>NC_090448.1:46742908-47050877 GCF_031143425.1 Pleurodeles waltl | reverse complement strand
GAGTGGCTAAAGAATTGGCATCCATCTTAGGCTACTGGTTTCGTGGAGTGGAATTCATTGAAGACCCACAGAAAGGACATCTTTTGCCAGGGGTTGGGTTTTATATTTCTCTCATTCACTAGCATTTATACTTCTAAAGAGGAGCAATCAGGTCCCTTGTCTTTAGTGACAAAATAGCTGGCCATGCCCTTTGCAGCAAGTCATCCAAAGTTAAGTGGATGGGTAGTCGTCCCCCCCCCCCTGCTTGGAAGAAGGCCCATCAAGATTCTCATTCCCTCAGCCTCTAGCTCCTTGGCAACTTCTGCTGCCTGTATCACAGGTTCACTAAGTTGAGGACCAGTTTCTGGCCTCAGACAGCTTTAGACGCATTACTTTCTGTGATGTTGCATTTTTAAATGTGAAGTTAGAAATGTCTTCAGTTCGGCATTCTAACACATGGTCCAAGAACAGCATCCCGTGGACTATGCACTGAAGTGTCAAAAATCGAACTGGAGTTGTTTCTCCATAGCTGCTGACTGGCAAAAGCCAGGGGGGTGATGGGAAGGAGTATGCGCACAACAATGCTGGATAGCCTGTATTGTACCTCCTAATTGGTAATTTCTTGTGAGCATGTTGGTGTAGCTGATTTCGAGCAGTAGGAATCCCCCTCACACCTTGAGACCCTGCCGGGTGAGTAGCATGCTTAACAAATCACTGATTGATTGATTTCATAGGTTCTTTCCATTTTTGCATGACAACTTCCCGAATGGTCTGCTTCGTCAGAAGACATGGTCACATTGGGGCAGTGTAGAGAGCTGGTCTGGATCATAAAGGAGATGTGTTACACGGACTCGGCCAACAAATAAACTTAAATAAAATGCCCTCTCTCTCCACCAACCAGTAGACTGCAGCAGAAGAAGTGTTAAACCCATGGACATTTTTAGCCTTCAAGGTCCAAAATGTTGTTACCTGCAGGTGCGTGGTTTTTTTTTGTTGTTTTTTTTTGGTTGTTGTTTTTTTAGTTAATCTCTATTTATTTTTTATTTTTTTAAAGTCATACATAAATAGTCATGATGGTTTCGATAACCTGCTATTATGTGCAGTAATTCAAACTCTCCACACTTGACTGGTGCTGCATTTCCGTGCTAATGGCGGGTCTTGTGCTCTACTAGTTAACAATTAAAAAATGCTAATGTGTCGATAGCGGTGAGTATGAACATGCGATTGTTGACGAGGCTACTTCATTGTTGCTGAAGATTGTTCTCCCTTCTTGTTGGACTGTCAGCTGTGATGACTTGGGGTGTCATGAGTTAGAATGTTACACAAGATAAAGCTTGACATAAGATGGCCTTCCACAGTATTGACAAGTTTATTGCCGACATTCCGAAGTGTTGGGTTTTGCAACATTTCGTATTGACAGAAAGGTGTGAAAAGACGCTGAGAGGGCTGCTGTAGCTATGCCGCAGTGGCCTTTCTTTAAGCTGAGGTTTGCTCATTGTCTTTTCCAGAGCACCGCTATACGGCTTCATGGAGAGAGTGGGGCGGTGTAGAAAGTTGTCTATTTTGTACAGAGGTAATCCCCTTTGTTTCTCCCATTGGTGCATCTACCAAAGGCTGGTGGCGACCTGGCGCAAGGTCTTCACAGGTGATTGTGCTCCTGTTTTGAGTGCTTCAGTTTGAGACACTGTTTGTACTTGTTGTGGGAACCATCACCTGAAACGGCTCTGCAAAAGAGGGAGACACAAAGAGAAGGATCCATATTGGGCCTGTTATAAGACCCTTACTATTGAATCAGACTTGTATGTCTACAGCATAGTTCTAAAATTGGGACTAAATGCTACACACTTCCTCCTCATCCTTGTGGCCCGCCAACCTTTTGGTTCCAGATTTCTCATTGACTTAATCTGTGAAATCTTCAAAAAGCTGCGGGCTGTTACTCCACCAGAGCCTCTCTGTTCTGGTAAGGGAAGGGAGTGAAAGATACTCCTGCATAAGTAGACTGTCCAGAGGCGTGCAGCCACTGTCCCAGTGGAAAGGGCAGCCCAGAGGTGCAGACTAGCCTGCTGTGACACAGGAGCTGGGCTGTGATGTGTCTCAGTGAGTGGAGGATCACTGGAAAGCCACAGGCTCTGGAGGATGGGCTCTTTCCTTGTATGGGAGTTTTTTTGTTTGTTTTGGTTCTCTTTCCCCTGTGAAGCCTGCACCTTCACGTGCTGCACAAAGCTCCCAAACAACATTTGAGGAAGTTGGGGCTGTTTAGCTCACACTTAGGCGTGAGACCGCATGCTTAGGGCCTTAGTGATCCTCCGTCCAGGTTTCTTCTGTGCCTTTGAATTTGTGTCCAAGACTGTGGAACTCTGGCGTTAGGAAAACCTACAGTGGAGGTTGTCAGTGACTGAGGAATTGAATGTCTGGCCTACGAACCACAGACGCAGCAGTCTGTTTATATTTTTCACAGTGAGCCTGCACCTGTGAGATTATTCTGAACCTGATCAGTTTTGGCCTATTTCTCTTGTTGTAGCTACTGTGCCTAATGGCATACTCTTTTGTATGGTATTTCATTTTGGCATACGTCTCTGTAATGAAATTAAATACTGGATTAGACTATCATTATTACAATTTATTTGGTAACCCTTGCGATTGGTCTCTGCACCCTGCTTCCCTCCCACCTCCATGAAAAGCCTTTGGGTGCTTGCCTCGCTGCCCAGATGGTCAAGTTATGAAGGGGTGTACTTGGTGTTCAACTTGCAGTGCCATAGTAAGTTGATGCACAAGGACAGAGGCGTCAAACCTACTAACCCCTATCTTCCACGCCTCCAACAGGTTCTGACAAGTGTTAGTCATGATTTTAAATCTAACCTATATCAATGATTAACTGTTAACTTTTTCTGTTTTACAGTGTTTGGTATGATTATTACCATCGGCCAGGCTATTGTGTACGTAATGACAGGAATGTATGGCGATCCTTCAGAGATGGGTGCAGGCATCTGCCTCCTTATCACTATCCAGGTATTTTCAGAAGCAAAGTAGTTGTATTATGCTTATTTTTCTTGTCCCCCCACACCCCCACCCCCAAATTTATAATAGTCCTGATTGCTCCACATCTTTGCACCATCCAGATTGTACACCCTCACTTGGTGTCTTGCAAGTCAATAGAATCGCTTTGGTAAATAAACATGAACCACTTAACGGAATTACGCCAAATTTGGCAGAAAGCTAGACCGTGGTCCAGAAATAGTTTCTTTTGAGTTCTTAAAGAAAAAAGATTCATCTATATCTAGAGAGACAGATACACCAGGGTGGATCCATGTGCCACTCGCAATGTCATAATCAGCTGACCACAACCTGACAGGAAAGTTGTGACTGCCATTTTGTATATTAGAACTCTGTCGTGGTGTGGGGTGGATGGGGGAAGAAAGAGTCAGTGAAAGAGGTACCCTGAACCCTACGAGTGTGATCGAGGGGTCTCTGAGTGACCCCTCTGGTGCAAGAAATTGCTCAAAACGTGCATTAAGCGCAGTATCCATTCTCCCCCTACTCCCCAAAACCGCGACGGATCCGCAGAGCCACACCCCATTTAAATAATAATACACCGATTCACGCAGCCACTCGCGCACCCAGTCACAGACCCACTGAATGGGGTTGGCTGCCTTTGGGAGGGAGGGGTCAGGCCCTCTAGCCATGCAGTCAATGGCAGTGTCTGGTGACCGGTTGGATTAACAAATGGTCATTAAGTATTACTTTACGTTAAAAAAAAATTAAAAATTCACTGAAAAAATGGTTACAGGGACGTTAGTGTTTGGGACATAGAATTTTTAAAAAGTAGAAATTCAGTGTGTGAGTTAAACTTGCATTAGGGCCCGAGTTATAGTTTCTTGAGCTAAATATAACAATCACTGCTGAATGTCTAAGGTTTTGTGTGTAAAATCTGAACCTAACTATAACCAGAGCTCCTGGAACTATGCGGCAGGAGAGGACCAGGTTATGCAGCAGGTTTGAGTAAATTATGCTCAAAGAAAAGCCAAATTGAGCTGCACATTTTGTAATAATAGTACTTCATTAGTTAATCAATTTTAAACTTGGTAACACTGTATGGGGAATGGTTGCACCTCATTAGTACTAGTTAAACACCTAATTATAGATTTAAACAACAGAAAGGTGATCAGTCTAGCTTTGCATGGGGGCTTTTTTATCATTCCTGGCAACATGCTTTGCTGCATTTTTTTAAATTAACCCTTGAATTGTTTGAGCTAGAAATACAATTTTGTTTTGTTAAAATCTGTAGTTTATGCTGCAGATGATGAGTTATGTGACAAATGCAGCAAATCTGCAATGTGAAAATCGCCGCGACCACACAGTCTCATATTTCCACTGGCCCTGACTATAACATCCCTGTAGCCTTTTGAATTTTTAGTGAATTTCTAAGTTTTTTTTTTTTTTAATTGTCTTACCTAACTATAATGTCCCTGTAACCTTCGTTTCTTTTTCAGAATAGATAGATAATCTTCCTAGTTTGCATTTCAGGTGTCATTTGTGCTAGTGAAAGATAAGCAACTTGTTTTGTAAAAATAAATATATCTCTGTTGTTTTAGGCTTGCAGCTAGATTTGCATGCTGGGATGTGCCAGTGAAAGGAGTGATGTACCAGTGAAAGGGTCATGTGGCTACTGTCTATTTATTGTGCAGTGCAAATAGGTTGCAGCTATTCAGTTACAAAAGTGAGATCAAATCCTTATATAGGTAAAGTGGCAGCAACAAATTTAAGAGCGTAACACCCTGTGCTAACACAGTTCTCTTCCTTTCTTGTAGCTTTTTGTCGCTGGTCTTATAGTTCTTCTTCTGGATGAACTTTTACAAAAGGGCTATGGCTTGGGATCCGGTATCTCTCTCTTCATTGCTACAAACATCTGTGAGACAATTGTATGGAAAGCTTTCAGCCCCACCACAGTGAACACTGGCAGAGGTAAAAGGAAATCTGGCATCTTAATCTTTCTTAAGTGATATCATTTCAGTGTGCCTGTATTAATTTTTTTTTGTACTTCATCACTTTATCTCATACTCAAAAAAGGATATGCTGCAAGAAGAGTAGTTTTCTTAGAATTGCAGAACCTAACACGCAGTTTCCTTACAAGCAGATCACTATGCAAACATTTAAATAGACTCTGTCTATGCCATCTCTTGATTGTTCAGGGGAGTAAACTGGTTTCAACTCAGACCAGTGTTTGAACAGTATACGGTAAAACTGGTCCATACTGGAGACCAAGCTGTAAAACTGCATAGAAAAAATGTTATAGTGCAGCAATAAGAGTATTCCATTAGGACTGTGTTACTGGGCTCTGATCGAGTTCAGCAACGAGCATTTAGTATCTTTAAGTTCCTAGTGAACTCATGTCCTAGCCTGATAAAGTGGGACATCATTTTTGTGATGCACGTTTCTACAAATGGTGGTCTGCATATTGAGGATATGTTGTGCTTCTAACATTCTTGCAATGATCCCTATATTTTTTTCTCCGCTATTTCAGGTACTGAGTTTGAAGGTGCCATCATTGCTCTGTTCCACCTTCTGGCTACTCGCACAGACAAAATCAGAGCTCTCCGTGAGGCCTTCTACCGACAAAACCTTCCCAACCTTATGAATTTGATCGCCACCATCTTTGTCTTTGCTGTAGTGATATACTTTCAGGTGAGTTTACGTAACCGTCCTTGGGCATCATCCACTATATATTTGCACATTAAATCAGTGTTCTTCTTTCCGTATCTTCTAGTCATTCTCCTTTTGCTGAAATTGTAGTTCGTTTTTCATGGTCTCCTTTTCTTTCATATACTCGATATATGGATAAGAAAGAAAGTGGCCTCTGGCTGAAAATTGTGTATTGAGCTTAAAATTAAGAATTTAGGATATTGGTATTTCCTCCTCCCAACAAAAGCATCATGAATTATATGTTGTAAAACCCATGTAAGAGAGCTTGTAATCTCTGGGGAGGTTTTTTGAATGCATCCATCTTTGGACTGTTTCCCATTTTGGCTGTCATTTTTATGGAGATGAAATGCTCAAAATCACTTTTTAGGAGACTAATTCTTCTTAACGTTTTTTCAGGAAAGTATTTTATAAAAAAAAAATTGCAAGAATTTTTGTTAGTCAGCCAAGATTTATATGGTATACAATTTCACAGTGTGTGAAGCTTATCAATTTATCGAAACTGCAGAATGGAATTAATTTTATAGCACCCATATAAAAGTAAAGTAACTTCTTCAGCCCCTTAAGTAAACTTTTGAGCTCCTCCACGTTGAAAGATATGACTATCCTAATGCTCAGTGATGCAGAACAAGTTAAGGTTAAGGAGTTTTGCATGAGTATTTGACATGCGACGAGTGGGATGATCGGTTTTGGTAACAGCATCGGTTTCCAGGATCCAGCATAGATTACTGAAAGGCAGAAAACAGATGTCATTTAATCTACTGTATTGGGTATATTGCATTCGTTTTCAGTTTAGTGCATGTTTACTCTTTCTCTCCTTTATGTGCAGGGTTTCAGAGTTGACCTTCCAATCAAATCGGCACGTTATCGTGGACAGTACAACACCTACCCTATCAAGCTCTTCTATACCTCAAACATTCCCATCATCCTCCAGTCTGCCTTGGTATCCAATCTGTACGTGATATCTCAGATGTTGTCCGCGCGCTTCAGTGGCAACCTCCTGGTTAATCTCCTAGGTACTTGGTCTGTAAGTATCCAAAACTATTGTTTTAAATATATATATTAAGGGAATAGGCATTGTACTGGTGCGTAAAAAGTGATGGGTGTAGAGAGCACGACAGTTAAAAAAATTCCTTCTCAGTCTTACACTTATTCACCCTTGTTTGTTTTTGTGGCTTTTATTATATTGTAAACAGAGTACAACTAGAAATTATAGCCCTCTGTTATTAGTTTTGTCTACCCACTCCCCCAGAGGTAAGCCATTTAGTTTTTGTACATCTTCCAGCGGGCTAAAACTTAGAGCTTCTGAGGCAATAAACACACCAGGAAAATGTCAAAGGGTTAAAAAATGTTGACTAGGAGCATCTGTTTATATTGATTAGAAAAAGATGCTGTTGGTTTACCTTTTGTTCACTTTTTAAAGGCATTCATAAGTTTTCACTGAAGAACCTGTTTCTTAACTTGGGCTTTGCTGTGCGTGAAAGGAAAACAAATACATTTATATTTTTTGTTTTGTTTTTGGTTTTTACCTTTTACTATTATTTTTTTCCCCCCAGGATACTTCGACTGGTGGTCCTGCTCGAGCTTACCCGGTTGGTGGGCTGTGTTACTACCTCTCTCCACCGGAGTCGTTCGGTTCAGTACTAGACGACCCAGTTCATGCTGCAATTTATATAGTGTTCATGTTGGGCTCATGTGCATTCTTTTCAAAGACCTGGATTGAAGTGTCTGGATCCTCTGCTAAAGATGTAAGTGAGGAAGCTGGTTTCTAACTGCTAAATGTTGTTTAGTTATGCTATGAGTAATAGGACTATCATCTATTGAAACAGATTCATTTTAAGGGCCAATTCACAGCGCATCTTATGCACCCAAATTCGTCCAATTTGCATTAAAGAGTTTTATTTGATTTTTAAATTCTCAGTCGTGGTTCAGAGAATAAGAATCTGGAATTCTCGCAAATTCGAAAAGTGCTCAAATGTTCACATTTGTCACATTATGGTTAGCTGTGGTTTAGTGATGTTTTATGTGCAGATGTACCTTAAATCCCAACCTAGTTTAATATTAAGTTGCAGTAAATTGTTTTAGCTGGCCGTCTGGCCGACTCGTCCATAGAGCAGTTAGCGTGATAATTGCACTCCAAGATCCCAGTAAATGTTTGCCCCTTCTTTCTATTTTCCTTGGTCAGCCGACTTTCCATCCATACCATATGACACTCCTTAACATTTTACATTTTATTTGCATTTGTATTTATATAGCTTTTCATAACCCTTGTGAGGCGCTGTAGCTCATTTGACGCCTCATAGCACTCTTCTTACATTTTGGGGTTTGAATGAGAGCTCTGAGGAAAAACATGAACTTTGGTTTTGAGTGTCTGAGTAAGATCATCCAGTTACCCCTTGGTACTCTTATAAAACCAGTCAAAAATGTTGTTGCATCGTAATTTTCATTGCCAGTCCACACCTGCTCTGCACGTGTTCGGGGTCCCGCATAACTTTTAAGAAGGGTTCCTCGTTTCTCCTTACCTCTGCAGGGCAGTTGATCTCACTTTTGAAGATGTCTTGTCTGATGGCAGACCTGGAAGGTGGGGGCACTGTAGGAGCTACACTGCAGTGCCACAGTATACACAACTTAAAAAAGCTGCCCTGACCCGTGCATGACTCTGAAACTAGTGCACCCGCGCCCCCTACCGATGTCCCTCCCACCCAACACTCCTACTCACTTCAGGAGAGTACGAGCCAAGAGCATAGATAAACAAAGTGAAATAAAGGACAGTACTTTTAACATCTCTGTAAAGTGCAGTTTGTGTGTTTGTCAAGACAGTACAAATCGGGCAATTATGTGTTGGTGATACTTGTGCCATCCCATGAGTGGTTATTTTTTAGTTGGGCGAGAGATTCTGACAGCAGGTGCCAGCTTGAAGGTGTATTTGCCTCATTAGTCCAGGGCAGTCAGGGATAATATGGTAATGTAGCGCAGATTTGGGTCATATACTGACATAAATAATATAACTACCCCCCCCCCTGTTCGTATATCGAAATCCTGTGCGAATGCGTGGAGTAAGGAATAATCTTGGTGAGGCCCCGAGCCATAGCTTTTCCATCCGATCTCTGGGTTAACAGATGTTCTAAAGCACAGTTACATTATTCTCTGCCAATATGAACAGGTTAAAACGCTCCTTTTATTAATAGTTATTTGATTTGGCCCGCGTCCACACATTTCTATGTTGGCAGTCTGAATATTTCCTCCAACACCTGCTAAAACCTGTTCTGTCAATTTGCATAGTAACAGCAGTGATTATTGGTCAGTGATTACCGAGTTGCTGCCTTCAACCCGGCACAGCTGTATGTATTCCTAAAAACTCCCCAATACCTTCCGAACATACCACACGTCTGAAAAAGGAATGGTGCAGTACCGAAGAAAAGGAAACTATCGAGCGTGCCACAGTCCGCAGGAGGAACAAAACGCAAGAGCGTACAGCAGGGACAAACTCAAAAATGTGGCCCACAATGGAACGAGAATTCCCACTGTGATCAGGTTTAATCAAAACAAGCATTTATAGGACTTCAGATTACAGCAGTCATAGCCATACATTCCCGAACAAATGTCACTCCTTGTCTACGTTGGACTTCTTTTGTGATGAAAAGTGATCCAGTTGTTCTGTTAGTGCTGCTAGTTTTCTGAAGAAAAACTAGGATTACAGGTAAGTAACGTCTCCTTTTTGGTTGGCATTGTTGAGAAACTGCTCCTTCAAGTTTAGTATCCGAAGTAAAACGGCTGAGTGTACAACATCTCGAGCATTTCAGGAAGGCCTCATTCATTAGATAAGAGCTAAGGGACTCCCGAAACTGTTGTAGGTATAGTTCTAAATATATTTATTTCGTTACAGGTTGCTAAACAATTGAAAGAACAACAGATGGTTATGAGAGGCCACAGAGAGACCTCCATGGTTCATGAGCTTAATAGGTGAGCAGTTCATATCATTTATACATGGGCTTTGTGACGTGTTTGTGTGAGGTGCTATAGGTTGAGCTATGGTACGAAGAAGGCATGTACATTCAGTATATGTTAACCATGCCTCAGCTACCTATACTGAAAGGTAGTAAAGCTGGCTCTGTTTTCATATGTACTCTTTATTTACAACCCGAGCCTGTTGCATTTGTTAACCTAATAATCACCAATATAGGTTGGTCATGACTTATTTCACCCTTGGTGCGATAAATATTTAACATTTTATGCTATTAAGCAATGACAAACCTAACTTGTTTCCTGAAATTATACAGTAAAGGTTTATTTGAAAAGGGACCCCTTTGATCACCAGTACTGTCTTAAAACACCCTGCCGTCAAATTCCCTTCAGCAATGACAGCACATATAACCAGAAAACATTGTGAGATGGTTTGATGTAGAGGCCTTTTTTGTGTGGCTATGTAGGAAATATCATACATGATTATTTTCAAGATGTTTTGTTCTGTTTTCCATGCCAATGGGTGCAAACTTGCCAAGATACTTTGTAAAATCTTCTCGCCCACTACGAGCACACATCAACTTCCACTGAAACGTTTTCTTGGCAATGTATCTTTCCTTTCATGTAGGAGTCCCATTGGCATTTTTTTCTAATTAAATTTAAAATTCTTGTTATCTTTGTTCTAAATTAATAAGTCTTGAGAGCAATGATCTGTTAAGGAGAGGGTTTTTTTTTTTTCTTGACAAGGTATTTGCCTGTGTCAAGAGATCAGGTGAAGTGCAGCCAAAAGGCAAAGTTTGGAAGTTATGTGAAATCGTCGCTTTCCGAGAACCTAAGATCTGCTCAAGCCATGGGTGGAGTGAGGGTTTATTTGCTCAGTGCTCATACTTATGTGCTAACTGATTTGTACTACTTAATGTTGGCTACAGGATTGATTTGACTTGGATTATCTGGTCATATTGGCTGTTGATCTAATGTAAATCTACCGAAACCTCATGATAAGGAGCTATTGCGCTGTTTTCAGTACGTTGCTTAAGTTATTACGTCTCTTTTCATACGTCACAGAAGATGAAGTCATCTTAGTCGCTTCCTCTACAAGTGTAGTACCTTTTTTTATAATCCATTTTATTGTTTTCCATAAAGAAAATAGAAGCAGACTTGTCTGGCGTGTACTAGGTTTACAAAGAGAATGCCCAGACGGGCAGTCCAGTTCCATAGCATAAGAAAGAGCTTAACACTTTAGAGTTAATAGTTTAACAGAAAACACCTTTTGCCCTCCCCAGTGAGCACAGTTTAGCAACCAAGCAGCCGTCAAGCACGAATCTGTTTCCTGCTCGCCAGTTATCCCTAAAGTGCTTCAGACGTTCTCTACCTCCAAAGATGGATTTTTTTTTTTTCCTATGACAATACACCCATCCACCCTGTCCTGTAGGTATTTAAGGTCAGGCATACATTGATTCTGAGCAGTCTGTCGGCATGCCACCATCAGTCCCTAGATGTATGGGACCATCTTGTAATTTGACCTCGTGGTGTTGGGGGAACAATAGTATTTGGGCCATTGCCACAGCTAAGGTAATCAACTTATTACAACTTTAACAGTGTAACAAAAGAAAAGAGGAATACAGTAGCTTTTAAAAAGATCTTGATACGCCGGTCATGTTGTCCGTATCTTGTACATCACATCTAAAGTTGATGGATATGTAATCTCTTGGGACGGTTTTAAAGTGTCAGCTAACTGAAGCATTGCCTCTTCTTTGTAGGTACATTCCAACAGCTGCTGCGTTTGGCGGACTCTGCATCGGCGCGCTCTCCGTCTTGGCCGATTTTCTTGGTGCAATTGGATCTGGAACCGGAATCTTGCTGGCTGTCACAATCATCTACCAATACTTTGAAATCTTCGTCAAGGAACAAAGCGAAGTTGGAAGCATGGGAGCTCTACTTTTTTAAAAACATTTCCTCCCGCTGACTGCGAGGAAGCATAAACTCAGATTATCACATCACAAGGCATACAGATGGATGCACACCACTTTCTACGGAGAACTCTAACAGGGCGAAAAGCATCAAGGCAAGGTCATTAGCATCTTACCAAGAACAGTCTTCAACCAGCTGACCTATTATAATTTTTTTTGCATTCTTTGTACATTTTATTGTTTCATGGAATGTGTATAATCTATTTTTTTAATCTTAATTTACGACCTAAATTAAAGTGATATTATTTGGTTCATCAAGTTCTCCTTTAACCAACTTTTTCACGGGGAGGTCTGCGCAGTCAGACCACACCTGCCACAATATGTTCTGCACCTTCATTTTTGTATTTTAGAGTCTGGTGGGGTGTTGTGCTTGGCACTACTGCATACAGAGCTTGCACGGGAGCAGTACTGTCTGACTCCTAGCATCCGTTAACCATTTGTGGTGGTTGTAGGCACGAACAGCGTTGCCATACTAAACATTTTGTATGTCTTGGAAAAAGCATCGGACAGAGTGAGAGAGCGCAAATGTTAGTATTTTTACTAAGCATTGTATTTTTTTTTTCTTTTTTGCCCTAGCGGTCAGCTTGTCAAATGGCGAAATGGACATTTCAGATTCTGTACAGAAGTAAATGTGTTTTTCTTCTTCATATTTGTGTGTCCTGTTAGACGGGGTTGGAGACTGAACACGGTTAATCTGTCGGTTCCACTGAACAAAAAAACTTACCAATTTTGGTTCAAGTGGTCGAAGCTGCCAATAGTCTGCAGTAATGTTTTTCAGAGTCACTTCAGTCCTCGCCAACCTCAAAGAGCCGTCCCATGGTGGGAGCAAAGATCTTCTGTTGTGAACTGCTGTAGTCTAGCAGATATGGAAAACATGGCTTTCCAAGTATTCAAACAGTATCTCGCTGCAGAAGGATGTTTGCAAAGATCACGTCTGGTCTCAAAATACTGTGCATACAAAAATAAAAGTTGTTTTTGCCAGAAATTGTTTTTTCTGCCCATCGTTTTCTTTTATCTTACTTGCCTTCCAAGTTTTACGCATGAAAAGACTTCTTACAAAATTTATCACAAGAGTAGTATCTGCTAGATGTTTGCTCTTCTACAACTAACAAAATAAGATGAAACAGAGAATTAATTTTTCATTGAATGAATGATCTGCGTAGGATGCAAAAAGATACCATGGATATCAGATGATGTCACTAAAGGAGCTTATGTATTTCAAGTGTACATTTTGTGCTTCATCTCGGTACCTCTCCTTGTAAAAGTGGACGTGAAAATGATTGCGGACGAAGCTTGTTTCTGGCTGCTACAGTCCCTCTACCTTGTTAAGGATAGTGGATTAAAGTCCTTCCATTTGTGTACCATGTTGAAAGGAAGTCATCAATCCCAAATCCGGTCAGTGGCTCACCAATTGTGGTCTGTGGATGGAGGTCCTGCAGTAAAAAATAAAAACACTGGCTACTGGAAGTTTTCTATTCAGTCAGTCAAATCTCTTTATTCGGCAAGTTGTCATAAGATCACATAAATCAATTAAATACACATTAACATTTTAAAAATTTAAAACATGATTTTACACCATACAATCTTACATAAAAATGACTATAACTACAAAACATCAGATTAAATTTCAGCCATCAAGTCGTATCCTTTCCTAATTACTGGAATGAACTTGTAAAACATTTTACGTTCATGACCTATAACTAAATCAAGTTATGCAACTACATCGACCAGTTCATAATGTTTCCAATAGCGGATCCAATCAAAATTAACATGGAGTGGCAAATTTAAATTGTTAATTTTTGTACAAAACTCATTGCTTTCTTATAATGTCTAACATTTGCCCTACGTAAGAATGGGAGTATACAATGTGCAAAATAAGAGAAAGTGCCATGTGCTCCGCTTGGACTTAGCGTCACAGGGACAGGTTGGCAGATCTTTTTGCCAAGTACACTGCGTGGGAAAGGCCACTCTAACGTGGGTTAGATTTAGCCTGTTCAGGGTTAGGCTTGAGCATGCTAATGGACTCTGGAACCAGGCTAAATAAGGTTCTATAGTGACTGTGGTTGAAATCTGGATGTAAGGCTCAATTGATTTCAACTTCAGCATACCATGAAGCCTAAGGTTCAAAATATTCTCTCTATAACGCTGTTTCACCACCTCTTTTGCATTTTCAGGCAGGGACCTACGGTCTGTAGACATATTTTCAAGCCCAAAATTTCAAAAAGACTTTTTTAGATATTAAAGCTAAGGAATCCTATTCTTATTGGCCAGTTGTAGACATTCAGTCATGCAGTCTTGCGCCAAACGCCTCAGTGTTTCTCCAACATTTAATCCACTGTAGAAGAGACGGCAACCAAATCCTCAAGTACTACAGACCCAGCTCCTCGTGACAGATATTTGCTACATTCTTGAGTAACAACAGAAATCTACGTACAAATTTGTTCTCCATACATTGTAGCGAATCTGCTTTGCCATAACCCCACAAGCCCGCCCCAAATGTAGCTGCCGTTACACATTTTAATTTATAGAGCGTCACCATCTATGGTATTGGTTTACGGCTTAATTTACGAGCAAAGCAAAAATTGCCTCTAAATTCCTTTAAAATTGTTGAGTCTTGACTTTAAGATGGAATTCCGTTACATGGAGGAGCTTACATGCATAGCCAGATAGCAAAAATCCATCACCTTGAGGACATTTCCTCCCCACCCCCCCATAATAAATTGTTTAGACTTTGTGTTCCGGGGACCACAAGTCATTACATCCATTTCTATTAATAAAATGAGCATTGTACTTGACCTGCATTACACAGTAGCGACTGATTTAATGGAAGAATCTGTAATCCAACGCAGTGAAGAAATATCTTTTGGTGAGACATTTTGATAAAATATCTTTTTTCCTTGTAAGCCAGATTGTAGAAATATGCTAGTTCTTAGGATGGCATTGTATACGGGCGGGTACAAAGGTTGTCAAAAACAATACTGGATTTTTATTTTATTTTCATCTCTTGTTGGCTGTATTTAACACTTGCGCTGTACGTGCGATTGTTGTTGACTAGTTCTGGAACTTTGTATTTTAAAGCGGTTACGTCCTCAGGAAGGACATGCTTACCAACCAGTGGACATTTACATTAAAAGTATTTACAGGAATTATTTAAAGTTCAGTTTAATTTATGGATTGTGCGTATGACACTAATGTGCAGAATTCTTTGAACGCAATTCATTTGTACTTTTTGGAATCTTGTATTTTCTGAACCACAGTCTGTGTTTTAAGGTTTGTAGGTTTTATGGTTACAGAATTCAAAAAGTGCCTTTCTTCCTAGTCTGTTTTATGATGAATGCGTCAATTTCTCCTATTTATGTTTTCTGTTGTACATTGTTGTAAATGTTATACCACTGATTCTCTTTCATTTTTGACATTAGAATCTCTAGTATAACAATTACTGGCGATTGGTTATTTGGTTTGTCATTTGGTTTGGATTTTGACTATTTTCCTGTAGCGTCCCTGTCATTGTTTTTCACTGTTAGTTATAAAAATGTAATCTAAGCAGCACCTCAGTATGTTGATGTTGTGGGTGCATGTGGTGCCTTTGAATTAGATCAAACATTTTCGGGCTATATTTATCTTTTTTAACGCAAAGCAGAAAGACACCTTGCTGCGCGAAAGGGAGAGGTCAGGAACCTGCCACATCTATCAATATATGGTGCATTCCTGCTCTCACCTTTGACAACGGTGCAAGGGTGCCTGCATTGCAGGCAGGATTGTTTTTGTGCAGGAAGAAATATCTTCCTGCACAAAAACAATCCTTTGAGGCTTTTTCCTCTCTCTAAGTGTGCTCCAGAATGCAGCACACGCAGAAAAAAAAGGCGACATCCCCTTGAAAGGCGTGACATTTTGATGTATTCCCACATCTACTCATGGTAAGTCTGGGAATGTGCCAAAATCCATGGGTGGATGTGTGGGAACACCGATGGAATGCCTCCCTGGGCAGAATAGTGCAAGGTAGTGAGTTTACCACTAAGTACCGCAGGGTAAATCTCATTAAGGTTTTGCGTTGGCCTTGTGTTACTTTGCGTGGCGGAAGGGCGGTGCAAAAGTTTGATAAATATGCCCATTAGTGTGATTCTAAAACACATATTGCAACTACATCGACCAGTTCATAACGTTTCCAATAGCGGATCCAATAAAATTTAACATGGAGTGGCAAATTTAAATTATTAATTTTTGTACAAAATTAATTGCTTCCTTATAATGTCTAACATTTGCCCTACGTAAGAATGGCAGTATAAAAACATATCTATGGGCAGTTTATAATGTGCAAAATAAGAGAAAGTGCCATGTGCTCCGCTTGGACTTAGCGTCACAGGGACAGGTTGGCAGATCTTTTTGCCAAGTACACTGCGTGGGAAAGGCCACTCTAACGTGGGTTAGATTTAGCCTGTCCAGGGTTAGGCTTGAGCATGCTAATGGACTCTGGAACCAGGCTAAATAAGGTTCTATAGTGACCGTGGTTGAAATCTGGATGTAAGGCTCAATTGATTTAAACTTCAGCGTGCCATGAAGTCTAAGGTTCACAATTTTCTCTCTATAACGCTGTTTCACCACCTCTCTTGCATTTTCAGGCAGGGACCTACGGTCTGTAGACATATTTTCAAGCCCAAAATTTCAAAAAGACGTTTTCAGATATTAAAGCTAAGGAATCCTATTCATATTGGCCAGTTGTAGACTTGTGCCAACCGCCTCAGTGTTTCTCCAATATTTAATCCACTTTAGAAGAGACGGCAACCAAATCCTCAAGTACTACAGACCCAGCTCCTCGTGACAGATATTTGCTACATTCTTGAGTAACAACAGAAATCTACGTACAAATTTGTTCTCAATACATTGTAGCGAATCTGCTTTGCCATAACCCCACAAGCCCGCCCCAAATGTAGCTGCCGTTACACATTTTAATTCATAGAGCGTCACCATCTATGGTATTGGTTTACGGCTTAATTTACGAGCAAAGCAAGAATTGCCTCTATATTCCTTTAAAATTGTTGAGTCCTGACTTTAAGATGGGAATTCCGTTACATGGAGGAGCTTACATGCATAGCCAGATAGCAAAAATCCATCACCTTGAGGACATTTCCTCCACCCTCCCCCCATCCCCCCTTAATAAATTGTTTAGACTTTGTGTTCCGGGGACCACAAGTCATTACATCCATTTCTGTTAATAAAATGAGCATTGTACTTGACCTGCATTACACAGTAGCGACTGATTTAATGGAAGAATCTGTAATCTAACGCAGTGAAGAAATATCTTTTGGTGAGACATTTTGATAAAATATCCTTTTTCCTTGTAAGCCAGATTGTAGAAATATGCTAGTTCTTAGGATGGCATTGTATACAGGCGGGTACAATGGTTGTCAAAAACAATACTGGTATTCCAATCCAAGTAGCTACTCTTCGCCTGCTCAAACATAACCGCCCTCAACTTAATGATCCTTAAGGACATTCACTGTCCTCCTCTCATCTTGGCCTCACTTCAACCATGTCAACTGTGTATAGCATTGGTCCTGCTAGTCCCTTGACAAGCCTTGGTACAGCATCCTCTGGGCCGAATGCCCTTGCCCCTTAGTGGGGAACAAGATCAACTCTGCCCCACAGATAGATTACTGCCCCTCCTCCCCCCAAACATTGTGTCCTCGCTAATCCTTGTAGGTGTTCAGCCACTCAGATTTTGCCATTACAAAGGAGGCCGTGTCAGAGTGGGTCTAGAACACCTCTCCGCCATGTCTGAGAATACCAGACCTTTCATCTGCATGGCACTCAGTGCCACAGTGGTGATGGAAAAAGGCTGGCATTTTGACAAAACTGTGCCTCTGTTTCTCTGAGATGGCTCATTTAGAAACATGTTCTGGATCAATCGAGTTGCTGTTATTATTGTCATTATTATATACTCTCTATAGCGCGTCACCTACCCAAATCGAGTTTCTTGGCACTAAGCAAGATGAAGGAAAAGAAGATTACCGATCTAAAACAGTTAGTCTTCAAGCTTTTAGGGAATGCAGGTAGGGAAGTGCAGCTTCTCAGGACTGAGAGGAAGTTCCATAGTTTTGAACCCAGAACTGAGAAGGAACATTCCCACCCATTTCAACCCAAGTACAACCTGGGTACTGTGCACAAGCTTCTGTTATGTCCGCACACGAGCAGGCTGCTAGGGCAACACCAACTCTGTATGTAACGAAGACTTGTACCAGCTATGGCTATGAAGGTAACACAGCGCTTTAAATTGAATACGCTTTATAACCGTGAGCCAATGAAGCTCTTGAAAAAGGTGAGAAATCGAGACCATGCTTCGGGAGCCGGAACAAAAGGCTCTCCGCAGCATTCTTGACTGTCTGAAGGCGGCAAATGGATGCTTGGTCTGTTCCTAAATAAAGGCTGTTGCCATAGTCCAATCTGGACAAGATTAGAGCTTGAATCACTGTCCTTTGGGCTGACACAGGAATCATCCAGATGATCTTTTTAATCCACTTAAGCACAACAAAACACATGGCGGTAGCCTTAGCCACCTGAGGTTTCATGGAGAGATGTTCATCCGGTACAAAGCCCAAATTCTTGACCTTCCAGGACAAGGCTGGAAGAGTCCCTAAAGAATCCGGCTAGTGTTATGGGTGCCAGAGTTGGGTATTTTTTTTTTTTTTTGTTTTGTTTTGTTAGGGAAGATGTTATCCAGGACCCAGCTCTGACAGATTCTCAATCAAGATAGGACGGGACATGGTACTGAAGCTGAGCTAAGATCCATAATATAAGAGGGGCTGTGCCACCTCCAACCAGGAGGCATCTGAGCTGGTCTGTGACCCCCAGGAGGGTGGATTCCATGCTATGCCCGACCCCATTTTGCATCTTCTCCTACCCAAAGAGTTAGACAAATGCCAAGGATGATTTTGCTTAAAAAAGCCCAGGCCAACATGACATGTTTTCAATTGCAGTATATTTGTTTGTGCTTTTGATTTTTAGTGAGCCTGTTACTTCTGCTGCAAGGTTGGAATGTCTTGTTAAGCCCTAGGTCAGAATCAGCAGGGAGATTTTTTCCTTTGAGAAAGACCCTTGGATTTTCAAGACTGTTGCCAGTTTCCCTATCAATTTCTGATACAGAATTTTTCAATGAAAGGTCAGAGCTTTTTCTTGCTTAGGAAGTGGCTGCCATGTTGTATAAGAGCAATGGTGTTCCAGAAACGCATCTATAGCAAGCTTTCTGAGCATTTCCTTTCTAGTGAAGGTTAAAGGGTGTCTGCCGGTGATCAGTTACAGAGCACTGAATTTTTGGCTAGCCTTTCACCAATTCAGGGTGGAGGACTTCTTTACCCTGCAGGGCATGTTCACCCCCTGGTTATTGGCTCCCCCGCTTTTATTTAAATGATGCATATTTTTCAATTCCCTGATCTCCTGCTTACATAAAGTACATCAGGTTCTTATGGAAAGAAGCTCCCTGGCAATTCATCTTTTTCTTCTGGTATCACACCTGCAATTGGTGCTTTACCAAGCTCCTGCAACTGGTGGCTGGCTTCCAGAGTCAATCAATCAATCCGTTTTTATAAAGCGCAACTACTCACCCGTGAGGGTCTCAAGGTGCTGGGTCTGGGCCTCATTCGAAGTGCTATGTCAATGTTCTTCCTGAAGATGGTGAGTGATGGGCTTTGTCTAGGCGCGTGGGTAGGTTGTTAGAGCTTAAATAGGTATTTGCCTCACTATCTAGCTAGAGGACATTCTTATGTCTGAGGGTCCAACCGAATTGCAAGACCACTGCTCGCTGTCTCGCTTGGGCCACCTTGGACTTACTGTAAGCTTCAAGACGTTAACAGTCATGCCTTTTCAACCCCTGGATTTCCAGGAGTTCCCTGAGGATTGTTCTCTTTGTCTTTTTATCAACAAGAGAGTTGGTGATGAGTTTTGTCTATTACTAGAATGCGCCCCATCTATTCATTGATTCTGACCCAGGTACCAGACACAGTGAGTTTCATCCTGCTGCTCACCGCCTGGAACTCTTAACTGGTAGAGAGTTTGGCTGGTTCTCCCTCTCATTCCATTCTTTTAAGGATGGGCAAAGTCTCTCCATTTCCCTACTTACTGTGTATTTCAGCATTTTATATAGCATCATAATGTCACTTTATGGACATTTCAGGATGCATGACTAGTACTTGGCATAAGAGAAAAATCAATATTAGAAGAAAATCGAGTGACTTGATGCCTAATCGGTCTGGTTGTCTGCAACCTGGGGTCATTTTTTTTAAACCACTTTGCCAATTGTGGAACTCAATCGAAATGTATGAGATACTGTGAAAGTGAATGTCCTTGAAGAACAGCACCAATATACAATGTATTAAAGGAACATTGTGTAGATGGTCCCAGACTGTAACCAGGCAGTCACCCATAATATCAAACAAAGCGGACCTTAAATTGACAAAAGGTAAAACCTGTACCTCTGAGCCTCAGTAAAATATGCTAAAATGCCCCCACCACCACTCCGAGATGAACTGTAAGAACATTCTGAAGAAAAACATTTATGTTAAGAGCATTCAAACAAAAAGAAAACATTTGTAACCAATGAAAATGTAAAGCTATTAAAGGAACCTGACCTCTGGCTGTGAATGTCAAATTTAAAAGCTGCCATCTCCTAATTATGAAAATGTGCTTTACATCCAAACTACTAGGATTTAGGCACTCCTCGAACATAAAGCAAGGTACGCAGAGAAATGACACAAAGAATTACCAGGAACTTTACAACTGTAAAAAATAATTACCTGTTCTGACCCTAATGATAAATTCCCTTACAGGGGCAATTTCCAAATACACGAATTAATGGATGATTTGTTCCAAACAATTCTGAGAACATCCAAGAAAGACCAATATAGATTGTCACTGTTTGTAGGAAGTTGGCTCTGTATGCACTATTTCAAAGTAAGGAATAGCATGCACAGAGTCCAAGGGTTCCCCTTAGAGGTAAGATAGTGGCAAAAAGAGATAATACTAATGCTCTATTTTGTGGTAGTGTGGTCGAGCAGTAGGCTTATCAAAGGAGTAGTGTTAAGCATTTGTTGTACATACACAAGCAATAAATGAGGAACACACACTCAAAGGCAATTCCAGGCCAATAGGTTTTTGTATAGAAAAATATATTTTCTTAGTTTATTTTAAGAACCACAGGTTCGAATTTTACATGTAATACTTCAAATGAAAGGTATTGCAGGTAAGTACTTTAGGAACTTTGAATAATCACAATAGCATATATACTTTTCAAATAAATCACATATAGCTATTTTAAAACTAGATACTTAGTGCAATTTTCAACAGTTCCTGGGGGAGGTAAGTATTTGTTAGTTTTTGTAGGTAAGTAAACCACCTACGGGGTTCAAGTTTGGGTCCAAGGTAGCCCACCGTTGGGGGTTCAGAGCAACCCCAAAGTTACCACACCAGCAGCTCAGGGCCGTTCAGGTGCAGAGTTCAAAGTGGTGCCCAAAACGCATAGGCTTCAATGGAGAAGGGGGGGTGCCCCGGTTCCAGTCTGCCAGCAGGTAAGTACCCGCGTCTTCGGAGGGCAGACCAGGGGGGTTTTGTAGGGCACCGGGGGGGACACAAGTTAGCACAGGAAGTACACCCTCAGCAGCACGGGGGCGGCCGGGTGCAGTGTGCAAACACACGGCGGGTTTCCAATGGAAATCAATGGGAGACCAAGGGGTCTCTTCAGCGATGCAGGCAGGCAAGGGGGGGGGGCTCCTCGGGGTAGCCACCACCTGGGCAAGGGAGAGGGCCTCCTGGGGGTCACTCCTGCACTGTAGTTCCGATCCTTCAGGTCCTGGGGGCTGCGGGTACAGGGTCTTTTCCAGGCTTCGGGATCTGGGAGTCAGGCAGTTGCGGTCAGGGGGAGCCTCGGGATTCCCTCTGCAGGCGTCGCTGTGGGGGCAACTCTGGCTACTCACAGTCTCGTAGTCGCCGGGTAGTCCTCCCTGAAGTGTTGTTTCTCCACAAGTCGAGCCGGGGGCGTCGGGTGCAGAGTTGCAAGTCTCACGCTTCCGGCGGGAAACGCAGTTGTCTTGAAGTTGCTTCTTTGGAAACAAAGTTGCAGTCTTGGATGAACAGAGCCGCTGTCCTCAGGAGTTTCTTGGTCCTTCTAGAGCAGGGCAGTCCTCTGAGGATTCAGAGGTCGCTGGTCCTGGGGAAAGCGTCGCTGGAGCAGTGTCTTTTCGAAGTGGGGAGACAGGCCGGTAGAGCTGGGGCCAAAGCAGTTGGTGTCTCCGTCTTCTTCTGCAGGGTTTTTCAGCTTAGCAGTCCTCTTCTTCTTAGGTTGCAGGAATCTGAGTTCCTAGGTTCAGGGGAGCCCCTAAATACAGAATTTAGGGGTGTGTTTAGGTCAGAGAGGGCAGTAGCCAATGGCTACCAGCCCTGAGGGTGGCTACACCCTCTTTGCGCCTCCTCCCAAGGGGAGGGGGTCACATTCCTATCCCTATTGGGGGGGATCCTCCATCTGCAAGATGGAGGATTCCTAAAAGTCAGAGTCACTTCAGCTCAGGTTGCCTTAGGGGCTGTCCTGACTGGTCAGTGACTCCTCCTTGTTTTTCTCATTATCTCCTCCGGCCTTGCCGCCAAAAGTGGGTCCGTGGCCGGAGGGGGCGGGCAACTCCACTAGCTGGAATGCCCTGTGGTGCTGTAACAAAGGGGGTGAGCCTTTGAGGCTCACCGCCAGGCGTTACAGCTCCTGCAAGGGGGAGGTGATAAGCATCTCCACCCAGTGCAGGCTTTGTTACTAGCCACAGAGTGACAAAGGCACTCTCCCCATGTGGCCAGCAACATGTCTCGAGTGTGGCAGCCTGCTAAAACCAGTCAGCCTACACGGGTAGTTGGTTAAGGTTTCAGGGGGCACCTCTAAGGTGCCCTCTGGGGTGTATGTTACAATAAAATATACACTGGCATCAGTGTGCATTTATTGTGCTGAGAAGTTTGATACCAAACTTCCCAGTTTTCAGTGTAGCCATTATGGTGCTGGGGAGTTCGTGTTTGACAGACTCCCAGACCATATACTCTTATGGCTACCCTGCACTTACAATGTCTAAGGTTTTGCTTAGACACTGTAGGGGCACAGTGCTCACGCACTGGTGCCCTCACCTATGGTATAGTGCACCCTGCCTTAGGGCTGTAAGGCCTGCTAGAGGGGTGACTTATCTATACTGCATAGGCAGTGTGAGGTTGGCATGGCACCCTGAGGGGAGTGCCATGTCGACTTAGTCTTTTTATCCCCACTAGCACACACAAGCTGGCAAGCAGTGTGTCTGTGCTGAGTGAGGGGTCCCCAGGGTGGCATAAGATATGCTGCAGTCCTTAAAGACCTTTCCTGGCATCAGGGCCCTTGGTACCAGGGGTACCAGTTACAAGGGACTTACCTGGATGCCAGGGTGTGCCAATTGTGGAAACAAAGGTACAGGTTAGGGAAAGAACACTGGTGCTGGGGCCTGGTCAGCAGGCCTCAGCACACTTTCAAATCAAAACATAGCATCGGCAAAGGCAAAAAGTCAGGGGGTAACCATGCCAAGGAGGCATTTCCTTACACTGTTCCACCACATATATTGCTGGAATTGCCACCCCAATATAAAAGTACAGGGATCCAAACCAACCTTCATTAAAGAAGGATTATAATCTCTTCCAGAGGAATTTTAGGGAAAGGCACATCAACATCATGGCCCCACCACTAACAAAATGTCAACCCATTTGAAGACCTATCTAGTGCAAATGCTACATTAAAATGAGAATATTTAAATTACATTTCTAAATGAAAAAAATACAGCCTGTTTAAAATCTAACAAATACTATCCCATCCAAGCCACACGAAACCATAATAACTCTAATACGGTTCAGATGACACACTGTAGAAAATTGATAGGACAGCCAATACATGAAAACCATGCAATTAAATAGACTAAAATACAAGTACATTTTGAAAAACACAAACTATATGTGGTAAAAAGGGAACCCCTTTATTCTCTTGCCACAAAGATGAAAAAAATAACATACTGGTTCATCAAATAAATATTCGAAAAGTCTGGTTAAAGGTATGGAGACATGCAATATTTGGGAGGTAGACTCCCTCTTCAATCAACTACTGGAGACTAAAAACAATGAAATTAACTTAAAAAAATCAAGCCACGTGCAAACTGGCATTGGTGAAGTTAATAGGACTTGGGTTGGCTGACAACCTTTTGGCTAAATGAATGATTGTCGTGTTCTGTCATGAGTTTTGCAAAACATAATTACTGAGAAAGCTACTAGGCAATTGTCAAGCTAAAAAAATGGCTAAAAACAAAACATTAATAGTGAAGTTGTCCCATTGCTGAATTGGGCTGACCTATTGCACCATGTGCAGATCACGCATTGGGTGGAATTAAAAATGTGAATGACCTATTACCAGACCAATGGATGAAGAGTACTGGCTGAAAGCCTGCTGTAAGTAAGTATGTCTTCGCTGTAAGTAAGTATGTCATACACATCATTTTAGTAAAATCAAAAAGTCTTGGCTAAAGCCAGACCTTAAAACCATCCAATAAAATGTAGACCTGCACCTCACTATGCAGAAATCTAATATGGAACACATTGAGATTAGATGTTATAGTTATTTATACTGGGCTCCAATTTTGTAATTAAACTTTTCTAAAAAAAAAAAAAAAATGCTGCGATGATGCAACCGAAAGCAAAAAAACACCAAAGGTGCCATTACAAAACAGGAAAGAAAATAATTTTAAAGGGAAATGTTTTCGAAAACTAAGAATGAATTTTCCTACATCATACTGCAATATCATACTGCAACTCTTTTCCAAATGGAAGAAGAATCCTGAAAAACAACAGTGAAGAGATGGCAAACAAAATGGCTTTTAATGGGCGTGACAAAACGGTCCAACTGTAATTATACATAAGAAATCAATTGTTAAAAAGTTTTGGGAATTTGAAGAAAAATGTTAAGATAATTTTAAATATTCATCTCAAACCCATGGTTAATATTGAAAAATAAACATCTCCAGTTAAGAAAAATGTGAACAAAGTTATTTTCGTTTTCAGAGTTATTGTAAATTATAAATTGTTGACCATTCAACTATTTTTATGCAAGTTATTGACTTTATTCAGAACGCCTAATGTGTAAGTTGTTTTAAATATTTGCATCTGTCTTATCATAATCTTGTCATTTTCAAATTAAGCGATTTTTTAATTTTATATAATTTGTGATAAATATTGTTCTAATTATCCTACTTTTGTGTTCTTCGGATAAAAATATTATTAAATGTTTATTTAATTTTGGAACACTCTGCCTTTAGCCTTAATGGGCAAAGTGACACTTGTAAAAATGGTGGTCCTCCCGCTGTGCTTATATGTTTTTCAAGGTGCACTTTTCAACATTCCCCAAAAATATTTTCAGGATCTGGACAGGCTCCTTGTGGAACAAGGGATTCTGGTAGGAAGCGCGTGAGCCGAGCTACGTCACATAGGCCCTTGAACCGGGGTGGGTTGGATCTGCCGGACTTAGAGTTATATTATCTTGCAGCCCAGTCGCAACACGCGCTGCACCGGTTTGATGACGAAGACAACTGGGATAAACGGCTGCTTAGAGCAGTACATGGTGCCACTCCTCTTCCAGAATTACTTATGGAGGCAGGGGGAGGGAGTGGGCCAGCCTCCTCATCCTTTGTGATTAAACAGGTATGTCGGCCATGGGAGTGGATGGTCCGGAGCATAAGAGAGCACTGTATGCCTCCGATCTACCCATATGGTGCCTAAAGCCCTTCCTCCAAATAACAAAATTCATGTCCATGGATAAATGGCGTGCTGGGGAGGAGGGTGCCACACTCTTCGGGACCTGTATCCGAATAACAGGTTCATCACATTACAAGAGGCACTGGACACATTCCACCTTGGTACAGGGCGCTTCCTACATTATGCAAAAATTGCTGCTACTGTACGTGGTATATGGCCATCGTTCCCCAAAGCCCCACTGGAGTCTAACACACTGGTTACTCTGTTATATATGACAGGGGGTGGACTCCTAGTATCCTTTATGTATTGTGCACACCGGGAAGTAGGCCACTTAGTCCTCTCCGTGTGCAGGAGAAATGGCATGCAGCACTGGGAGAACTACATACACATAAGGAGTGGGACAGAGTTCACTCAGCAGTTCAGAAGTATTCTACGAATGCCAGGTTCAAGCTGATTTAATTTAATATAGTGCACCAGGTGTATATGACTCCAGATACATTGCAGCAGATTTACTTGGGTCACTCCTCTGCTTGCCTTAGATGCTTAGTGGGCGGGGCAGACTTCCTACACATGATTTGAAGTTGTCCATTACTGGACTTCTATTGGCAATCAGTGGTGGATCTCTTAAATTTAGCCACAAGCTGGGCAATACCTAGGGCCCCAAAATTGTTCCTACTTGGCCTACTCCCAGCTAGGCGAAAGGAGGGGTTGAGGAGGAAATTCTGAGTATTGGGGCTGGTCCTACTGAAAG
Organism: Pleurodeles waltl; assembly: GCF_031143425.1. Lineage (NCBI taxonomy): Eukaryota > Metazoa > Chordata > Amphibia > Caudata > Salamandridae > Pleurodeles > Pleurodeles waltl. Next base: position 47,024,741 of record NC_090448.1, on the reverse strand, counting down.
GATGGATCGCAGTGGGTTGGTTGGCACCGTCGCCCCCTGAGGTTAATGGTTGGGTGAAGGATATGGCCGAATGGGCGGTGGCAGAGGAGTGTCGTATGGGTCAATGCAAACGGGATGGCAAATTGACTGATAATCTATGGGCGTGGGCTGCCATGCTCGCTGACTTGCTGGATCTCCTGGATCATAGACTGTGTCAGTGGGACGCTTGTGTATTTGAGTTTCTAATGGGCATGGGGTGGACCTGAGCAGGTGTGGTCGCACTATTTCATTGGCATGCTATAATCCTATTCAATGCGTTATCTCCAATCATGTATGCATGTGAGGTGGAAATGTTGTGTGTGAGTTACCCACCTCTGTAGCTCTGTTTCCTCTTTCGGGGAATGATTCTTCTATGAATTGATGTCATATTTGGGTGGAGTGAGGGTGGGGCTTGGGAGGGAGGGCACTTGGTTTTATGTTTGACTGGTTCCTATTAGTGATTTCTTTAGCCTGGGTGATATTTGTGGTTCCATCTACTGCACGACGGAAAGAACATGAGTTGTAATATTGCTTTGTATATGGAATTGTATGGTGTTGAAATGTCAATAAAAAACTATTAAAACATATTTAAGAAAATGTTCCATACCTTTCAGTCTGAACTCACCCATCCAATGTAGTGGAAATTGTAGTAGTGATATCTCAGTCGTGGGAAGTCCTGCCTCTGATGGGATAATAATTTAAATTATTAGATTTAAGGTGGTGAAGGCATCATTTTATCATCTCCTTGATGCATGTTCCAAGAGTAGTAGTAATTGAAGCTTTCTAGCCATGTGTTGGTGCTGTCCAAGTTCATGCGATAAAATAAACGTGGCTTCTCTTTATTGGCATACCTACACAAATTATAAGGTTTTTTTTAGGCACGTCCAGATATTTCCATTTCTTCTATCTATATAGTTCAGAAGATACTTTTTGTTTAAAAAAAGCCTTTTGAATGTATTGCCTGTGTAAAGCAGGCAAATCTAAATCATGTTTGTCCACTAGTGTGGTCTTCTGTCTCTCACAAATCAACAACACAAAATATGTGTTAGTTTTCCTTGAGTGCACAGGTGCTAAACCAGGGTCTGCTCATGTCAGAGCTGAGCTGCCACTGGTGATTGGTACAGGCTGTGGGTGTAATAAACATGGCCGGCGGAGTAAATGTCTTGGTTTACAGCTTCACGGTTGAGGACTGTTCTGTATTGCTGGCCCTGCCGCCTTTATACTCTGGACCACCAGATTTATGTAGAAATGGAGAATCACATTAAACAACCGGGTTGGCTAGATTATGTGACAATAAAAGGTAAATTATTTATCATGAAGCAGCATATTTTGTGAAGAATTGTTTACTATTATGACATTTTATTACTCATTAATACTGCCTTGTCTAGAGTTTCACATCAATAATATCAATTTAACATTGCGCTACTGCAATCAGCTCCTGAAATCTGCAAGCTATCCTTTGTGAAAGGGATGCCACTGCGTGGCACCATCTGAGGTGTTTTACGTCTCGCGGGAGGCAAGGCATGCCCTGTCACTTGCAAGACATTTTAGCTCAGAGCAGGCTTGGAGCCCACCCACTGCTTACCATTGGCTTGACTTCATTGTCACTCTCATTTGCTTGCCTCTGATTTGTTAACCTTGTTGGCCTCACATCCTCTATTTGTACTTGACCCTCCTGTGCAGAATGACCAAAGTACTTGTGTCGTTCCACTGGTGCATGGGTGGGATTTGGGATGTATTCCCACAACGCCTTAGCACCCAGACATTGGAGTGCTTTTTACCTGCTAATCAGAAATGTCTCTTTTGTATTGTGTCTTTGTAGGACAGCATACCTATAGTTCTTATGGGCTACATGCAGACTTCTCTCAATTTGGAAAATGCCTATTTCTGGTACCACTTCATCTCGAACATCAGAAGCTCCTTCAGTATGACACTCCAATGCATTTTCAGTTTCAAGTCCTGCCATTCGGTTTGAAGTAGGCTCCAAGGGTGTAAGTCTCTTGCTGGGTCTCCTTCATGCAAGAGCGGGTCAGATGCATGCAGTCAATTCATTGGTTCGTGCTCCAGCGTTTCCTTAACTTTCTTATATGTCTCTGGTGTTCTTCAGAATCTTTGCTCTATTCTGAACCAGATGAGAGTCTATTTGGTTGCTTACTGAGAGGGGGAATGAATTGGAATCTCATTCAGCGCCTCTATGGGCTTCTCTGCACCTGAACAGGGCTCTTGCCCCCACCCCCAGCTCCTCCCCACCCCCCATGGCAGTGTTCATAAGTGAATGTGGCAGCAGGTTTTTGGGGAGGTTTGATCCAGTGTGGCTGGTGGAGACCAATTACTGCAGGTTGCACACAGATGCCAGCAGAAGGGGCTGGGGTGTCACATTCATGATAGACTGTGGTCGGTGCAGGTGATGTAGACACTGAACTCTGACAATGAAATATGGAGGGGGAAACGGATGGAAGACTTTAGGACTGAGAAGATCAACCTATTGTCCTGCTTAGAACTTGGAATGATGGAAACATCCTGGGTTTATGAGATATGAGGTTCCTTCATTCAGAGGCGACTGGAACCATGTGAGTGACGTAGGTGATCACCATCTACTTCTCATAGACTTTTTTTGAGAAGTAATAACAAGGTAAACCAGCATGAAACCATGTGAAAAGCAATGGAAACATGGCAAACCCATAGCATCATACATAGGTTTGCTGCTCCTGTCAAAACCACCATTCCTGGTTTCATTGCTGTGCCCAATGAGACACAAAGCAACATCCTACCTCATGCGCCTTAGTGCATTGAAACCCTTTGTGAAGCAAAGGAACAGTGCATTCTTCACCCTGCAAAGGGAGAGGCTCAACCCATCCTTTGCAGCTCTCTACCTGAATCCTAAAGCTGTGAATGATTCCTTGTTTAAAATAATGGAGCAAACACTGCAGTGCTGGAGCAGAGGGCCAACACCTGCCATTCCTATTCCTCCGATATCGTCTGTGATGAGGCATGTGGCACTGCACACTTCTTGCACATTCAGGGAATGCTTGCTCTTAAAATGTCTGTAAATTAACTTACTTACTTACTGTGAAGAGCAAATGCTCTGCCGGTTTCATCAACACATCTAATGTCATGTGGGACTTGTCCAATAGCATTTAATGCACCTTTGTAGACTGTAATTCAGCTGGAGTGTTTAGAAAATGGATACGTAATTTATTTTTAAACCATACAAAGTTCCTGAAAACCCATGACGGGTACTCCGTGATGTGCCCCCACCAACTGCTATTGTACGCTGGTAACTACCAGATGCAAGGACCTGTAGTGTCCACCATACCTGTGTTTTGTGCTTTGCTGCGTTCTACCCGCCCAGCGTAGGCGCAGTTCGTCGATCAGCTGTTTTCTAAATCCATATCTAGAAAAACCTCCTCCCAAGTTTGTGCAAACATGGTCACCCTCTGCCTAAAAATTCCCTCCTTTCTCCTGCTTCGCTGCTGTGCACTTGGGACATGCATCCTCCCTTCCACGGCACAGAATGCTGCAATTGGGAAGGTTTGCTTTGCATTCTGGTTAAACTTTTATACTTTGCAACTGGTTACTACCCGCTTCCACTTCACAGTAAATTACACATGTGATTTGCTGTTTGTGTGACTATTCGCAATGTGAAAATGTTTAGCACATGTGAATTTCAAGTGAGTAATTGGAATTATATCACAACTGCAAATTTACCTTACAAATTAAGGATTCCTTAAATGAAAGCTTCGGTGTGCAATTTTTGCAAACCCTTGGCTTGCTCCTCTTAGTACATCGGACACGGCACTCGCAAACCATTTGCAAATGGTTTGCAATTGTGCAAAACCTCTCGGCGCCTAGTGATTTATTACCATCCTAGAATGATCTTGCAGAGCAATTTCTATACCACCAGAAACGTGATATTAAAATATGAACCGTAAAAGAAAAACAAATTGAAACTTTAACGTCTAATACCCAACCCTGTCACACCCAAGGCTACCCCGACCTCTCCCCTACCCAAACACCGCCCGCTCCAGGGTCCGCAGTCGGTCTTGCTGACGGGCCGCGTTGTTTGAGTTAAACCTGCCACTGGGTAAATGCCCAGTAGTTAGGTACAATTTCTGACTGTGTTAAATGGAGGGGTCTTTGAAACATTTAAAAGCCGACTTGTCGGAAATCAATGCAAAGCAATCGTTCTTGGTAGATAAGGTGCTCTGCAGTGGAAGGGCCTTAAATGCCAATTACAATTCTGAGAAACGATCGCTGAACACACTGAAATTCCAACTTTGTCCGCTAGATGGCGGTGATACGTTACGGGTAAGTGTTTTCCCACAACAATGCGCTTTCAAATGGAAACAAATGGAGATTTTCTTAGCTTTCATTGAAAGAAAGTCTTGTTTTTATTAAAGACACAGAGGCAAGTATTATGCTACCTTCTCTTGCTTTAATGTAATAGCAGCCAAGAAAACCACTACAACTCCCAGCATTCCTAGCTGGGAAACTACAAAAACTTGTCATAATAAAACGAACCAATCAGCACACAATATCACCATAAACGTCTTGAATGAGAGCAACAAGTCCTCTTTTCTTGCTAGAGCAGCTAATAAACTCTGAGTAAAGGAAAAATAAGCATAAAAATGGAAAAAGCTAGAACAATCCTAAAAAACCTTTCCAGGCGATTGATAACTTTGAAAGTCTTTTCGTTGAAGTCTGGAACAAAGGAAATATCCTTGTGACCATCCATGAATGACGGCTTGTGAGGAGTTCAGCCAAACCAGGAAGAGGATGGAGATCCTTCCTAAGACGTCTGGTTGGGAGTAACATTGTACCTGATAAGACAAAGGGAGGGTGGTTAATGAAAAGTGGAGGGATAATACTTGCCTCCGTGTCTTTAATAAAATGTGGAGGGATAATACTTGCCTCCGTGTCTTTAATAAAATCAAGACTTTCTTTCACTCAAAGCTAAGAAAATCTCCATTTTATTACAAGGCACGGAGGCTCCTATTATGCTAGTTCAAAGCATAGAAACTAAAAAATTGGCTACATGAGAGACTGGCTTACAATAAAATGTTCTGAAAGTTGCAAGATTTGACCAATCGGCCGATTTGAGAATGTCAGCAAAACTCAATCCTGCCTAAAAGGCCTTGGATGCCATAGCTCCTCTGGTAGAATGAGCATCAAAATGGAAATTTCAATACCTGCTAGATTCATGATCCATTTTACCCAACGGGCCAGAGTGGTAGAAGAAACAGGGTTATGCAGGGTCTTAAATGGGACTAGGAGTTGAGGTTCAGATTACTTTCTCAAATCTTTAGTTCTTGAAATATATTCTCTCAAACAGTTTCCCACACATAGATTTGGATAATCCGGAAAGTACGGATAAAATACAGACATCAAATTTGTTTTTGTTCTTCTTCATACCTGAAAGAAAACACCTGCAGCAGTATACTGTACAGAGGTTACGTCTAGAGCTCTAACATCTGAAATACGTTTTAGAGATACTAGGCAGAGGAGCATAGCCAATTTTGCAGAAAGGAATTTCAGGGACAAGAGGGAATTAGGTTGTTCTGTTAGAAAAAACTGTAGAACAGCTTTAACATTCCACATAGAACTATACTTAGGTAAAGGAGGTTTAGAAAATCTTATTCCCTTCAAAAGATGGCATATTAGTGGATGTTCTCCAACCAGTTTATCATTAACCGGAACATGTTCAGCAGAAATTGCTGACCTATACATATTAACAGTTCTATACCCTCTAACTTGACCAGCAAAAGAAGCAAATAAATTGATTAGCAAAACTACATCCACAGAAAAAGGATCGGCACATCTGTCCGTACACCAACCATGCCATATTCCCCAGGCTGACTTTTAAGCCTTGGTTGTTTCAGGAGCCCAGGCTTGACTTATGAAGCTTGCAGCTTCCAGCGAATTTCCTGGGGTTCTCCAAGAACACCCGAAACCATTGATGCTACCAGCCATAGCGGATGGTCGATGATTAGATTGTGGGGCGCACCTATAGAGTTCAGTAGAAGGGAAGGAAATTCTGGTATAAGGACTGGAAAGCCTATTGACAACTCTAGAGCTGACGGGAACCACGGTTGACCCTGCCAAAATGGGGTGATTAGCAAAATCTTCGTAGCTTGGTGTCTGATCTGCGCCAAAACTCTGGAGATCATAATGACAGGAGGAAAAGCATAGTTCGTTTGGTTGGACCAATCTTGTTAAAAAGTGTTGGTAGATAAGGCTTGAGGGTCCGGTCTCCAACTGTAAAACCGAGAAAGTTGGGTATTCAAGCGGGAGGCAAAGAGATCAACAGAGAAGGGACCGAATCTGCAAGAAAAGTTTTTGAAGAAAGAAGGATGAAGATGCTGTAGGAAGTTGGCTCTGTATGTACTATTTCAAAGTAAGAAATAGCATGCACAGAGTCCAAGGGTTCCCCTTAGAGGTAAGATAGTGGCAAAAAGAGATAATTCTAATGCTCTATTTTGTGGTAGTGTGGTCGAGCAGTAGGCTTATCAGAGGGTAGTGCTAAGCATTTGTTGTACACACACAGGCAATTAATGAGGAACACACACTCAAAGACAATTCCAGGCCAATAGGTTTTTGTATAGAAAAATATATTTTCTTAGTTTATTTTAAGAACCACAGGTTCAAGATTTACACACAATACTTTAAATGAAATGTATTTCACTCAGGTATCTTAGGAACTTTGAATCAACACAATATCATATACAGTTTTAGCAAAGATGGCAATAAGCTATTTTAAAACTAGACACAGTACAATTTTCAACAGTTCCTGGGGGAGGTAAGTTTTGGTTAGTTCTGCAGGTAAGTAAAAGACCTACAGGGTTAAAAGATGGGTCCAAGGTAGCCCACCGTTGGGGGTTCAGAGCAACCCCAAAGTTACCACACCAGCAGCTCAGGGCCGGTCAGGTGCAGAGTTCAAAGTGGTGCCCAAAACGCATAGGCTTCAATGGAGAAAGGGGTGCCCCGGTTCCAGTCTGCCAGCAGGTAAGTACCCGCGACTTCGGAGGACAGACCAGGGGGGTTTTGTAGGGCACCAGGGGGGACACAAGTCAGCACAAAAAGTACACCATCAGCGGCACGGGGGCGGCCGGGTGCAGAGTGCAAACAGGCGTCGGGTTTGCAAAAGGTTTCAATGGGAGACCCAGGGGTCTCTTCAGCGAAGCAGGCAGGCAAGGGGGGGGGCTCCTCGGGGTAGCCACCACCTGGGCATGGAAGAGGGCCACCTGGGGGTAGCTTCTGCACTGGAGGTCGGATCCTTCAGGTCCTGGGGGCTGCGGGTGCAGTGTCTTTACCAGGCGTTGGGTTCTTGGAAGCAGGCAGTCGCGGTCAGGGTGAGCCTCGGGATTCCCTCTGCAGGCGTCACTGGGGGGGGCTCAGGGGGGTCAACTCTGGCTACTCACAGGCTCGCAGTCGCCGGGGAGTCCTCCCTGTAGTGTTGTTTCTCCGCAGGTCGAGCCGGGGGCGTCGGGCGCAGAGTGGAAAGTCTCACGCTTCCGGCGGGAAACGTGGAGTCCTTTAAAAGTTGTTTCTTTGTTGCAAGTTTTGGTTTCTTTGGAACAGGGCCGCTGTCCTCAGGAGTTCTTGGTCCTTTTAGATGCAGGGTAGTCCTCTGAGGCTTCAGAGGTCTCTGGACCCTGGGGAACGCGTCGCTGTTGCAGTTTTTCTCGAAGTGGGGAGACAGGATAGTGCACCCTGCCTTAGGGCTGTAAGGCCTGCTAGAGGGGTGACTTACCTGTGCCACAGCCAGCATTTTGTGTGCATGGCATCCTGAGGGGGATGCCATGTCGACTTTGTGTGTGTTGGTGGGGAGAAAAAGGCAATCTGCAATGGCAGTGTGCATGTGTTAGGTGAGGGGTCCCTTAGGGTGGCACAACATATGCTGCAACCCTTAGGGACCTTCCATGGTCACAGGGCCCTTGGTACCACTGGTACCTTTTACAAGGGACTTATCTGTGTGCCAGGGGTGTGCCAATTGTGGAAACAATGGTACATTTTAGGTGACAGAACACTGGTGCTGGGGCCTGGTTAGCAGGGTCCCAGCACACTTCTCAGTCAAGTCAGCATCAGTATCAGGCAAAAAGTGGGGGGTAACTGCAACAGGGAGCCATTTCCTTACACAAGCCCCCCAGCCCACAGGCCAGGAGACTCAGCCAAAACTGGGAGAGTCTTCCTAGTCTGTCAGGCGAGGAAGAGTAGAGGAAATAGGCTGGTTTGTTGCAGGGCCTACTCTGTCTTACATCCTCCTGTTCAGGCCATTCCCTCTGGGGAACTGACCCACTTCCACAGTGATAGGACCTAGTCTGAATTGCCTCTTGTCTGTGCTTTTAATGTCTTCACCCATTCTCTCTATTTTGGGGTTAGAGGTATCCACCTCTTCTAATCTTATCTTAGCCAGGGTCACCCCTAGCTTACCCAAAGAGGTTACCCAGAGCTGGAGTAACCCCACCATGACCAACAGGGTCAGGGGGCCTAACTTGCTAGTTGGCATGGGGTCAGACCACCATGCCAAGGATAGTGCAGCCATAAAGGCTAACACCCAGCAGAGGCCACTGACGGCTGTCAATGCCCAGAACCACACCTTTAGCTCTTCACCTGCAAGGGAGGGAACTAAGTTACAGGCTTCTTTGGGTTCAGGGTGCCTGTCTGCTGTGCAAGAGTAGGGGGTTACTACATCTTGTAGTAAACACCCTTCTTCCACTCTTTCTTCTGTTAACTGAAGAGCCACCAACTCAGGTTTAACAGTTGCCTGACTAGCCAGTACTTCTTGTGGGTCAGGTTCGACTTTACCAGTGCCACTTTTGGAGTTCTCCCCTACTGGAGCAGAATCTCCTTGGCTTGCTGGAACCTTGGCTAAAGGTTGTCCACCTTTCCTACACTGTTTTCTTTTCTTTTTCTTCTGGGGCCTACTTGCAGTTACTGCAGGGGTAGCACCTCCAGAATCCTTGGGAGAGGACTGGCACAGGACCAGTTCCTCTCTTGGTCTCTGACTAACCTCTGGGTAGTCATTTCCAAGGAAACAAACAAGGGGAGGTCTGTACTGACTACCACCCTTCTCCAGCTAAAAGTCCCACCCACTTCTATGGGCACAAAAGCCACAGGCCTAGCAGTGACCCTGTCTGGGCTAACTCTTACTCTGGCAGTCTCACCTGGGATGTACTGGTTTGAGAACACCAGCCTGTAATGCACAATAGCGTGACTGGCACAAGTGTCTCTCAGGGCAGTGGCTGGGATTCCATTCACCAGTAGGTGGTGGAAGTGTCTACTTCCCTCTGAAATCTCCAACTCACTTGTTGGGCCCTTTTTCCAGTTGAAGGCTATGAAGACGTCCTCATCTGAGGAGTCATCCCCAATGGCTACACTGGTCACCCCTGGGATTTTGCTAGGGGGTTTGTTTTTGGGACAAAAAGTGTCCTTGGTGTGGTCTGTCTACAGTTTTGGCACCATGCCTTAGTGGCATCCCAGTTCTTACCCTGGTACCCACCTTTGTTTTGGGTTGTGTCTTGGGGCCCACCCACCTGGTCTGGTTTTTGGGGGCCTACAGAGAACTCTTTTTCTTTATTTCTATTGTCACCCACTTTCTCCTGGGGGGCTTTGTAACCCCTTTCTTTTGGTCACCCCCAGTGGAAGTTTTGGTTACCCTAGTCTTGACCCAGTGGTCTGCCTTCTTTCCCAATTCTTGGGGAGAAATTGGACCTAGGTCTACCAGATACTGATGCAACTTTTAATTGAAGCAGTTACTTAAAATGTGTTCTTTCATAAACAAATTATAAAGCCCAACATAGTCATGCACTTCATTTCCAGTTACCCAGCCATCCAGTGTTTTCACTGAGTCGTCTACAAAATCAACCAAGGTCTGGCTCGAGGATTTTTGAGCCCCCCTGAACCTAATACTGTACTCCTCAGTTGAGAATCCAAAGCCCTCAATCAGGGTAGCCTTCATGAGGTCATAGGATTCTGCATCTTTTCCAGAGAGTGTGAGGAGTCTATCCCTACACTTTCCAGTGAACATTTCCAAAAGGAGAGCTCCCCAGTGAGATCTGTTTACTTTTCTGGTTGCACACGCCCTCTCAAAAGCTGTGAACCACTTGGTGATATCATCACCATCTTCATATTTTTTTACAATCCCTTTGGGGATTTTTAGCATGTCAGGAGAATCTCTGACCCTATTTAAGTTGCTGCCACCATTGATGGGACCTAGGCCCACCTCTTGTCTTTCCCTTTCAATGGCTAGGAGCTGTCTCTCTAAAGCCAATCTTTTGGCAATCCTTGCTAGCAGGAGGTCATCTTCATTGAGACTGCTCTCAATGCTTCTAGAGCTGTTGGACTCTCCTGTGAGAGAAGCAACATCTCTGACTATCACTTCTGGAGTCAGGGTTGGAGAAACCCTGTGCTCCCTGTCTAGGACTGGAGGTGGGAGATCCTCCACATCACTAGTGTCCCCCTCTGTGAGGCCATCATCAGAGGGGTTGCTTTTAGCAAACTCTGCCAAAAGCTCCTGGAGCTGTACTTTGGTAGGGTTTGAACCAGTTTTTATCTTTTTGATTTTGCAGAGAAACCTTAGCTCTGACATCCTAAGATGCAGGTAAGGGGTGAGGTTGAGTTCCATCACTATCTCTTCTGGAGCAGACATTTTGTTTCTAAAAGCTGGAATACTTTTTAAGAATCTAAAACTATCTCTAGAACTTAATTCAAACTTTTACACAAATTTTAAACTCTAAAAGAAATGCTAACAGGAGATAACACAAGGCCCTAGCAGGACTTTTAAAAATTTAGAAAAATAGGTCAAATTTCAAAAATCAGTTTCTAATGACATTTTTTGGAATTTAGTCATGTGATCAGGTATTGGCTGAGTAGTCCAGCAAATGCAAAGTCTTGTACCCCACCGCTGATCCACCAATGTAGAAAGTTGGCTCTGTATGTACTATTTCAAAGTAAGAAATAGCATGCACAGAGTCCGAGGGTTCCCCTTAGAGGTAAGAAAGTGGCAAAAATAGATAATTCTAATGCTCTATTTTGTGGTAGTGTGGTCGAGCAGTAGGCTTATCAGAGGGTAGTGTTAAGCATTTGTTGTACACACACAGGCAATAAATGAGGAACACCCACTCAAAGACAATTCCAGGCCAATAGGTTTTTGTATAGAAAAATATATTTTCTTAGTTTATTTTAAGAACCACAGGTTCAAGATTTACACACAATACTTTAAATGAAAGGTATTTCACTCTGGTATCTTAGGAACCTTGAATCAACACAATATCATATACAGTTTTAGCAAAAATGGCAATAAGCTATTTTAAAACTAGACAGAGTGCAATTTTCAACAGTTCCTGGGGGAGGTAAGTTTTGGTTAGTTCTGCAGGTAAGTAAAACACATACAGGGTTAAAAGTTGGGTCCAAGGTAGCCCACCGTTGGGGGTTCAGAGCAACCCCAAAGTTACCACACCTGCAGCTCAGGGCTGGTCAGGTGCAGAGTTCAAAGTGGTGCCCAAAACGCATAGGCTTCAATGGAGAAAGGGGTGCCCCGGTTCCAGTCTGCCAGCAGGTAAGTACCCGCGACTTCGGAGGGCAGACCAGGGGGGTTTTGTAGGGCACCAGGGGGGACAGAAGTCAGCACAAAAAGTACACCCTCAGCGGCACGGGGGCGGCCGGGTGCAGAGTGCAAACAGGCGTCAGGTTTGCAATAGGTTTCAATGGGAGACCCAGGGGTCTCTTCAGCGAAGCAGGCAGCCAAGGGGGGGGCTCTTCGGGGTAGCCACCACCTGGGCAAGGGAGAGGGCCACCTGGGGGTCGCTTCTGCACTGGAGGGCGGATCCTTCAGGTCCTGGGGGCTGCGGGTGCAGTGTCTTTATCAGGCGTTGGGTTCTTGGAAGCAGGCAGTCGCGGTCAGGGGGAGCCTCGGGATTCCCTCTGCAGGCGTCGCTGGGGGGGGCTCAGAGGGGGTCAACTCTGGCTACTCACAGGCTTGCAGTTGCCGGGGAGTCCTCCCTGTAGTGTTGTTTCTCCGCAGGTCGAGCCGGGGACGTCGGGCGCAGAGTGGAAAGTCTCACGCTTCCGGCGGGAAATGTGGAGTCCTTTAAAAGTTGTTTCTTTGTTGCAAGTTTTGGTTTCTTTGGAACAGGGCCGCTGTCCTCAGGAGTTCTTGGTTCTTTTAGATGCAGGGTAGTCCTCAGAGGCTTCAGAGGTCGCTGGACCCTAGGGAACGCATCGCTGTTGCAGTTTTTCTCAAAGTGGGGAGACAGGCCGGTAGGGCTGGGGCCAAAGCAGTTGGTGTCTCCGTCTTCTCTGCAGGGCTTCAGGTCAGCAGTCCTTCTTCGTCTTAGGTTGCAGGAATCTAGTTTCATAAGTTCTGGGGTGCCCCTAAGTACTGCATTTAGGGGTGTGTTTAGGTCTGGGATGGCAGTAGCCAATGGCTACTGTCCTTGAGGGTGGCTACTCCCTTTTTATGCCTCCTCCCTGAGGGGAGGGGGGCACATCCCTATTCCTATTGGGGAATCCTCCAAAATCAAGATGGAGGATTTCTAAAAGCAGGGGTCACCTCAGCTCAGGACAACTTAGGGGCTGTCTTGACTGGTGGGTGACTCCTTGTTTTTCTCATTATCTCCTCTGGACTTGCTGCCAAAACTGGGGGCTGTGTCCAGGGGGCGGGCATCTCCACTAGCTGGAGTGCCCTGGGGCATTGTAACACGAAGCATGAGCCTTTGAGACACTGCTAGGTGTTACAGTTCCTGCAGGGGGAGATGTGAAGCACCTCCACCCAGAGCAGGCTTTTGTTTCTGTCCTCAGAGAGCACAAAGGCCCTCACCACATGGGGTCAGAAACTCGTCTCTCAGTACAGGCTGGCACAGACCAGTCAGTCCTGCACTGAACAATTGGGTAAAATACAGGGGGCATCTCTAAGATGCCCTCTGTGTGCATTTTTTAATAAATCCAACACTGGCATCAGTGTGGGTTTATTATTCTGAGAAGTTTGATACCAAACTTCCCAGTATTCAGTGCAGCCATTATGGAGCTGTGGAGTTCGCTTTTGACAAACTCCCAGACCATATACTTAATATGGCCACACTGTACTTACAATGTCTAAGAATAGACTTAGACACTGTAGGGGCATATTGCTCATGCAGCTATGCCCTCACCTGTGGTATAGTGCACCCTGCCTTAGGGCTGTAAGGCCTGCTAGAGGGGTGACTTACCTATGCCACAGCCAGCATTTTGTGTGCATGGCATCCTGAGGGGGATGCCATGTCGACTTTGTGTGTGTTGGTGGGGAGAAAAAGGCAATCTGCAATGGCAGTGTGTATGTGTTAGGTGAGGTGTCCCTTAGGGTGGCACGACATATGCTGCAGCCCTTAGGGACCTTCCCTGGTCACAGGGCCCTTGGTACCACTGGTACCTTTTACAAGGGACTTATCTGTGTGCCAGGGGTGTGCCAAATGTGGAAACAATGGTACATTTTAGGTGAAAGAACACTGGTGCTGGGGCCTGGTTAGCAGGGTCCCAGCACACTTCTCAGTCAAGTCAGCATCAGTATCAGGCAAAAAGTGGGGGGTAACTGCAACAGGGAGCCATTTCCTTACAGATGCCAGTCGCTGGAATCCCACAGATACCTGGAGCACCAGTCTGCGATCATGTTCATGTTTCCCGGAAGATATTCTGCTTGAAGGGAAATCTGATTCTGGAGGCAAAATTCTCAGAGACTCTTTGCTAATTCGGCTAAAGGTTTTGTGCCTCCTAAATGATTTATATACCGGACCGCTGATAGGTTGTCCATCCGGAGGAGTATAGAACAACTTCCCTGGTCTTTGCAAACGTTTGGATCACAAAGGAACCTGTAAGAATCTCTAAACAATTTATATGCAATGATAACTCCTCTTTTGACCATAGCCCTCCAGTCGAGAACTGACCACATCTTGCGCCCCAACCAGTCCGACTTGCATCGGATTCTAATACAAGATCTGGTGCTGTAGAGAAAATTGCTCTCCCGTTCCTGGCATCCAGATGATCCAGCCACCACCGGAGTTGGATAGGAGATTCTTGATCTAGGAAGACTTAGGGGGTTATTACAACTTTGGAGGAGGTGTTAATCCGTCCCAAAAGTGACGGTAAAGTGACGGATATACCACCAGCCGTATTACGAGTCCAGGTTCCATCCACCCCTTCCTATGGAACTCGTAATACGGCTGGTGGTATATCCGTCACTTTGCTGTAGAAATTCCATCTGATGAGAAGGGTTGAGATCCAACTTCTCTTTGTTTATGAGAAATCCCAGACTTGCAGGAGGGGATATTAAACTCGCCAACTGTTCTGTGAGAATGGTCTTGTCCTGGTGCAAAATAAGAAAATCATCTAGGTAAACCAGAAGTCTGACTCCCTGAGCTCTCATATGTGTCACAACTGGTTTCCAAACTTTGGTAAATCACCATGGGGCAGACGAAAGACCAAAGGGAAGGCTTTTGAAACTGAAGAACTGGTCCTTCCATTGAAATTGAAGGAATTTTCTGAAAGACCGGTGGATTGGAATAGAAAGATACACATTCTGGAGGTCTAAACGAACCATCCAATCGTTTCCTAACAACGAGTCTCGGAGATGGAAGATAGTTTCCATCTTGAAATAATGGTATACTACAAAATTGTTGAACAACTTCAAATTTATGACAAGACGATATTGTTCTTTTTTTGGATTAGAAATAAAGTACTGACAAAACCTAAAAGATGAGGGGAGCATACTTCTATTGCCTGTTTGTGAATTAGTGACTGGATCTCTTGAGAGAGAAGCTTTTCTTGTTCTTTGGAAGACACCAGCAATTTTGGAAAGCATTGTTGTACCAGAGTGGAATAAAGCTCTATGCAATTACCTGAAACTGTTTGCAACACCCATGAATCTGCAGTTAACTTTTGCCAGTTTGCTAGAAACAAACGTGTCCGCCCCCGACTAACAACGGGCCAGAACACTGATCTCTTTCCTGAATTCTGGAAACCTCCAGCTCTGTAACCACGTTGTCTGAACGAACGATTCCTCGGGCGGTAGAATTGTGGTTTGAAATCCTGCTGGTATTCAAAGGAGCCTCTGGTCTGATTGACCGCACCTCTGTGGCCAACTCAGCCGGCAAGTCGGCTCCTACCTTTGCCGGCCCTGCCAAAACCACGAGAATGGAAACATTTTTGTAAGGAAGATTGCGCCTTGTCAATGGACGCAAAGGTGGCCACATATTTGCTGAGCTCCTTGATAAAAGAGTCCCCAAAAAGCAATCCATTAGCGTTCTGACCCATCTCTTTGGAAGCAAGGTTGCTTAATTTTGGATACATTTTCAAAAGGAGGCTCTTCCGTCTCTCCTGCGCCATAGCCGCATTAGTATTACCTAAAAGACAAATAGCCCTCTGGGCCCAATTTGATAAAATGACAGGATCGACTTTGGTGCCCCCCATTCTGGCCTCTTCTGCCAAGTCTAAAATTCTCGTTAGTGGACCAGAAAGATCCAACAATCTATCTTGGCAATTGCTCCAGGTTCCATCCACCCCTTTTTTGGGGTCTTTGCCAAACTTAGTAAAGAACATTAACATATTTGGGTCAATCACAGGAGTGGCTGAAATGTTAATAGCTAAGGACAGTATAGGACATTCTGATTTTAATCTATTACGAGACAATTTATCCAAAGGTTGACGCAATTTATTGGAGACATAAGTGGCGACATGATCACAAGGCGTCCACTCAGTGGAATTTGGGTGATGGATAAGCACAGGATCAAACATCAGTTGACCTGAAAAGTCTAAAATCGAATCATTAGTATTAGAAACTTTAGAGGACTCTCCTAGTTCAGAAAGATAAGTTTTACGCCTCTTCTCCACAGGCCCTGGCCAGATCATTATGTCTGGATCACCCTTATACTTGTCAGAATCACCCAAATCATCATCCGTGTCTCCCAATTGAGTAATATGTAGGGGAAAACTAAGGTTGGTGGAAGTACCAGGCTCAGAAACAGAAGAACTTTGAAGGAGAGTCCATATTTGTAGCCAAATTATCTGCCACTCTCTTCTTGGACTTTTTAGAAGCAGAACCAGTGGTATCTAAAGTTAATAATTTTTTAACAGAGGCCTCAAAAGACTTAGAAAAATCTGAAATAGAGCTTGAAACAGCTTTTTGGACCGAGTCCTTAATAAAAGAGTCCAAATTGTCCTTAAAAACGTGTGCTTCCTCATCTTCAGAAACATTCTCCATAATAAATAATTCATAGAACTAGAATTATTAAGTTCCAATTATTACGTTCCAATTAAATGTTGGCACAAAAATGTTAACCGGCTTCACAAAACAGAGAAAATAACCCACGGACTATGAAGGGTTCATTTTCTTAGCCAGAGAAAGCAGGAAGTATTCCTGTCAGAACAAAGAAAAAAAAGGGGGGCGTGGCCTAGCACTCCAGAGCAGACGGAGGCAAGACGCCACTAACGCCGGTGAAGAGAAACAAAATACCGGTACCAAACGCGTGTTGCACGAAGAAGGAGCCAACCGCTGCCTTCACAAACCCAGCAAGTAACATCCGGTAAGAACGCTACAGTTGGAAGTGACGGTTGAGGAAGAGCACGCTGCTCGACGAGGGCGTTAGTTATAGAACGTTGCGTTCTATAACGAGCAGAAACAATCAACATGAAACAATTAACATGAACCCTTACAACATTCTAAAAGCATAACAACATTAAGAAATGTACTTAGAAACATTAACCCAAATAACTACTGCAAATATGTAAAGATTAATAAATGGTAAAAGTGGTACGTATCTTGACTGTGAGCAGCTAGAAAAGAGGACTTGTTGCTCTCAGTCAAGACGTTTATACTCATATTGTGTGCTGATTGGTTCGTTTTATTATGACATGTTTTTGTAGTTTCCCAGCTAGGAATGCTGGGAGTTGTAGTGGTTTTCTTGGCTGCTATTAAATTAAAGCAAGAAAAGATAGCATAATAGGAGCCTCCATTCCTTGTAATAAAATCTCTTCCCTACACTCCCTGTAAACTATGGTGGAGTAAGACAATTTTTCACATCTAGGGGCAGATTTAAGAAAAGTGATGCTGCAGGCAGCCCACTTTTCTTGCGCCCACAAAAAATGGCACATTATGTGACATTATTTCTGCCCCTCCCCTAACGGGGGATCACCCCCTTGCATAAATTATGCCTGGTGCAGGCATAATGTGGCTCATGGGGTTACAAAGTGGTGCAATGCATGCATTGCACCACTTTGTAAATCTGGCGTGGTGATTTTGGCCTCGTTGGGCCACATTAGCGTAAAAAACAAGACACTAATGTGATGCAAGGAGGCGTTAGGCCCTCTTAAATCTGGGCTCTAACTTGTACACCCTAGAAGATTTGGCACTAGATTTAGGTAAACACAATGGTTGTGGAAAGCATTTGGAAATACCATCATATGTTTCAATTTTCCGATATGCAGGGATTTACCAATGGCCGCCTCTCACTTCCAAATTGAGAACATGCGTTTAGAACAGAAGCAATAAACACAACTGCTGAAAATTGGCCCTATTTGCAGACGCCTGCTGCCGGAAGTTGGATGCGCAGGTGTAATTCTCTGCAGATTGAAAAACTTGCCATCTGCAGTGGCAGGAAGCACTTTTCATGCACTTAAGTGAAAGGTTAAGGCAGCCGTACAACGTTTTGTGACCCAGGGCTAGTGTTTCTAGAGTGCCACACTGCTCTGGGGTGAGGTTACAATGTAACGACCACAGCAAGAACATTTTTGAGAGGCTTACATTTGACCCCTCGGAATAAATCTGCACAAACCTTTTCAAAACAATGTGTCTAAACTATTAAAAATTGCTTTCACAGGTCAAACTTTTCAGTTTACTTAGGTGTGACACTTCATTGCCTTATCCATGACATTTAGGTGACACTCTATCCCATAACTAAGCAGTGAGGTCTGTCGAATGAAAAGCATTACAAAGAACAAATAGCCACTTTTATGTACATCAATAGACTGGAAAGAATCTTAAAGCAGGCTCAGAACTCTTCAAGTGGGTACTAGTTAGGCAGTGTCACAAAACGACCAACTTTAATTAAGATGGTCATCCTGAAACGTTGGTGAGTGCACTGAAGACCAGGATGCAGTGCTCCCCAAAGCAGAGAGAGGAATGCAAAGCAAAACCCCAGAGAGAGAGAGGTAACCAGCTAATACAGTGAGACATATTTACAAGCCCCTTGAGCCACCGAAGCGTCACTTTTTGCAACACTGCAGTGGCACTGTCCCTGCGCCATATTTACAAAGTGGCGTTACACCACTTTTTGTGGCTTAAGGCCACCTTGTAAATATGGGTCTGCCCAATGCAGTTTTCTATGACAGAGGGATGTGCAATGGGTGTTGCTGTGGGTGTACCCATGCAACACCCATTGCTTTTGACACTGCCCCTGATTTACAAGGAAACGTAAATCTGAGGCAGCGCCCCAGGGGTGGCGTTAGAGTGGCGCAACGAGGAGAAATACTTTTATTTCTCCTTGTTTTTTGCTCTTCTATGTGTGCTGCATTTCCCTACAAATAGGGCCCAGTATTTCTTAGCATGCAGAAGCAGGTTTAGTGGTATAGTTCAGAGCAGAGGGAAGGTTGTGTAACACCACTGAGGTAGAGGTGCATTCCTTATTCGTACACAGTGTATAATCAATGTTCGAGCCAAAAGGGAGGCCTGCAGCACAAGAGAGCAGAGAGGTGATGTGCAGGTGAAATCAGAAGGAGGGGTGTACTGTACACAGGCATGACTCAAGGAAAAACCTGGGGCCTCATTTACAAGAAACTGGTGCATTAGAACCAATGCACCAGTTTTCTTGCACCAGCTCTGGACCCCCAAACAACACCATGGTAGCCCTGTATTTATGATACAGTGCTCAATGGCACACGTTTCCACAGATGCGTCAGAAATTCGGACACATCTGTGGTGCTAAATTGACGCATTGCTGGGCTAGCGTAAAAAAAATTATGCTACTCCAGCAATGCGAGGGAGGTCCAGTGTTAAAAAGCCCAGCGTCACTTTAGCGTATGCTCTGAGCAGGCGTTAAAATATTGACGCTGTGAAGGCACAAAATGGCGCAGTGAAATCTTGTAGATTTCACCGTGCCAGTTCTGAGTGGCTTTTAATGGAGGAATGCCAACCTTGCATACATTATACCTGGCGCAGGTATAATGTAGCGCAAGGCTTTACAAAGTGGCATAATGGCCCCATTGCGCCAGTTTGTAAATATGGAGCACTGTAGGGGACTGCTTTGCGCCTCTGCTGCATCAAGGAAAATGATGCAACAGTGGCGCAAGGGGCTTGTAAATAAGCCCCCTGGCGTGTTTTTTATGGTCTGGCTTGAAAGCGCAGCTGTTGACATACAATGATGTGAGCATCAGTAGAGAGGGGTTCTGGTTCTGCCCACATGTTGGGAGTCAGGAGTACATGTTTTGATTGGACAGAATTTTTGTGCTTCCTCAAAAAAGTGCTTACCCTCCATACAGCTGTGATCATTCTGTTTAATTATCCAGCTGCCTGAGCTTGAACCTTCAGAGGCATACACATGAGATTCTAATGCCATTAACGTGTCCTAGATAACTACATAATTTATGATGTTTTTCTATAGCAGCAGCACAGATGTGAGGAAGGCAATCGTTAACCTACATGGATGTTTAGTTCTAGCTTGACAGTTCAACTGCACCTGACCTTTTAACCTACACCAATATCATTCCACACTTCCTTGCTTCCACACAAATGGATATCCATTCTCCTGCTATTTACTTGTAATTCTTAGCTTTACCATACAAAATTCCTTTAAAGCCAGGACTATTGACATTGCCAAAGATAATGTATGTTGGAGCGATCAGTGGGGTTTTTGAAACAATAAGTTCCAGTCCAGCTAATATTTTACAAATAAGACATCGAAACTGCCTCATTCTGAGCATATCTAGATAAAGAAAGAAAGCAATTTTGCCAGTTTCGCCTCTGACTTTCATCTCAAACATATATGCTGCTCACACTGATAGTCCAACACAGTTGCTGAGTGACTGAGGCACTTTGTAAAACTTAGTTGGTGACTTTGAAGGCAAGTCTTTGAGCATTGCTACATGTGTTTCGGTGCAATACTTGGGGCACGGTATTTGTCACGCTCTATACTACCGCACACGGTACACCAACACTTGCCAATCTTCCTGACGTGTTAAAACAAATTCAAGATGAGTATGGGGCTGCCACGTCCCTGGACTTGGGGATGCAATTAATGGGCAATTTTGCCACTGTATCTTTAAAAATATTAAGTAATCTTAATGGGGAAGCAGTTGCACTAGTAGTGGGTATGTGGCTCCAGGACATTCCTATACAGGATCAAGAACACGAGCTGCCAAAGATTTTTGTTGAGACCTACTCTAGTATTGGTCGAGATAGTCTGGGAACAGTCTTATTAAACCACAATTACAGGGTAAATCTAATAGAGATTCTTCCAAGCAAGCAACTGAAGGTTCTGAAAAATGCTACGATAAACAAAAACAAATACCTAAAAAAGAAAAGGGAGAATCTCCGCATTCGAAGACCCCTCGAAATCGCTATAATCTTAGAAATAGAGATAATATAAAAACACCTGACAGATATCAATAGACTGATACACGCCAATCTCGCTCCTTTCAGGACTCACCGGATAAACGCAGTGAGAGAGGTGGGCAGTCAGAGCAGCGAACTGAGTAAGTAAAACCGAGAAAGGACTCACAACGTTCGTCTCAAGTTTCTGTTAAGAAAGAAGAGAAACTTCCCCAACAAAAACCCCAATTTAAAAAGAAAAAAGTGGCAGCGATTGCTATGCGACATGCCACTCAGGAAGAGAGCTTTATGAAAGAACATGAAGTACTGGCATTGCTAGACAGTGCAGCAGAGGTCACAGTAGTTCACCAAAATCTTCAAGTGCATCTGGAGGTGAAAGCAACTGATGACTTCTTAAAAGTTGAGACTGCGGACATGCGCATCTCCACACCCGACAGGGTGTATAAAGTAACTATACAATTAGAACGAGACATTGAGCGCACAATAGACGCCATCTTTTGGGATCGGGTTGTTACCATTTATGATATTTTGCTGGCCGAAAAGGATTGGCCACCAGAATTTGTCTGTAATCTCCCTTATGGGTAAGAGGTGATTAAAGCCTTTTTCTCGCCCCTTGTTCTAAGACAGCTCAGGGAGGCTTACCCCATTGATTGGGCTAAGGCGCAGGCACCTGCGTTATATTGCAACCACGTAGAGTGGGATAAAGATTCCCCCTATCATGTAATACCAATTAGATCCCAACCACAACCTCAACCCCAATATCCAATAAAGCATGAAGCTAAAGCACCTGTGAGGGAAATCCTCACACAGCTAGACTACCAAGGTGTAACCAAGCCTTGTGTCTCACTAATGAACAGTCCGTTGTTCCCCGAAGCTAAACCGGACCATTCATATAGAATAGTCTTAGACTACAGACATTTAAACAGTCATACATGCACATTTGCCATACAAAATGCACACAGCACTTATAAACAATATAGTGCGCAAAAATACAAAACAACCTTGGATATTTCTAAAGTTTTTTCTGCCAACACATAACGCGCCTGAAAGTAGGGAATCAACAAGTTTCAGCACTTTAGGCTCTCAGAAAAAATGTTACAGTCTCCCACATGGGTACAGGAACAGCCAATGACTGCTTTCAGCTTGTGATACTTCCATTTTACACAACATTGGCCCTGAGACGTTGTCCTACGTAGAAGACATCTAACTTTCGGATGATGACCTCATACAACATGTAAGATGGGTTGCCCACATTGTTATGGGATTTGCTGAATTAAGCCACAAATTCAATAAAAAAAAAACAATAGCATTCCTTAGTGCCTTGTTTTTAGGATACGAATTATCAGATGAAGGCAAGAGCCTAGTGCCCCAATTTTTAGAAAAATATGCACAGCTACAACCTCCAAACTCTATCAAAAAGCTCCAATCCTTGTTAAGCTTTTTAAACTTTGGTAGAACATCCATTCCAGATTATGCACAACGAATGAAACCATTATATGACTTAATATGTCCTGAGTTTTCAAGCAAATATTGGACAGTCAAACACACATGCATTCTCAGAGCATTGCAACAAGATATGCTTGCAGCTAAACATTTAAACACACAGGACAACAAAACACACTTAGTCATCAGAGTAATTCGTGGTGCCATTGGTTACACCTATGTAACATTCAATGAGGGTGAGACCGTCCCAATTGCATACAAATCACATTTATATTGTACAGCAGAACAACGCTTTGCTCCCACAGGGAAAATTTTCACTGCTGTTCAGATGGCTGTCATTATAGAGAGACCTCTGGCCCAGGGGAAACACATCATTGCTGAATCTTCGATCCCTGCCCTTGAGGCTGTCACCAAAGCCAGTGTTCCTAACACTAACTCACTACATCCACATTGGATCAAAGTCCAGAGTTGATCAAAGCAGCGCATGAGGGAGTTGCTTCTGCCCATGCTGGTGTGGCAGCTACAATATCATTGTTACAAGCACACTACTGGTGGCCAGGTCTATACAAACAGACCAAGCAATATGTCCTTTGCTGTGAGATCAGTCAGCAAATAAAAGGGTCCACCGTTAAATGCCCACCGCAGACACCCCTCCAAATTTTCCAACAAACCTGTACAATGTGTGTACTTGGACCATTGTGGTCCCCTGTCACTAGATAGTGCATACAAATACATCTTGGTCGCTGGTGACTCATGCTTCAGATTTCTATGGGTTTGGCCACAATGCTCGGCTGACGCTTGAACTGTTATTAAAGATTTGCAAGTCTTTATCGGCTTTCCACTCTGACCAGGACCCTGCTTTCACCTCAAGGGCTTTCAGGGACGCCATGGCTTCATTAGAGGTCCAACTGTAATATTCATCTCCATTTCATCCTGAGGGAAATAGAGTTGTGGAGTGAAGAAACCAGGATTTAAAGCAATCATTAACAGCTAGAGTATTAGGCAAAGGTCGTGGTTGGCTTAATCACTTGTATGGAGTACGGAGAGCACTTAAGAATCTGCCCAGAAGATCCCTGGTGGGGAGGGGGGCATACCTCATATGAATGCCTGTTCGGAACACAAATGTATGTTCCAGATCTTGATGGTCCTGGCGTGCAGATACACCTTTTGACATAAATGAATATGTCACTGTCTTGCAGGACTTACAACAGTTCTGTGATAACAACACATCTGCCAGTGCCGCTTCCTTGGGAATAAGGGATGTACCAATAACACCTACCGGCTGGATTCCTAAAGTTGGGGATCTACAGCGTGAAAAGACTGCTGTGACTATCATGCACCAGTTCCAGTCCTGTGAATACACAGCACTAGAACTGTCATTCTACCAACACTGCCTGGTTCCGAAGAAAATTGCTCTGTCTCCATCGACAATGTCAGGCTACACCATATGGCCTATTCTGCACAGCAGACTTAGAGGACTCCTGGGTAGTGCCCGAATCCCTCTCACTACAGACAAGGATGTTACTCTAAAGGTTTTAAGCAGCAACCCTGACACCTCTCTGAGCTTGGGGAGAGTGGAAAACGATCTTCCATTAGTACCATTAACTTCTTCTGCGACAAGTAATGTCAACAACGTTGAGTGATTCTACTCAAATTCAACACAAACGGATGGTATAGTCTACTATGAACCACCGAGGGAGACTTCTGCCAGCTCTCCCCTTCTAAACACGACTCCAGTTTTTGCACAAACTGCTTCTGGATATTTTGCTGACATCAATGACACTTTCACTGACTAATCTGCCTCTTCTGCAACAGAACTGTCAAGAGCACTTAAGCGAATAATTTGGCTCAAAATTGACTATTTTATTCTTCTGTGGAACTATCTGTGACTCTTATTAACTGTACTTGTCTTCCTCTTTTGGATTGGGTTTGTCATCATCTTATTTTTACTAAGACATGCTCATTATCTTCCTGAACACTCTACAGTTGAACTGGTGGATGAGGTCCTAAAACCAAATTTTTCCTCACATAACGTTCGCAGAGACTTGTCCCTAGAGAACATTTCAGCATACCAATTCCTGATGTGATTTTTTGGGATAAAGTATCATTTGATATATATGGCCCAACGGAGGTCATCCGAATTCCATATGTGTTTAAACTTTCCATGAACAAGGTAATAACACCCAGAGTTTTTTCTGATGATTGGGATGTGAAAACGATGGATTCAGTGTTGTCTGAATTGTAATATTTCACTGTATTTGAAAGTGAGGATGTTTATCAATCAAGAGAAAATTATGGAGATGTGTTCTGTTAAAATTATTGTGGACATCATTTCATTCACAGAGCAAGTACCCCAAAGACTATTTTTAATTATACACAATGGGAACACTGCCCAACTCCACCAGTGGGGAGTTCCAAAACGTATTCTGAAAAGTTTGCTTATTTTCTGGGCACAATGCGAAAAATGCTGAGTCGTATTATTTTAAATTGCCAGTGATGGAAAGTCAACACATTTTATTAACTGATACAAAATTGATTTATCCTGATTCCTTTGTTTCCCAGTTGGCTATGAATATTGGCTGAAGTCGATTGACTTAAAAAGGTTGTGGAGAACTGAGAACTGGCAAATAAGGGGAAAGGAAGCTTTATTTAGGGCATGCATGATATCTGTTCAAATTATATTTTTCAATGAAACTGTACAACAGAAAAGTTGTTTAGGCTTGGCAAAAATTAAGCACTTGAATGCATCTAGTATCCCTACCCCTGCTAAATTTTACAAATGGCAAAAATACACTAATGCAACTGCAGATCAGCTCGATGAGTGGGTCCAAAAAGGAACATTTAACACATCACTTTCACATCCTGGTGGGTGTTTATTGTGGCCGGTATACACCAATGGTTGTCATGCACGTTTTGTAAACTCCATGGGGGTTTTTAGAACAAATAGGCCAGACCCTCGCTATGTGTCATCAGAACATTCGGGTATAGTAACAACATACAGTGTAGGGAAATTGTGCCAGCAATGGTTAAAAAGTTCCTCACTAGATGCTGTTAAAGAACACCTCCGTCTCCTGTCTTACGATACAGATTTGCAGAATTTCCTCTTAGGCCCCAGAAGACAACGTAGAAAGCGCTTCTTCTATTCAGTATATAATGAAATTTTGAAAGTTTCCCAACAAGAAGCTGCTGCCCCGTTAAGGCAAATAGAACAGGAAAACTTACAGAAAGCATTAGCTGTTGTAGATAATGGAGTTAACACCTTATCTGGCCGCATATACACTTTAAACAACACTGTTTCTTCAGCAATAGACATAGTGCAAAGCTACATGTCATCATTACAAAATTGACAGAGCCATCTAAGGTACATTATGCAGTTAGGTTGGACACTACAAACAATGAAAACAGGTTGCGTTCCCTGGCAACACGTGAGCACAAGGGATATATTTTCAACATTTAATTTAACACGAAAACAACAAATAATGGCTAACAAAGAAGCTACTTATGTCATGCTAAACAACGAAAAATTAGAAAAGGTACCTTTTACTGTGGCTTAAATACCATCTACTGAATGGTTAATACATGGGGTTATTAATCTGCCTATTTCAACACTTCATTTCACATCCTGCTTAAAACACATTCCAGTAGGCAGATATGAAAGGCTGGGAGATAATTACATACACGAGGTGTGGGAACAAAGGTGGGGGTGCACCATGTGCCAGGGGCATAGCTATCTGTGGTGCAGCTGGTGCAGGGGTACAAAGGCCCAGAGGAGAGGGGGCCCAGCCTGCTCTGTAATGGCAGTAGTAAGTTAACAGGCCTGAAAGGCTGCATTTACATGGATCATGGTGCTGCTTATTGAAACTGGAGCTGATTCGTAATTGGACAACTGCACAGGGAGCCATGCTATTACAAAGCAAGTCAGTACTACAGATCTGCCAACAGGCCTGGTGCCACTGTGTGTTACGTGATATAGTGTCCCATCACACAATCACCCAGTGAGGGGTCACTATCACAAGGTGGAACGAACATTGGGCCAGAAACCCCTGAATAGAGTGGGTTTCCATTTCCTGTTTGAAGTATCTGCCCAGCCGATATCCATGATGGTGTGTTAAAAACACCACAGAACATCAGAGGCGGAAGGAGAAGCTTATGTTTTTTTGGATGTAAGGTAGAAGTGCCTCACAAGCAATGCTCAGGTACAAAACCCCTTCAAACCCCCCTCCAAATAGTGGCCCACATTTGCAAATCGGGCTGGTTATGAATTTGTAAAGGCACGCTGTGTGAATACTTGCAAGGTATGAGAAAGTGATTGCATTTGTGTTTGCTGCAGCCAGTGTTTGTAGTAATATCAGGAAAACTAACAGTAAAAACTGAACTACCTAACCCTAAAACAGGCCCACAAACTGCTAGAAAGAGGTACACACTCTTATAGATCAGCCCATTGGGCACTGCCTGATTGCCCTTTAGGGCAGTCTATAGTGATCTATGGGATTAGACTATGGTTCTCGACTCAAGGGATCGAACAACCATCCTAATACCTTATGAGCTAGCCACAGAAATACATAGTACAGAATTGTGCCATGAACTGGAATTTAGATGAAAGCTCACATTTATAGCTGCGGGAAGACATTCTAATACTATGCATACACAAAGGACACCTGGAGGTACAAAAGATGTTTTAAGGCATGGGCAAAGTGGACTCTGACCCATATCCCCAGCCTTTCAGGGACCCCCGATAGAGGCATCTCTGTTCTGCAGAGAGTCTTGCCCTGATGACTTTGAAAAATTCTTAAACAGATTGTTTTAAATACAGTTTTCTTTTAATTTATTTTTAATGTGCGTGATGTATGAGAATGTATTACAATTTGCAGAAAAATGTTTCATGCAACATCCATAAAAAAAGTTTCGCTTAGATCAAAACAGGGCCTCACATATTAGAAATGGGAGGGTGTCACTGAGTTTATTTGCAGTAAAATTAGTGAGGTGCTACTGTGTTACAATATTGAAAACTCATGTCACTATCCCTGAATATTAGATGTGTGCAGCTACCTTTAAATGGGGTTGGGAGGAGGCAGTAGCTTTGAGACTTGAGGAAACTCGTGGTTTGCGCAGGGGTCGGTTTGCAACAGATTGGGAGCTATTACTGCAAAAACTACAGGATTACAAAACAGAACTTAACACCTGAACCTTCTTCAGTACACACATTCACCCTCGATATAGCGGCTTGGAGTGCTGTTCCCCCTCCCCCGAGATTCATTCACTTTCCCCCTTCTCCTGTGTCCAATTATAAAATCTGTATTTCTTCTCGGCCTCACACCCCCACTCCACCCCTGGCCCGCCTCTCTGCGCCTTTCTGTCATCTCCCTTGGAGGCTGCGCATATCTCCTTTCTGGAAATGTACAAATAAATTGTGTTACAAGTGGTTGTACACATATGTAGACACGATTAAATATTGTGGATCTCATGTTGTTTATTCATTTGCTGAAAAAGGACTGACATCCTCATGTGCCCTGCTTTTTCTTTGCTTTGTTTCACGTAGTTACACTAGCTAGGACCAATACTGCTGACTGTACTATCCTGTTGGAACATCCGTACATGATATGTTGTTGTACTTTCGTCTAAGAGCGCTGTTGTGATGCTAGATCAATGTCAATGTACTTATCATATATTGAAACTCAATAAAATTGGCTTTAAAAAAAAATCCCTGAATATTAGATGTAAACGCATTGAGAATTTGGACCAAAGCACTGTTAGAACATTGGAATGTTGGCATGTCCATTGCAGACAATGGAGTGCTGCGGGCTTTTACTGGCCGGTAAAAGCCCGCAGCGCCAACATTCCAATGTTCGCTTTGTTCACAGCAACAGCTGTGAACAAAGCCTCATGGAGCCCGAGGGGATTTAAATCCCCTCGGGCTCCGTGAACATTTTTTTTTTTAATAGAACATTCTGCCCTGTGTGGCAGAATGTTCTAATAGCCTTAGAACCCGCCGTAGCGGGCTCTACCGGCTATTAAAGTCCCTCTCCCTTGTTAAATGCCCGAGCCAAAGGCTCGGGCATTTAACGCCGGGAGCGGGCCTTTAATAGCCGGTAGAGCCCGCTACGGCGGGTTCTAAGGCTATATTGGTGACTTGGCCAAAGAGGGCATGAAAGAGCTGAAATTGGATCATAAATTCAAAGCTGTTCCAAACAGGCACTCCCAAAATATGTTTTAGCCCAGGGCCCCTAAAATCCTTAAGATATCCCTGGTAGATACCACGGTTAGATACACCAAACAGAATGTAACTATCAATACTGGCAATTAACATTCTCTGGCTAAGGCCCACCAGAAGAACCAGGCCAGCGTTCACGTTCAATGTTAACTAAACACATGATACGCAAAGCGCAATACTCAGGGCCTGAGTTTTTCCGACAAGAAGCATCACATCGGAAACCATTGCTTACAGTGTTGGTTTCTACCTTTCACTTTCCCCGGCATTTTATATTTGCATCAAGC
Organism: Pleurodeles waltl; assembly: GCF_031143425.1. NCBI lineage: Eukaryota > Metazoa > Chordata > Amphibia > Caudata > Salamandridae > Pleurodeles > Pleurodeles waltl. The sequence continues at coordinate 46,996,216 of NC_090448.1, read as the reverse complement.
CCACTTGGACATTAATCTGATAACATGCACACACTTATACCCTAAATAAATCTTAAGGGCTGGTCATAGTGGGCAATGAAATGCTGAAAAATAAATATTGCCATCTTCATCAGAGGGCCAGCAGACTTCATGATTCATTTGGGGAAATAAGGGCTTGTGTTAATAGACTAAGGGGCGTATTTATACTTTTTGATGCAAAACTGCACTAACACAGTTTTGCATCTAAAAGTGTAGCACCGGCTTGCGCCATCCCTGAGGTCCAGCCGGGTACCATATTATGAAATGCCTCTAACCAGCCTAGCGTCATTTTCTGATACAAAACCATCCATACTACATGACTCCTGTCTTAGAAAAGACAGGACTCATGCCCACCACCCCAATGGCCAGCACAGGGGACCAGTGTCCCCTGGGCATGGCCATCGCATCCTGTGCCATGCAGGAGGCCCCAAGTTGGGCCCCCGATGGTACTTTAATTTAAAAAAACGAATACTTACCTATACCTACCCTACTTACCTGGGATGGGGTCCCCCATCCTCCAGTGTCCCTCTGGTGTGGGTGGGGCTGTTCCTGGAGCTTGAGGAGGGCACCTGTGGATCCATTCCATGGTTTCTAACCATGGAAATGGGTCCACAGGTCCCCTAACACCTGGTCTGACCCAGACGTTAGATAATGGTGCAAACCAAGCTTTGCACCATTATTTAGCCCCTCCTCCCACCCATGTGTCAATTTAGCACGGGCGATAAATATGTTCTATGGGGTTAGCACCATTTTTTAGATTGGAACCCCTACCTTGCATCTCATTGATGCAAGGTAGGTGCACGCATCTAAAAAATTGTGCAAACTCCAATATTTTGACGTTAGACGGGTCTAACGTCAAAATATAAATATGGAGTTTGTTTTGCACCAAGTTTGCATCACAAAAATGATGCAAACTTGGTGCTAATGGAGCATAAATATGCCCCTAACATCCAAGGCTGGTGTATGCAAATGTAAAATAAATACCAGGGAAAGTGGAAACTAGAACCAACAGTGTAAGCAACGAAGGGGGTGTCTCACCTCCAATCCTATCGAGAGGAACGGTGAAGAAAGATGTGAAATTGTACGCTTTACATAATGCTATACTCAGAGTCTGAGCAGTAAAAACATTTTTTGATTATATTCTTTGCTATTTTTCCTGAGTGCCCTGTTGCCCCCCACAGGACTGGTACCATCTTGTGGCTGCTGACAGCTGGGGCTGGATTAGAGCAGGACTCTTGAAAAGGAAGACTTCACTCCCCACCCACATGCACTTGCTCCCTTAGATGCAGAAGGCAGCTGTAGGGAAGACACTACTCGTCTCTTTCACTCCCTTGTGCGCAATGCCTCACTGGGCACCAAGGGGAGAAAGCAAGGGACAGATGGAAATGGCCAATCAGTGCACAGCTTCAAAATAAAGCCAGTACAGAGACTGGCCATTGTCTGTCAACCTCCGACTCCCGCGCTGCTTCATGAATGCCGAGACTAGAGACGCCTTCTCCCTCTCCTAATCCTCCTCTGAGCCAATCCAAGTGCTGCGTCCTTGCTGTTTATGTTTCTCAACAGCATGAGGGCAGTGCTAGGATTGGCTGTAGCAAGTGGACCTGGCGCTCCTTAGAAGACCAGGCGCTCCTTAGAAGACCAGGGGCCTGTGGCTGTGGTCACACAGGCTTTCTAACGTTGTGCAGGTAGTGAGAGGCCTCAGGTGCGCCTGTCAGGCTGGACACAGAAATATGCCCTACCAATCCAACATGCGCACTTCTAGGCATATTTTAGTGGAATCCCAGCTCAGCTTGCAGCCATTAAGCCCTGCCCCTATGCTCACAGAAAGGCACCTGTCCCTGAAAAAAGAGCAAAACGGTGTTGCAGACAAAAAATAACAAAAAAATAAAAATAAAATGTATTCCACAATTCACACAATACAGGGACAAAAGATACAGGAGCAAAGCACCAACATCCCCATAGAGGCATCACCTCTGCACCTGGGGATGTCCAGTGTGGGGTGATTTCTGTGCTTCTAATGAGGTATTTTTACTACAAAGCCTTTGCAGACCTCAAACTGCACCTAAAACACACATTTTCCTCACCTTTCTGTGAGGGTTTGTTCTGGAATCATTTTTTCACCCCTAAACCAACCCTTTTGTGCAGTGTTGGTATCTGCAGATTTTAAACCCTAGCTCTGCCAGCCCCCAGAGAAACCTAGCAAACCTGCACATTTCTGAAAACTAGCCCAAGGGGCCAGATTGGGTGCGAGCACAGGGGTAGATTGGAGGTAATCTCCCCCAGTTTACCCCCGGAGTGGGGAAGACTGTTGGGTGAGTTCTGAGGTGGGGACACAGTACGATGCCTGGGTGGGCTACCCCCTCATTCATTTTTTGTAACCTTATTTTCCCTGGTGGTTTCCTCGGGTAAGGATAGATTGACTATTGGGGCCCGAGGCAGGGTACCGGAGGCCCATGCCCAGGGGAGCTCCTCACACATGTGAAAAAATACTACCACGTAATAATCCCTGGTGTCTAGTTCGCTTTCTGCCCCCCCCCTCGAGGGGAGCAGATTAGAAGTGAACACCCCCACAGAAGGGGACAGAAAGACTAATGGGGCCTGGGGCATGAGGAAGCACAGGCCCGTTGCAATAGGGCCACTCTCCTCCCAAACAAAGAATTCAATTATCCAGTACCTAGTGTCTAGTCTGCTTTCTGTCCCCCGTGGGGCAGAAACCCACACCACTGGGGGCAGACTGGGGGTGAACACAAGGGGGGAGGAGTACTAATGGGACCTGGGGGGAGAGCACAATCCTATGCTCGAGGATGGGCGCTACCCCTTGTAATCTTTATCCTTGTTTAGTGGGTCGATCCCTGTCTGGGGATCACCCTCCAGCAGTGACCTCCAACCGGGAATCCACCAGGGAGGGAAATCATCAAAAAGTGGAGATTCTCCCGTTTCCAACAATACCTCCCCCTTGCAAATCGGTGCTCGGGGCTGAGATATGCCGCGAACACCAATTCAGTGAATGTGATTTGAGTCGAACGGCTCATTTCACTTTTAGTGAAATGACATCAGTGTGCCATGTTTGCTGAACATCATTTTACAAAAAAAAGGGTTGGGCTGCTGGGGAAGCTCTTTCCCAGCAGCCCAACTTGAAAACACAAAAAGGAAACCCTCTGGTGCAAGCAGCACAGTGTCCTTCAAATCCCTCCTCATCACTGGCCAATGGCCGACCGGTGGTAAGGGCCACAGCCACGGGCCGATGCTTGAACTTAAAAGATTAAAGCATTTGTGGTGGCAAAACTTCCCATTTGTAAAATCACATCCTTTGCAACAGCAAAACCTTAAGTTGAAATGTACAAAAGGTATACAGTGAGTAACCAAATCACTTTGCAATTGAAAAAGAGGCAAGGGGGTTATATTAGTGCTGCACCTTTTACGAATGCAACTGAAATTACAAAACAATGATGACTTACCACCACTCAAAGGGGATGTTACAACGTCCGCAGAGGGAAGCTGTCCAACAGGAACAGCTTCCAGTTTGTGAATATGAGCTCGGACCTTGCTGGAGCATAGCTCGGTTCAGGGGCAATTTACTCACCTAACAATGTGTTTTGCAACATGAATGTTTTTAATTTTGAATTGCAGCTTCTGTTCCTTTCAAGGAGAATCATACATCAAGCCCATAGTGAGTCTCGCACGTGCCACAGTCTGCAGCCTTTCACTGAGGTTTGTTTAAGGCAGTGCTTAATTTGTAAATAAAAAGGTGCTGGTGCCCAAAGCCCTCCTCTTAAACACGGGGCTGCTGCAATTAAATGTGTGAACACGGAATACTGAGGCGGCGTAATCCTGAAGTTATTTCGGACCTCTTCAATCCATATAAAGCTCCCTGCCCCTTCACATCACTCTTGCAGCTTTCTACTTTCTCCCTTTTGTGAGCTTTTTCATTTTTCCCTTCTTCCGTCTTTCCCATAAGTGTCTTTTGGTCACAGCAACTGCTTGAGGCAGAAGAATAAGCCCCAGCCCTAAAAAATAAGTGCGGGTGCTCAGCACCGGAAAGAACAAGCACAAAATAAGCACTGGTTTAAGGTGCATCTGAGTGATGTAGAGCAAGATGGAGCAATTTATATCACCTGCCCACTGTAATCACATTTCAGCCATTCCTTCTACTCTTTTTACCACCTCAGATTGAATCCCACCTCAGAATTCCAAACAAGCTAGCATGAAAACAATCTTATTTATAACTAGAATGTATTCTTTCTCCGGCCTTTCTGTTTGAATGATACTTTCCTTACACTCCTTCGTCTTAGGGCCAGATGTACAAAGATTTTTTCTTGTTGCAAATGGCCTGATTCGAGACTCGGGCCGTTTGCGTCAAGAAAAAAGCATTTCCCAATGTACAAACCCAATTTTACAATTCGGTAATCTACTTACCAAATCGCAAAAAGGGATTGCAAGTCGCAATTAGGAAGGGGCGTTCCATGTGCATCCCTTCCTAACTGCGAGTCACAGTGGTATGTATGATTTGTTTTGACCATGACGGTGAACGCGGTCGCAAAACAATCGCAATCAACGCCAACTGCCAATTGGTTTTAACCCATTCGCAAATGGGAAGGGTCCTAATGGGAACCCTTTCCCTTTGTGAATGGAAGGTAGTGGTCCCACGGACCACTGTCTACTCAGAAATTCTTTTTAAAAAAACTTTTTTTTTTTTTTTAAATGCAGACCGTTTTCCTTTAAGGAAAACGGGCTGCATTTAAAAAAAAATGCATTATTTAAAAAGCAGTCACAGACATGGTGGTCTGCTGTTCCCAGCAGGCCACCATCCCTGTGAGTGCAGCCATTCCCAATAGGATCACAAATTGTGACCTACCTCATGAATATTGATGAGGTAGGTCATTTGCTCCCCACTGGTAATCGCCGTATCTAACACTGTTGTACATTTTGTATTGCGACTCGCAATTTGCAATTCCCAAACGGATCACAAATTGCAATTCGCGAAACAAAAGGTCGCCTTATCTAACACTGTTGTACATTTTGTTTTGCGACTCACAATTTGCAATTGCAAAATGGATCGCAAATTGCAAGTCGCGAAACAAAAGGTCATAGATCTGGCCCTGAGTGCCTTTGAGCATACCCCTCTCTTTACTGCCTTCTGCCTTACTGTCTACTGTGCTTCGGCAAACCAACCATACCACTCCTAACAACCCATAAACTCTCCTTCTGAGTAACCATTCCTGCACCAAAACCTTTCTAACCTATCTACTTATCCCACTCCCATAAATCACAGTTTCTCTGTTCAATCTTGCGTTGCTACCTCACAGTATCTTCCCTTTGCCACCCTGTTTACTCACTCCTCTTTTTCTACTTGCATTAACACACTCTAATAATTACCCAAAACTCCTATTAACTTATTACATCAGCACTGGAAATGGGGGCAATTCTTTGTTTTCCTAAGTGGACAAGACTAATCCAACAATACCCAACAAATCTACAGCAATAATTAACACTGGATTAACTATTTAGGGCCAGGTTTAAGAAAAGTGGCACTGCACCCAATGCAGTGCCACTTTTCTTGTGACCGTTAGTGCCCCCCTAACGCCACCAGGAGTGCACCGTATCTAAGATACGACGCACCATGACGGTAGTCAGGGAACTAGTGTCAACATTTTTTACGCTAGTGCAGAGCTTGCCAGGATTAGCGTAAAAAATGTTGACGCTAATCCTTCAAAGCCCATTGAGGCCCGTTGTAAACAATGGTGTGGCTCCTTTTAATGCCTGCTCTGAAAAGGCATTAAAAGTGCCGTAAAAAATGACACAAAGAAATCTCTTAGATTTCTTTGCACCAATTTGTGGCCCCTCTGACAGGGAATGCCCCTTTTGCATACATTATCCTTGGTGCAGGCATAATGTAGTGCAAAGGGTACAAAGTGGCACAATGCATGCACTGTGGCACTTTGTTAATTTGGCGCAGTGATTGTGGACTCGTTGGGCCACATTAGCGTAAAAAAAAATGACACTAACGTGGAGCAAGGAGGCGTTGGGGCTCTTAAAACTGCCCCTTATTATGGGCTTTGGTGTAGCTCTGCCCGCAGTAAAGCGCTTCACTTCACCAGTGGTAAGCGCCATATAAATCCAATTACAATATAATTTGGAGAACAGGCTGATGGGTGGGTATATTTATTAAGATTTTGCCAATGTTTGCGTCACAGAAGTGATGCAAATCGACGCAAAATCTTTCTTTCCAATTTATTTTACAGCGCAATGGAAAGTCACTTGAAAGTAGGGGAAAGCAGTGCCCAGAGCTGCTTTGGTTTACTATTGTAACGCAACTAGAGACAGTCAGTGGGATAACAAAGGCCCCCGCAGCCCCCGTGATGCCCCTAGCTCCAGGGGGGCCCTCAGCACAGCAACTGTCCTGAGTGAGTCTGGAGGTGAGCGCCTTCCATGTTCTTTGCAGGGGGTGCCCTCTTCAGTTTAGTTATGCCACTGGATACGGTGGAGAAGCCCATGTCGATGAGGAGGGGAAGCTGGTCAAATCCAGTGGTGTAACAAAGGCCCCCGCAGCCCCCACGGTGCGAGGGGGCCTCTGAGCTCCAAGGGCCCCCCTCAGTACAGAACACTGTCCAGGAGGGAGGGGGCCCCCTTCATGTATTTTGCAAGGGGGCCACACTGGTCAAACCGAAGCGAAAGTGTCAGGGGTGAAGTGTACAGTGGCAGCTTTGGAGGGGGGGCGGCAGAGTGTCTGAAGGCAGTGCAGGTGGACCTTTAGATACAGTGATATTGTGATATATTGCTTTTGGAAGGTAAATTGGATGTGCTTGAAAATTAAATGGGGGGCAGTCTTTGTGTTCTGGGCTGCCCAACCCTCACCCAGGGCATAGATGTGACAGAGCCTGATACTCTTATTTTTCGGTGCTCGTCTGCTCCTGACTGCGTGAACCCCCTATCAGTGCTTCCAAGACCCGGTATGACAGCCTGGGTGGGACAATCGTAGCAGTACTCCAAGGTCCAGTATGGCGAGATCCAGTGATGGAGAAGGTGGCTTCTACAAGGCATTCCTGATGCTGGAGATATTGACTCAAGCCAAAAGGCATCTGATGATGGTGAGTTCGATGGGGCTGGTGGCACTGGGAGTCCAGTTTCTTTGTGGCCCTGGCTCCTCTGAATGGTTACATGAAGACAAATTATATGTGGTCTCCACTGATGGTACAGGTAGATCCTTTTTTGAGGGAGGTGAGGGGAACTTGTTGGCGTGTTGCTAACCCTAGGCCCAGATTTAAGAGGGCCTAGAGCCATTCCAACGCCACATTAGCGTCATTTTTTTCGCTACTATGGCGTTGGAAAGCCAAAAACACAGTGTATGCATTGCGCCACTTTGTAACCATTTGCGCTAGATTACATCTGCATCAGGCATAATGTTTGCGAGGGGCGTTCCCCCATTAGAGGGGCTGTAAAAATGGCGCAAAGAAATCTAACAGATTTCTTTGCATCATTTTTACCGTGATTTTTAACGCCTGCTCAGAGCAGGCGTTAAAAGGGAGCTCCCATTGGTTTCAACATGTTTGACGCTAATCCTGCAAAGCACCGAACTAGGGTGAACAATTCTGGCACTAGTTCCCTAACTACTGCCATGGTGCGCCGCATATTAAATACGCCGCACACATGGTGGTGTTAGGGAGGCGCTAAGGGGCGCAAGAAAGTGGGGCAGCACTAGGTGCAGCGCCACCTTTCATAAATCTGCCCCCTAGTTTCTCCTGTTGCTCTTTATTGTTCACTACGAAGCGCCTGAAGTATTCCATATACCCTGGTTGTTGTTGTGGAGGGCACTGCAGGTGTTGACTAGGAAGGAGGAAGTTCGGTAGCACATTCTCTTGAAAATCTCTCTGTCACTGCTTCCCTTTTCTTCTTTTCCTCCTCTTTTCCTCTGCCCCGCCCTCCTGGCTCGTGCATCATAGCTCCCCGTGGTGGGATGTGGTTGGCGCTATACCTGTTGTGCAACTTACCTGTTTATTGTAGGTGTTCAACTTAGCGAATCTAGGACGTTTTTCTGTAGTTGTTCCCACTGTTGCCATGTGCACTGTTATTTTTCTTCTTATGTGATTTAAATTGATTTAAATATTAAAATGTTTTTGATCAGTTTGTACTAGAAACTAGACCTGGGGCAGTGGTTCCCAACCTGTGGACCAGGGGCCCCTGGGGGGCCCCAAAGTCTATCCAGGGGATCCACGACTACATAGAAAATTAAATAATATTAACTGATTCATAAAGTGTATATCAATAAAAAAGAAAAGGTAAATATACAATTGAAAAATGTTAAATGTATTGTAAATGTGAAGAAATTTGAAATTGGGGCTAAAAATTAAATTAGCATCCGCAGATTGATTTGTGGGAGCAGTGCAGGTGCATCAAACGGAATAAAGTGTGGATGATGAGTGGTGTCAACTAAATTTTGAAGAGCTCCAACATTTCTATTAAAATTGTGCTTTTATTTTTGTGTCTTGAATAAACTGTGTCCTCATTTGTGTATTTGTTTGATGAATGTTTTTTTCTGTATTTTTTGTGTATTGTTTTGTGGTTCAAATCATCAACAGTACTTACGCCAGGGTCCCCAGCATCCGTGATGACTCTGTGGGGGGTCACTGGATTCTAATAATGATTCAGTGGGGGTCCCCAAAAAACAAAAGAATGGGAACTTTTTCTCAAGATAGCATAGATGCCTCGGGGGCCACAAGGATTTAAAGGTTCAGGCCTCGGATAGCCCTTCGTTTCCCTAGTCCCTTGACTCCCACACCCTGCTCGTTCCTTTCCCTACCCTCTCCACCCACCTCTCAGGCCTCTTGCCCTCCAGACCAACGTCCCACTCAGTTATCCTCTTCCCCCAAGGACATGCAGCGCCCCCTGCCTGTCTGTGTTGTGTACTTCTCGCGTGTACAGCTTCGTGTTACGTTTTAGCTAGAATTGCACTATAAAAGTCTAGTACATTGCTGAAAATATACGCCACAAACTTTCCAAGATCATGACACAGTCCACAGAGCTGTCTCACATGCACAGGCATCTTTCAGCAGCGGCGATCTCTTAGTTTAGACGGTTAGACAGTAGGGTTATATCTGAGACTGCACAGTTCTATCTTCTCTGGATTTTGACAGCAGATCTAGCCCTCAAGGGACACAATTTCGTAACTTTCCCTGAGGTTGCAGAAAGTTTGCTGGTGTTCGTTTAGACAGCAGAGCTATCCCTCGAGATACACTGATGTTACACGCTCAGGTTTGCAGAGATGTTAGACGCTCAGGCCTCACATTACAGAGCGAGTCATTAGGAAAAACAGAATGCAAATAATTAGGTTTCAGACGGCAGAGGAATCTCCCAGGTTATTCAGATATATCTTATAGGTTATTTTAGGCAGCAGAGCTGTCCCTATAGTTACACAGAACATTCGGATCCAGCCCTCAAGTAGCCTAAACTTTGGAGTTTATGGGCGTTCACTGCCTTTTGCGGGGCCCCGAGTATGAAACACAATGTCCCACCCCAGTGACCAGACTAGCTCACATGGTAACTCAGTCATAAAGGTGAGATGGTCCTTGTGCTAAATTACATTTATGAGGAAACTCCTGTCACTCAGGAAGCAGGGTTTCCCCTTTGTAAGTGTTGCTGCTTGAACATCCGAGGCACTCAGATTGCTTTGTGCATCAGGTCACACCTGTGGCGAAGGCTGAGGGAGATGCTTTGGTGCTGAACAGGGAGGTGGGGTCCTGACACGTCATCACACGTAACATGGAAGAGGGACATACCGTCCTTGTAAACGGTGCCAAATCGAGCTAATTGCATGAAGGCAAATCAGTCTAATAAGGGAAACATCCGGAACAACGTCTCCCGCACCACGAAAACGATGTTAACGCAAGCGGAACCACGTTTGCGTTAACAACGACTCCTTTTTCTGTGCCTCAACCACGCACGTGCTGAACAACGTACATGCGTGGTTAAGGCAGAGAAAAAGGGAGAGTGCTTCGGGAGAGGACTCAGTCAGGTAAGTGGGGCTGGGGCAGGGTTGGGGTCGTTTTTAGGGGTGGGGATTGGGGCGAGTGTGGGTGGGTCAGGGTAGTTTTGTTATTTAGGGGTTGTGGGATCGGAGTAGTTCTGGTTTCTAGGGGTGGGGGGATCAGGGCAGTTCTGTTTTTAGGGGCGGGGCAGAGTAGTTTGTTTTTTGGGGGTGGGGGACTCTAGGTAGTTTTGTTTTCAGGGGTGGGGTGGGGGGTTCGTTGTTTTTCGGGCGGGTGGGGGGAGGTCGTGGAAGGGTTTAGGGCTCAGGGTGGGTAGGAGGTATCCGGGGTAGTTTTGTTTTAGGAGTGGGGGGTCGGGGTAGTTTTAGTATTAGGGGTGGGGTACTTCTGGGCCTTAGGGGAGGTGGGGGGGTCACATGCTAGAACCACACATGCCGTTCCCACACATGCCTTTACTAGGCATGCTTTTACAACAAAAAATCGTTGTAAAGGCATGCGTGGTAAAGGCATTCGTGGTAACAACACAGTCGTTGTTCCGACCGCACTGTTGAGGCATGCGTGGTTCCAGCATTTGTTGTTCCATCATACATTCATTTAATAACACAAGGATTGAAACGAAATTCCTGGTCAATTCAAGCTGTTTACAGAAAAATATATTTGCCTTTTTTAGGAGAATTTAATATTATTTTCTTAGGTCTGGCATTAGCCAAGACCTTTTGATGCTACTAAAATTATATGTATAATACGCTTACAAGTACTTTCAGTCAGCCCTCTTCATCCATTGGTCTCTGGTTCTGTCATTCACATTATTCTTCTGCCCACTACAGGGTGTAGCATGGGGCAGTGGGTCAGCCTGCTTCGCCCACTGGCTAACTTCACTGTGAGTGACAGCATTGTTTACAACATGCCTCAATATGCATGAGACATTGTTTACAATGTGCCTCAATGGGTTTTGCAGGATTAGCATTAAATTATTTTACACTAATCCTGCAAAGCTCTGAACTAACGTCAACAATTTTTACGCTACTCCCTAACTACCGCCATGGTGCGCCGTATCTTAGATACGGCGCACACATGATGGTGTTAGGGGAGCGCTAAGGGGCGCAAGGAAAGTGGCGCTTCACCGGGTGCTACACCACTTTCCTTAAATCAGGCCCATAGTTTTCTTCAGAGACTACTATGTCAATGTGTGTTTTTTGTTTCACAAAATATTTTTTACTTTTAGCCAGTGTTTTTTATTTTTACATGGGCCCAGTAGCTTTCCCAAAAATAAAGTTTTGTGAAACCATGACAAAATAAACAAGCATTGGCAAAGCCAAAAGGCTGTCAACCAATGCCGCACCTACTGGGTTTGCAAACCCTTGCTCATTCTAGTTTATGCTATGTTCAGGAACATTGTCAAAGTTTATTTTTGGACAGTTTTAGTTTAAGGTATTTACCTAACCCAACCAAAACTCTACCTCCAATACTCACCCTAAAACTCAGAAAGCAACAAAAAGGAAAATCAAAATTGTCATTTTTTTGAACCACAGAAGTTCAAAATCAATAACGAGATACAGGGAATTAGGAAAGGATTCAGAACTGTGAAGAGAAAAACCTGCACCCGGAGTAACAAAGATAACCTCTAAGTAAACAGGTCATTACTTCCTCATCCGTCTTCTTTGTACAGTCCTTTCTCAGTGAGTAAATACTCAATAAGAGAAGTAATTGATTTTGATTCCTCAAATAAAAGAGCCACGCCTCATCATGATGCTGCACCTCTGATCACAGATGCAGCATCGTGATACAGAGGACATAACTTGGGAGTCTACAGAAAAACCACCCCCCTCCTGCAAATGATAGTGAACCATAAATGTGTGTAGTAGGGACGATGTAGCTGTACAACCGATGTCCTTTAGAATAGCTCTCTTAAATAGTACTCAGGAGGTTTAGATCCCTATAGTAGACCTCTTCTGGAATGAAGAAGGTAGATTCTGGCTTTCTGGTTCATAAGCATTAGCATTGGCTGATTTAACTCATCTTTGTAAGGTAGCAGATGAAGACCTCTGCCTAAAAGGCCTAAGGATACAAACGAGGAATCAACCTTGTGAAAAGAGGCAGTCCTATTCAAATAAATTTAAAGTGCTCTGGGACTATCCAGAGAACGGAGACTGCATTCATCATCAGATACAGGACTGGGGAAAAATGCAGGAAGGATGATATCCTCAGAACAATGGAAATTAGTCAGGACCTTCGATATAAATAATGGACTTGATCTAAGAACCACTTTAACTGGAAATAACCTGAGAAACAATGGTGAAGATAGCAAAGCACATATTTCCCCAAACCTTCTCCCAGAATAGTTGGCCACTAAGGGGCATATTTATACTCTGTTTGCGCTGAATGTGCGTCAAAAATATTGACGCACATTTGGCGCAAACCTTACCCCATATTTAAACTTTGATGCCCGAGCCTGCAGATGTCAAAATTCTTCTGTGTGAGTCATTTTTTGGATGCGGGAAACTGCCTTGCGTTAATGACATGCAAGGTAGGCGTTCCCGTCCAAAAAATGACTTTAAGGCCTGTGCGCCTTATTTATACTCCTGCGTCATTTTGACGCACAGGAGAGGGCGGGCCTTAAAAATTGGCGCACAGCCTGATGTGTGCCGTTTTTTAACGCCTGGGTCAGGGCAGGCGTCAAGGGATCTGTGGGCTCACTTCCATGGTTTCTGACCATGGAGGGAGTCCAGAGGTGCCCTTCCCTGCCCCCAGGGACACCCCCTGCCACCCTCGCCCACCCCTGGAGGACACCCATGGATGGGGGGACCCATCCCAGGTAAGTACAGGTAAGTTGAGGTAAGTATTTTTTTAAAAAATGTTAAAGTGGCATGGGGGGGCCTAATTTGGGCCCCCCTCCATGCCACCATGCCCAATGGCCATGCCCAGGGGACAGAAGTCCCCTGGGCATGGCCATTGGGCAAGGGGGCATGACTCCTGTCTTTGCTAAGACAGGAGTCATTTCAATGGGGGTTGTGCGTCAACAAATGGCACAATTCCGGTTTGAGGCATGATTTTTGCCTCAAACCTGACTTGCACTATTTTCTGACGCACAACCCCCATTTTCCCCTACGCTGGCGCTGCCTGGTTGTAGTCATTTTTTTTTACTCTGACCAGTCCGCAACGCCAGCTAATGTCCTTAAATAAGGCACACGCATGGCGCGTAGGAATGGCGTTAGCCGGCGGTAACATTTTTTATGCAAAGCAGCGCCGGCGCTGGTTTGCGTCAAAAAGTATAAATATGGGCCTAAGTAACATGGCGGTTGCAAATAGAAACTTGAGATATGCCAAAAAGGCAATTCAAAGGGGAATCCCTAGACACCAAGAAAAACCAGAGGAAGTTCCCACAAGGGAACCATACAGTGAACAACTGACCGGCAGAGGAAAAAATATCTCAGAAAATGAGAAGCTGTGGGAAATGTGTCAATAGCACAAAAGCTTGGACTGCAAGTCCCCAAAAAAAAACCATCTCTAAGAAAATCAAGAATTTTGCTTGGGTCACAGAGTTAATGTTAATAGAACTTGTAGAATGTGCGTCCACCATAGGTCTCTTGGCACTAGATGACCAGCATATTGGAGGACCATAAGCTAATTCAGTAAGTCCCATACGCTTGTTTCAAAAGACAAGGTATTAGTCATAGGTCGAGTTGTACTCGGCAAAACATCCCAGCTGGGAGAGGCAGTAATGCAAAGCTATGACCACCAGATCTACACTTTCTGTATGTAGGAACAATTAGCCAATTAGAACCTGGAGCACCCATTGACCTCAAATCGCCTGACAGAACATTCTTGATTTTATCTGAGATAAATTCCAGGGCTAAGTTACTTAAGCTCTTAAAGACTGTGTAGCAAAGTTTAAACTGTATTCTTTGTTTGACTGGGAGCCAATGAAATCCTTTTACACATGAGTCACTAGGTATCCTAAAAACCAGCCTGGCTGTTACGTTCTGTAACACCTGAAGTTGATGCAGCAAAACCTCAGACAAGCCAGCATAAATTGCATTGATGTATTCTAGTCTTGAAGGGATGGTAGCAATAATTATTGTTTTATGTTCTGCAAAGGATAACAAAGGTGTAGCTTTCCTCAGCATTCTCAACAAAAATGATCACTTTGAAAGCACTGAATTACTTGGGTCTGCATTGTAAGACACCCATCTGTCATCACTCCAGGGCTTTTAGCTGCAATTGAAGGGGAGGGAGAGGGCCTAAGTCATCACTCCAGGCCTTGAAATTATTGTTCAAAAGAACAACTTCCGCCATATCCGTATTTAATTTTAGTTGATCTAATTCCATCTATTAGGCAATAAATCTCATAGAATCTTGAAAGTGTGTTTGTGTCAACGAGGTACCATCTAGATGATGTAAGTTTACCTTTGTAAAGCAGGCCCATGCGTTCCTTGTGTGCCGGTAGAGAATATGTATATTTTGATGCTAAACTGCGCAAATGCAGTTTTGCGTCAAAAAGTTTAGCGCTGTCTTGCACCATATTTTAGCTCATCTGGGCATCATATTTATAATATGACGCAGGATGTTGCTAAAAACTGGTTAGACTCAAAATTTTTGCCATTGACCCTTGTGCCCTGTCGTAAGGCAAACTGACATTAACGCTGCAAAATTGACTCTAACCTGCACGTAAACATGACGCAAACGAATATGCACCATTTTAACCCCTCATTTGCGTCAACTTTAGATGCAAATGCAGGAAAGTTTGCAAAGCAGAGGGAAAATGAAAGCAACAAGCCAGGAGAGACCCCACGGTGACCCCATACACTCAGGAACCAGCCAGGAGAACACAAAGAACTCCCAGGGGAAGGAGAAGAAAAAGAGAAAGTGCCGGTTTAGTGCGGAGGAGCATGAAATTCTTGTGAGAGAGGTGATGGAGCACCAACATTAGCTATTCATCACCTCCAAATTGCCAATTTGCAAGAGAGAGGCAATATGGCAGCAAATAGTAGACAAAATTAGCAGTGTGGCAGAGGTGAGGAGAAATGTAACTGAGTGCAAGAAACACTGGCATGATTGTAAGCGAAGAACTAAGGAGAAAATGGCAAGGAACAGAAAGGCAGCACTGCAACCTGGAGGTGGAAGTCCAGCAGCACAGGAGGACCTGGATGAGATGGTTGCAGCGGTCATCCCGGAGGAACTCGTCACTGGAATCGCAGGACCGGATTGAGCAGACTACCAAGAACCTGCACAAATGCAGGGTACGTTGCATGGGCTAAATAAATGCTATATTAACAAATGCAAGAAGGGGGAGGCAGATAGGACTCACACAATGCATGTGAAAGGAGTGCAGAGGAACAAATTGCCCATGAATAAAGTTGCACCATTCAAACATAAGCAACACATGTACACGTGCCGTGGTTGTGCCATCCACCACAACACATACACAACCTGGACATATGTCAATCACCAGGGCTACAGACCAACATGTACATATGCAGCACATAGGATGGAAGGCATGTCTAATTACTGGGCCTGTGGATGTGTCATCACAACATCCATTGCATATAGTTAAACAAACTCTACCAACACAACTAAGACATCAGAGACTAGGAAGTCAGTCAGTACCATTCCTGGGGTTATGTGATGGTGGTGTCTCTTGCAGAAACCCTTGGCAACTGCCTTGTCCAATTGCCGAAACATGTGTGCAGCATCTTGCAGCACACATCAAAATGGCACCTTAACTAACATTACTCAGATATGTGCAGGAAGCACCACCACCCGCACATAAATAACACATCCTCATAATGCAGCCACTTCACCATCATGCAGTAAGGATGCCTGTCTGGGTGCAGGGAACAGTAATCTGTGCAGCTGCTGAGGGAATTGCAGGGTGATCCTGTATCACAGGAAACATGGCACTACCCAGTGTAACTAACCTGGTGCAGTGTGGAGCCACACATATTGACACTGATCAGAACTGTGCCACTAGAGAAAATATGCACTACAACTCTGACACAACCATGTGAGCCACATAGCAATGGGGAAACAATCATAAAAACACAACATATGGTGTACATCTGTGAACATCATGGTGTACAAAATCACATTGATGGGCGGGCATTGGTGCATGATGAAAGTCTGGCGTTGGTAAGATTGCTAGTGCAGTGTACCCTCCGCGGTTGGCAGTATGAGTAACACGCTGGGATTGCAGGTGGAAATCTGTCTCCTCATGTCAGTTCTGTGGGGCAGTTACCACTACATTGTTGATGGATCAAATAGAGCCAGCCTTGAATCTTGGGGTGCATTGGGTGTGACAGCACACAATGCTTTTATCACTGCAAATCAGGAAGTGGAAAGCGCAAAGGGCCGGGCATGGAACCCCCTGCACTGCCCATGCCAGGCGCATGGACTGTGCAGGGGCACACCACACCACATTACCACCAATCTCTGCATGGGTGTTTGACCACCATGCAAAGACTGGTGGAAAAGCGGGAACATACCTGGAGGGTAGCGCTGATCGTAATGTTGGTCTGGTGTCTCAAGACAGGTGGTATTGCTAGTCTGTAAACTGCCCACAACCTGCCAGTGCCAGGCCATTGATCTATAGGGCATTCCCCATGGGCAACATGTGCCACTTCCACCTGCACTGTAGGCGGTGGTCATATTGCCAATGGCAGTCTGGTGGTCATAGGACTGCAAGACTTGTAATGAGGGTCCATGTATGCACCAATACAACTACCTGCAAAATCGCCATCAAACTAGCTCGAGGCCCTAATCTAAGTTCAACATAAGTCAACTGGCTATGTCCATTATTTTGAGGCATCAGGGACTGTCATGTAGAAAACGATGTTCACATCAACAAATGATACCCATGCTTGCCATCCCTGGGTCCACCCTGTGCCAGTGTCAAATTAGCTGCACTGCCACAATGCTGCTACTCTTGCACCATAGTGCAAGGATGGCTGCATTGAGGGGGAGATCATAGTTGTGTCGGAAGGAGCACCTTCCAGCGCAACCAAAAACTGAAAAGGCAATCTGCTAGGTCCATGTGTGCTGTGCAATGTTGCACACATACATCGACATGAGGAACAACCAAAGTAAACAACAAAATAGCACCTTGGTAATGCCATCCCTAGGGTGGTGTATGGTTTAGGTGCCACCCTAGTGTATGAAAAACACGTAAAACTGGGACAGGGGCAAATTGCAATGTGTGTTGGTGTGGCTTACAACTGCAACAGCCATTGCAATGCCTTACTATGCAAACTGATCCATAGTAAGGGACCACAATAACAAGATGGTGTCAAGCCACCAAAAGGAAATACATCACACCTTGTAAATGTGACGCAGCCTATTGCACCACCCGAGCTTCCCTTTATGTGACACTCAGGTGGGGCAAATGCCTGATAAATTGCACCCATTACGTACAAGAAAAATGTTTGGGCTGTACACTGTCACTGAGTCTCCAATAGCAATTCAATGACATGACATGTCAATTACCACAACATAGAAAGATTGATTTTGCAGCATCTCATTGCAGAGGATGATGGCACTCCTGCTGATCTGCCTGTCCTGGAGTTCTCCATTGACCTGGATGACCAGGTGACAACCATCAGCCAGTAGACTCTCCAGGATGTCCTGGTATCCCTCCAGACACCACCTCCAGTTGCAAAGAGGACAACCAATGTAGCAGCCATCCCAGATGAGCCACCCAACACCCCAAATTTACAACCTTCCAGCACCGAAACAGCTCAGGACTCCGAGGACCCAGGGCCAAGCTTCCAGAGGACAGTGGTAGGAGTCCAGTGGGAGCTGGCCAAGCTGGTGCGGGTGGAGATGAAGACCGTGGCATCAAGCCTAGAGGGAATGGCACATGCCTCATGACGGCTAATGAACATACAACTCATTAGCCAACTGAGGCACATAGTCCCCACTGCATGGAGTCCAGCAGTGTATGATGGACATAGCTGCTGCCATGAGGGAGAGGCCACAACAACTGCCCTCCCAAACTGCCAGCAGCATGATTGAAAACAAGCTGGACTCCATTCAGAGTGAAGTGGTCTCCCACAGGGCAGACACAGCTGCCTACCACCGGGATGTTGCTGCTATCCTGAAAAATCAGCAGTTCTTCCTTGTTGCAGTGATGCCACATGTAATACCACAAATGGCAGCTGCCGGGAATTGGGATTCCACATCTTCAACCACTGAAGTGTGTGTGGCCCCCTCTCCCACCCCACGACCACCACCAATGGCACAGGAGACACACATCGGTGGATGAAGATGTGGAACAGATCACCGGATTTACTCGGAACAGTACCCGGTAGCACCAGCCTATGCCACATGGGCAGTGTTCTGCATAGTTCTGTGCTAAAGACCATGCCAGTGTTATCACAGTAGGATATGTTCACTCTTCACCCACACACTGTTGACCTGTCTGCTATGGACTGTCATTGCCTCTCACTTACCAATTGGCAAATATTGTTCCTCCACCCTTATCGACACTACTCTGAAGCATGTCCCAAGACATGTCCCTCAACCCTGGACTTGTATCGTGTCACAAATGTATGGATATCACAAATGGGGTCACTGAACTGGATATTGTAAATATCTCACGACAACACTTCCACTTGTAAATAAACACCTTGTACACAATTAACATGTCTATTGTGATCCATCGACTCAGCTAAATGATTGTAATGTGTGAATCCATGTCATTGGTCACAAAATATCAGTACAAGAGTGCAGTACTGTGGGGGCACAAAGCTACACACAAGGTTCCTAACATGACAAATGTGTATGCTGGTCTCATCACCTACAAGTAATTCACTGAGTATGTCACAGATGAAGGATACATATATGGTTCCTTCATCATTTACGCCAGGTATGGCTGAAAAGCAAGTCTAGGGCAATATCGTCAGCTAGGAGTACCAGAAGAACTCATTGGTGTGGTACAACTATAGCTAACCTCATTAGTGATGGCCAGCGGTCAGTTTTGCAGGATAGAGTTCCAATTGTGGCTGTTGTCAGATGTGTCACAGTTCACAACATTCCTACTACAGGACCCCAACACTGACAGCTGAAGTACCAGAACTACCTGTCCAAGACAAAGTATACATAGTCATCATGAGTGGTGGGTACACTGGATGGCAGATGAATGGACTAGTAGATATAATGTTGCAGTCAATGTGACAGCTCCGTTGTCAATAGGGATTACGCTTGGTAAATGAGGCTAGTGCAGGCAGGACGGATTCCTTAGGCCATTTTTCCAATTTGGGCAGTACACACATGGAGAGAACCCTGAGACTCACACTAATTACACAAACTGTTTGTAATGATAACAGGAGATTTATTATAAAAAAGGATCTGCTCAAAAACAACTAAATCCTACCCTATCCTAAGCTAACCTATACTAACTATACTTATCATACAACTAAACTATTTAACCTATACTAAACTTAACTTACACATAAAACACCACACTCAAAACATTGTCCCGTCACGCGCCTTAAGAAACAAGTAGGACAACAATTACTATAACTACACATGTACAAACCAATACCATGACTTAAACGAATATATATATTTTTTGTAATTTTTTTACTTAAATTAGTTTTTTAATAAAAACACATATAAACCCCAACATGATCCTCCACCCAACAACGCACCTATAAAAACCTAAGAATAGAAACCCACCCCCCAACTACACTTATCCTGATTAATGGCTACACTACTCTAACCTACCATTAACTACATAAATCCCAAACTAAAATATGATACAACTTTAAAAGGGAGGGGAAGTAACTGGGAGGTGGTCAATCACAGACTGAGTTCATTTGCGCGACTTCTTGACCTTCTTTTTGATGTACTTGAGGAGTTTGCGGTCCTCTGCCTGTGCCTTCTCCAACCTGTCCAAACGCTGGAGTATCAGGGTGATGTCCCGACGTATGTCCAGTTCCAATTGTGATGGCCCAGCAGCTGGTAGTGGCAAAACTGGTGCAGGGGTGGCGACTGGTGCTGGTAGATGTGTATGGGGTGGGTGCAGCTGGGAGCCCCTGCATTGAAGATGATCCTGCTCCATCCTTTGCCTTCAGTGGGTGAGTGGGTCCCCCGTGTGGGAATGCACACCATTCCCCAGATGCGTTCGCTGAATGGAAATGGCGTGCCATGCGGCGGTAACCTGCGTGTACCTCCAGGATGTGGCGGTAGCGTTCTGACCTGTGGTTTAACTGACGCCTTTCCTCATTGGTCATGTTGGCAGCTGCAAAATGAGGACAAGCAGTCATCAGTATCAGCATTGTGTGGAGCATGTACAGATTTGTAACTTGCATTGCTACAGCTGAATACAAATACAGTCCTTCATCCGTGCCTCAAAAAAATTGTATTGCACCACAACTGCTTCTATATCCAACCATATATCACCAGTATCTTGTAGATGTCAGTGGGATGACTTCAATACATTGGAAATCAAGAGGGTCCACAGCTGATAGGAACTAACAATGGACCACTAAACATCACTCTCATCTACACTTTGAGCATCACATGTCTCAACAAGTATGGATTTCCTGTCTCCCTGAGCTGAAGGGGGGTTGGCATGCAATCCATCAGCCCCAAGGCCTGAGCACCCATGATGGAGTGTAGTAGTGGGCCAATTGTTACAGGGGCTGGCAAATACAAAGCTGGTGTCCTATGGTGTAGTACATTTACATTCATGTGTCCAGGTGTAAAACCTGACCTGAGCCTACATAACTGGTGCCCAGCTGCATTTCCCATGCTGTGGCCACATGTACAACTGATGCTACCTTGATATGAGAAAGGTTGGGCAAACCCTGACCTGCACAATACTGTGTTCAGTAGCACGCACATGGTGGCTGTATGGATGCCCTGAAGGCCACAGCAACCGTGTCACAGCTTTGTGTGGTACAACTGTATCTGGGAGCGTCTCACATCATCAGCAGATGCATGTCAGATATCCTTACAGCACCAACTACACACACAGCATTGCTTTCTTATGCATCTGTGATGTGACCTACATCAGTCACAATTTACATGGTGGCTGCACCAAATTGGTTACACTGCTGACATCTGGTGTTAGGAGATTAATAGACTTTGACCTGAAACATCTTCTGTGGAGTTGTCCACACATTGTGTACCCTGATTACTGCAGCGCAGGACATTATGGCTCCTTGCTGTACTACTACCTCATCATCTCTGGAGGGTAGTGTGGCACCTGCAGTGTGTGTATATCTCCCACAGAATCCCCTAGAGAGTAATGCTGTTGGAACCCATCATCTGTGCCATCTTGTTATCAAGTGTGAGCTATGTGTGGCACACATTGCAGATTATGGTGCTATGACAAAGTTGTGAACAACAGGCATGCTATGTACATATACAGCTGTAATTTGTTTGTATATGGATTCAACTCCCCTAGCTGCTTTATGTCACTGCCAAGCCATTGACCATTCCCCAGCCAATGTGTATGTCCCATACACGATTTACAGTCCTCCATGTGTCAGGGATGTGGCCTATTGCAGTGCCAGTACATATTCTCATGGCACACTGTGCAGGCTCAGCTTCCAACACTGACTAATTACCATGGGCAATTATTGAACAAGTAATGTTACTTATGATGTCCCCCCTTGACACACATGTACGGAGCAGGCCAAGCTACTCTCACACAGTGTTGTGACAGTGTTCCATTCTGACATTACTTAACCTCCATTTCCTGACATCCCCTACCTTATATGTGCACTCCCTTGCACGTTACCTCTTAGGGATGGTGTTGTGTTGATGAATGGCCCATGAAAGTGCACATTGCCCACATGATGTAACAATATATGTAGTGGTGCATGGATCTTGGCCTTCAGAAGTCTCATGCCAGGGATTTGGGCATCACTGATATGTGAGATGGAGTCTGTAGAACCCTCTACATCACCAAAGATGTGTGTACCATACTTGTTGTTTCTGTGTTTCTGTCACACTCCCTGCGGCTAGATTCACATTCCAAAGGTATATCTATTGGACAATGAGTAGACCAAGAATTATGTTGTTGAACAACATTTATTTGAGGTATTTGCAGAGTACATTTTTGGTTGACTATATATAAAAGTTGTCAACAATTGTCTGTCTCCTGCGGACTCCTGCCACTGTGTTTGTTAGGTCCCGATCAAGCTCCTCATCCCCATCATCCTCCTGCTCCTCATTGTGAACATCTACTTGTCCATCCCAGGGGATATTGTTTCTGACTCACACGTTGGGCAGGATAGCACATACCAGTATGATTTTGCATACCAGAGGGGGAGCAAACAGTAGGCTCCTCCTGTCATGCCCAGGCACCTGACCAGGATTTGAGGAGTACAAAGCTCCTCTCCACTACATTGCAAGCACGCTGTTCATTGGTATCTGGATTTGGAAAATGGGATTATGACCCATGGCTGTATGCCATAACCTTTTGTCAGCTGCAAAGATAAGAGGGAGAAATTTAGTGAAGAGTTGAAAGGGACCATGAATATTCCATGGCATTAGTTGTTTGCAGTTTGAGTGGTGACTCGGAGGTGTTTGTGGTGTTGTGTAGGTTTCATGTCATGTAATATGGTTCAATTTGACTGTTTGATGTACATGTCATTCTTGGGTACTTACTCAGGGACCTGTATGTGACCATCTGGATTCCAGTACGTGTGCTCATCATGTATGTCACATGTTTTGTGTAGTCCATTTTAGTAGCAGGGTCCTCATATAAGATGGAGGCTACCGCCTCCTTGCAGCACAATGGTGTCAGATGTGTGGCCAGCATAGTTGCCCTACGAAACCAGCCTATTCCGTCGATGTAGGCATGTGGCATTACGCATGCAGTGCAACACTTAGTGGGCCTTAGTGGCAGATGGTGGTTGTATCAACCATCTTGCCCCTCATTACTAATCTGGGGTTCTCAAGTATGCCAGGCTCTCAGTGGCAGTGGGATACTGCGGTCGTAGCAGTATGACCCCCACATTATGAGTGTGGTGGACCCACCACGTTTGGACCGCCAACGTTGCCAGGTTGCCACCAGCCAGCTGCCTGGCAGTCCCAGTGGTCTCAATCTGCCACGGCAGCATTGTAAGCAGCGCAGCCCTCCAGATTTGTACTCCCAAATCTGCCAGCCTTTGCATGGCGGTTCCACGCAAGGGCTGCCTGAATGGGTGTGTCAGGTGCCCCCTGGAGGCCCCTGCACTGGCCATGCACCTGACATGGGCAGTGCCGGGTCCCACATGGACAGACCTGTAGCACTTTCCAGTGCACAAATTACATGCAGTAATAACCACTACCGGTGCTGCTGCACCCACCACAATGCCACATTGCAGCCGGATCACTTACAAACCGGCTACAATGTTTTGGCCCTCTTCCCAGCTGGGCCGGCGTACGGAAAATTATGTTTCCACCAACAGGCCCAGCAGTGAACTCCCATTTGGGCCAGCAGGGTTTAGACCAAAATGGCGGTCTAACTGTGGTGGAAGTTTAGCAAGTGGCCTCTGCCGGACAACAAATTCATGATGAGTGTCCAGGTGTCCAAGGGTGTGTATCATATATTAGCATGGTGACCACATTTGGTAACGGTGTATGTCCTATCTTCTTAGTTATTGGATTTTCAACCTGACTTACTACACATGCACAGTGCAGACTTTAGGAGGGGGCCCTGCTATATTTCTGAAAGTACAGTGCATGTATGGCAAGTCATGTCCTCCATACTCCTACAGAGGTCTACTATAGCATCCATCTGCATTCCAGTTTAGCAGTGAATCTGCACCATGGTGTACTATTGTTATTCTACAGTACAGGCATGATGGTGTTGTGGGGTGCTAAGTGGAGCATGTGAGGTGTCAGTTGAGAAGTTGTGGCACCATTTCTCATGATTCTGACCCATTGTCTATACTGGCAGGTACATTAGTCTTCGGATGTGTGCAATACGATGCATTTGACGGATATATGTGCAGCCTACAGGTATGTCAGGCATGTGTAGATGGGATGTAGTTTTGGTTGGCACCACTTGGGTGTCATTTGATGTGGATTGTGCCTGAGTCTTGCACACCATGAAAGAGGTGTAGATGTGCCTAGGTGTGACTGTCTTTACATCCTCATGCCATAGGCCATTGACATGGCGGAGCTATTGATGGTTTGGTCTCATGTGTGTGAAGTATACACAGTAGTCAACCAGTAGACACTTGTAGTGGTTTGTGGTCTTATTTTGTATGCAAAGCGAACATAGCTCTTCCTGTCCTTCCAGTGGTGTGGCTGTTAGTTTGTGGCTGTGTCAGGTACATGTGGGTGTCTGCGCTTGTGGTGTCCAATCATTGTGGTGTACTGTGGCATTTTGCATATGTGCTGTTGCCAGTACGTCTGTGGTCCCATGCTTCTTTGTTGTGGTGTATATGTTGTTTGACCTAAAGGGTTGCTGTGTTGTGTGTGTTTTGATTAGTTGGTTGACTTACTGACAAGTAGGCCATTGCCATATTGTCCTGGAACAGCTTGTTGATGGTGGAGTGCCGGAATATGTAAGCATCATGGACGCTGCCGCAGTACTTGGCAGATATGTTGGTGAAGAGCCCACGGTCATCCACAATGGCATGCACCTTTATCAAATGTGTGTGCTTGCGGTTCCTGTATAGGTGTTCCATAGCTGCAGGTGGCACCAGTTGCACATGGGTGCAATCCATTGTACCCACCACATGCGTAAACCCAGCAATCAGATAGAATCCTTGCTTGGTCTCCTGCTGCAGTTGCTGGGTGTTTGGGAGGCAGATGTGGTGGGGTGTGAGGCGGATGATGGTATCTAGGACCTTAGACAGGTAAACAGACATTGATGGCTGGGAGACACCAGCCACTAGTGCCCCTGTTGTCTGAAATGATCCAGAAGCCAGCATATGAAGAACAGTTAGGAATTTTGTGATGGGTGGTTTGTTGTAGGGAGTTTGCAGCCTTGCTGTAATGTCTGGTGCAATCTGGTTCAGCAGGTGTAGAATAGACTCCCGGTTGAGACGGTAAGTCCTGATGATGTCTTGCTTCCTGAGGCCAAGGAGGGTTGTCCTCTGCTGAAATATCCTCTCCTGCCTGCTGCGTTGCCTTTGTGGGTGCCGTTGTTGTATTTGGTGTTGATATTGTGGAGGTGGGGGGAGCAGCTGTCATTGCGTTCGTCTGCGGCGTGTGCCTAGCTGGATCGGTACGACTTCTATGTTGTCCTGGAGGTAGCAAATATTCCTTATGTGAGTTTTCTATATATAGTGGTTTATGTGCCTCATTTTAATGCTTGGTCAGACCCAGGCGTTAAAATTTGACACAAAACAAGGTTATTTTATTTTTAATATATTTTTATTATTTTATCGGCCAAGTGCCCACATTGAGATAAAGTACAAACTGTTACATCATGTTTCATCATGTATTACACAAATAACTATTACGTATGGGCAAAACGCTATTCTCGTATGCGTGTAGCAACGCCCGGGTAGGGCACCACAAGTGGCAGGTTCACACAGGAGTTATATTAAACATATGCAAAATTTCCAGGAGAACAGAGAACATAGAGAGAAAAGAGTAAGATAGATGCTGAGTAGGCTACAGCTGACACACAAAGGAGGAGAGGAGGGGCCCAGGAGGACGAGGAACCAGTTTTCGGAGGGTCAGGGAGCAATCTACATGAGGCTTGCATGACATTTGCGCGAGTCTCCGCGCGTTACATAACATCAGCCCGTGGCCATGCCACCCCACGGCCCCAGGGGACCGGCCCACCATTGGCTGCGGAGCGCCATGCTTGAGGGACGGGGCATGGCAGGAGGGAGCCAGAGGGGACCAATGTCTCCCAGCCCTAGTACCCCCCAGCTCACCGCGAAGCACCCGCCATGCGCCCAGGGGAAAACGCCCAAGGCATCGCAATTTTGTACTGGTTCATTTACTTTATTATTGTTATTATTATTATTATTATTATTATTTTTTTAAATATTTTCTTTATACTATTCCTTTCCCCCCCTCCCATCCCTCCAACACAAAACAAGGTTAACATAATTTTTTGGGTCCACCTCCCAGCTGTGCGTCATTTTTGCACGCAGGGTTAAATATGGCACTAGGGGCTTAGCATCTTTTTTGGACGTGAACGCCTACCTTGCATCTCATTGACACAAGGTGTTTTCACCCATCCGAAAAATGACAGTAACTCCTATATTCTTACCCTAGGCAGGTCTAGCATCAAAATATAAATATGGAGTTAAGTTTGTGCTGAATTTGCGTAAAAAAATATGACGCAAATTCAGCGCAAACAGAGTATAAATATGCCCCAAAGTGCTTCCATTCTGGGGGTACCTTGTACCCACATATGCTGAGGCAATACCACTATGCTGCGTGAGCACGTCAGAACATCCACCACAGAGATTTTACCCCAGAGTTACTCCAACTACAGCAGAGGAAGAAGACACTTAGGGGAAAGCAGTGCTATTAATGGCCACTGTCTTAAAATACCTCCTGCTGGCAGTGTGCTGGATACTGGCTACTGAACTAATTCAGTCCCTAGGAATGTCTGTGATTTTCAGTCCCTCCTTCCCCCATATTGTGGAATGGAATCAGCTGCCCTTAACTTTGTTTTTGTCCTTGAAATATGTTTCACCATACCACTGTGGAGAATGAGGAATGCTTGTAATGCACACAGGCATTCCTCATTCTGCACAATAGTGAAAATCACTTTCTTTGAGTGCTTTAGATAAGATTAAAAAGAGACTGAACTAAGCATTGCCTTATAAACCCAGGCACAGATTTATGGGGATGTGGCGCAGGGCAGCGCAGGAACTCTCCTTGCTGCGCTGCCCTGCGTCAAAGTGAAAGGGCAGAAATGTGCTGTATGTATGGCATACAGCACATTCCTTTCCTTTCCCAATGTGCATGTGCTATTTTGGCAGCCTAGCACCAACGCATGCACCCTTGCATCATGCGTAGCATGCAGGATTGTTTTTGTGCAGGAAAGAGGCAAAAACAAGGAGAAATAAAGCTATTTTCCTTTTTGCGCCTCCCTTGGAGAGGTGTAAGGTTTTGACGCATCCCCAGCTTTACATTGCCTTGTAAACCTGGGGATGCGTCAAAATCTATGGGTGTTGCGTGGGAACACCCACTGCAATGTCCATGGAACTCCTACCTAATGCAGAGTAAGGCAACACAATGATTTGCGCTGCCTTGCCTTACTCTACATCTATGAGATCATTCAAAGCCACGCAGAGTGGGTTTGCGTGGTCTTATAGATATGGTCGAAAGGTTTGCGCCACTTTTTGTAACTGAAGTGCTATGCTCTCTTAAACATGCTCCTTAGTTACTCCTTAAGCAGAAACCATAGCTCTTGTACACGTCCCTCCTGAAAAGCAGGCTATTGTATCATTGCTACCTAGTGGCCTTGTTTTATGTGTACCAGTTTGAGCCAGTCCTAGCTTTTCAATGGACAGTGCTTAGCACTCTTGTGATTTTGGAGCCCATGCTTCCAGTGGGAAAAGAAAAACTACAAGTTCCATAATGCAACACTGTATGGTTACAGATCCATGCCATGCTGAAGGTGTCACATATGACAGGGGTCCACATGGCAACTATGGCCCATATTTAAGAAAATGTGGTGCATCAGAGCTAATGAGCCACTTTTTCTGCACCCCCCCCCCAGCACGTAACAACACCATGGCTGCCTCGTATTTATAATACAGCGCACCATGGCAGTCGTTAGCACAATAGCATCAACATGTTTTAAGCCATTGTGGCGCTTTGTTACACTAGCTTAAAAAATGTTGATGCTAGAGTAGCAAAGTGCAAGGAGGGCCAGAGGTTTCTATGGGAGCGTCATTTTATCTCCTGCTCTAAGCAGGCGTAAAAAATGACATAAAAAATGGTGCAGTGAAATCTGTTAAATTTCACTGGACCATTTTTCTGGGCCTCCTAGTGCCGGAACGCCCCCCCTTGCATACATTATGCCTGGCGCAGGCATAATGTGGAGCAAGGGGTTACAAGGTGGCGCAATGCATGGCAATGCATGCATTGCGCCACTTTATAAATATGGCGTGGAGAAAAAGCCACTTTAGCACTGCCTTAGCATAAAACAATGATGCTATGGAGGCGATAAGGTGGCACTAGGGGCTCTTAAATATGCCCCTCTGTGTCTTATTAAATTGCCCGGATGCAGGTTTAGCAATGCCTAACCAATAACACTTGAGCAACATCCAGTACCATATTATTAGCAATTTAAGTTGAGCGCACCACAAACTGAATTTTAGTTTCGTGCTTTTTTGATGGGTGATGTTACTACTCAACTGAATGGAATTAATTCTGTGAATGCTGGAACTGCGACAAACTGAATAGTGTCTGGTGGGAGTGAAGCCTGTGGTCTTCATGATATGCTCAAATCTCTGCTAGGGTGGCCAGCAGTCCCCATATTTGTGTGATTGACCCCCATTACCTGTCTCCGTCCCACTCCAAACTAATGAGCAGGGGTGTAGCTTCAGTGCTTAATTTGTAAATAAAAACGTGCTGGTGCCCAAAGCCCTCCCTTTAAACAAGCGGCTGCTGCAATTAAATGTGGGAACACGGAACACTGAAGCAGCGCAATCCTGAAGCCATCTCGGACCTCTTCATTCCATTTACAGCCACTCCCTGCCCCTTCAGCTCACTCTTGCAGCTTTCTTCCATTGTGGCGCTTTTTCGTTTTTCTCTTTCTTTGTCTGTCCCATATGTGTCTTTTGCTCGCAGCAAATGCTTGAGGCAGAAGGATATGCGCCGGCCCTCAAAAATAAGTGCCGGTGCTCCGCACCGGAAAGAACAAGCACAAATTAAGTACTGTGTAGCATGGTCAGGAAGATTAGGAAGGTGTGAACTTCACATTATCCAACAATCACGCTGACATATCATTGTAAAATACATTATACGAGAAACAGGGAATGAGGGGGCAGTGGAACCGGAGAGCAGTGTGGATTAGTGTTACTTAAAAGAAAATATGTTGTAAAAACGTTTGTAAGGAGAAGGGGGAGAAAGCAAAGGTGTCCTCATACCAGTCGCGGCTTGCTGCGTACTGAAGGGGTGGGGTGGTGCGGGGGGTTGAGGGGAATAAACATTAAACATTTTTTTTTTTTTTTTTTAAGTTACTTGAATAAATTCTTAAAAGGCCTCATTGTCTTGTTCAATCGATTAACACACTCATTGAGCTGAATATTCACGGGATGAATCCCTCGCTATGATTCAGTAATCTTAGTAAAGATTACTGAATGAGGCTTTTTAAGATTTTTTCTTAAGAATAATTGAAAAGCCTTGAGAAAGCCCCATGTATAAACACCACTAGGGGGCGAAACACGTGTCGGCGTTTGTTCAGGCGTTTGCTCATCCCTTATGTACCTCACAGGAATCTTCATTCTCCTTGTACTCAAAATAAATTTCTATTGGATGTAACGACCTGACTGGATGTGTCTCTCTAGATTTGAACCGTGAAAAGCAAGACATGATCTAACTATCTCATATATGGGTTTACCTATATTTAGTCGTCTAACCACAAAACAGTGTCAAACTTCTGGCGCTATATCTCTTAAAGGGACAAGGGGTCAGATTTCGTAGAAGAAATGATGGAACAAAGCCCATAAAATTTGTTCACCATCTCATAGCCACAATGTAAACTTAATTCAGTGTGACTCAGTGTGAAGAGTCTTACATGCAAGAACGTCTCCACCTGCATAAAGTGTCCTGTAAAGTGAAATGGACATGTGACTTCTAAGCAGGTGCTTTAACCTTTTTAGTTATCTTACTAATTGCAATTAAAATCGCAAGGATTTTCAATAGGATTTGTAATTATCCTTCCTTAGTTGTTTTTTAACCAGATTGCTTTTCGTTTGTGTGTCATATTAAAGCAGTGGAGGCCTTGTGGAACTGACTTTTGTCTTTGGCCTACAGTGGTTGCGACTTCTACTTTTGGGCTAGTCCTCTTCCTGCCAGCCATGTATTTGTGATCACTTCTCCAAAACACTGCCTCGGACCTGCCAACTCACACGGTGCCACCATGGGTCACCTGATTTCGGCTCCCATCACCCGGTCACCCGGTGAGGACCTGAAATCACACAGTGGCAGAAAAGACAGCTTGAAAGCACTGCTCAGAGCACCTTTCCAGCTCATTTTTGGAGTCTTTAAGCAGCCAATGTCCATAAAGAGGTGTGAAAACAACCCAGTGCATCGGTAGCAGCCTCAGCAACCCTTTGTGTTTTTTGGGTTAGGAGGGAGCGTGAGGTGATTTGTGGAGAGCACAGTGCTTCTCAGGTAGGTGTAGGTATGAGGCCCAGTCCCCTCCGAAACGCAACCCCCTTCTCATACCGTGAACTTTTTTTGCAGGTTGGCAGGTCTGAAGCTACACCAGCCAGAAAAAAGGCCTTTAGGTTGCAGGCTAAAATGTTTGTCATGTCGAAAATCTTTGGTTTGGATGGACTGTCTGATTTATATTAAATATTCTGACATCATATGTTAATGAGATTAAATAACACATTTGATTTAGGATTTTTAATTTATGTAAACAATTTAAGTAATAAAATATAGATAAATACATTTCTAGAATTAAAAAAATAACCTTACACCTGCCAGACCTCAGACAAGGTGCTTTCTTTTTTTTAGCTTCCAGAGCAATGCAATTTACTGGAGTTTTTGACTCACAAGATTGTTTTAACTAGTTAAAAGAAAACTGTCCTCGATGGCAAAACTATCAAAGACTGAGGGGCCAGATTTACAAGCAATTTCATCTGTGTTTACACCACAAAAGTGACGCAAACAAGCACAATTTTTTTTGTTATTTTCCAGTGCTGCAAAGTTGTTGAAACGTTACGGACAGCAGCACAAGCACTTAGGCCCATATTTATACTTTTTGACGCAAAACTGCGCTAACGCAGTTTTGCGTCAAAAAAATTAGCGCCGGCTAACGCCATTCTGAAGCGCCATACGGGCGCCGTATTTATTCAATGACGTTAGCCGGCGTTAGCCGCCGGCGCTGCCTGGTGTGCGTTGAAAAAAACGACGTACACCAGGCAGCGCCGGCGTAGGGGGATATGGAGCTTGGGCGTGAAAAAATGGGGCAAGTCAGGCTGAGGCAAATTTTTCGCCTCAACCCGATTTGCGCCATTTTTTTCGACTCCCAACCCCCATAGAAATGACTCCTGTCTTAGCAAAGACAGGAGTCATGCCCCCTTGCCCAATGGCCATGCCCAGGGGACTTCTGTCCCCTGGGCATGGTCATTGGGCATAGTGGCATGTAGGGGGGCACAAATCAGGCCCCCCTATGCCACAATTTTTTTTTTTTTTAAATACTTACCGGAACTTACCTTAATGTCCCTGGGATGGGTCCCTCCAGCCTTGGGGGTCCTGCTGGGGTGGGCAAGGGTGACAGGGGGTGTCCCTGGGGGCATGGGAGGGCACCTCTGGGCTCCTTCCGAGCCCACAGGTCCCTTAACGCCTGCCTTTTCCAGGCGCTAAAAAATGGCGCAAAAGCGGCCGTACGTCATTTTTTTGGACCCGCCCACTCCCGGGCGTGAATTTTGCCCGGGAGTGTAAATACGGCGCACATGCCTCGGAGTCACTTTTTTAGATGGGAACGCCTACCTTGCATATAATTAACGCAAAGTAGGTGTCCACGCTAAAAAATGACGCAAACTCCATGGACTTTGGCGCTAGACGCGTCTAACGCCAAAGTATAAATATGGAGTTAGTTTTGCGTCGGAATTGCGTAAAAAAAAATGACGCAATTCCGGCGCAACGGAGTATAAATATGCCCCTTAGCATCAGGGGGGGCATTACATGATTGGTACATAGGCCTTACCATGTAACCACCCATGCTTTTTGATGTAAAACCCTATCAACCAAAAATATGTGACAGAATTTTGCACCACAAATGAATGCCACTTGAAAGCAGGCATTAAAACAAGAAATATTTAAATTTCTACTTTCCTTTCCGACTTTACATGTGTTCTGCACTGTACAACACAACTACAAAGTAGGAAAAGTTTTAAAAGTTGTCTAGGCATGGTATTTTGTACTAGAAGGGAATCCTTCCACTACAAAACCAATGCTAGACTCAAGCAGACCCTCTTGCACAATAGCGCAAAGGTGTGTGCAGGTCACTTTGCTGCCTGATTTTACACCAGCACTAGGGCGAGGAAAGGAGAGTGCTATATCTCTGTAGATATGGCGCTCCCCAGCACCCTCCTTATCACAACACACAGTGCAGCCTTTTTGACTGCTGCATTGCTTGAGATTATAGTAAATCTAATCTAAAGTCATAGTGCCAGTGGCATAGTTTGATCAAAATCAATGTGGCATTTGATATTGTCTAAGAAGGAGACTGGGCTTCAAGTCATGAGACTCACACAACAAGATGTCATGTCACACCTGGGGTTGATGATTCCATCTCATGCTCCTTCCAGCAATGTACGCTGCAAAACGTATATCCTCTTCCACTGGTGTCTGGGCCAAACCTTCACTTAGTGGGACTCCTCTTTAGTTCATAATCCCAAAGTGTTGCTAACCAAGGGCAGGCTCCAAGCCAGGTTTTCAGGCTATCCACATGAAATACATTTACTTACAATCAGGGGCGGAGCTTAATCATTAAGACAAAGGGGGGTGTGAGCATCCGATTTCCCAACAATCGTGCTAGCATGTAATGTCAAAATACATTACACAACAAGTAGAGTGCATGAGAGGTGCTAAAAGAGCAGCGGAAAGGGAGACAAACGCAGATTGGTAGGGATACTATGTGGGAGGAAACACAATATTTTGTCAAATAAGCAACATTTTTGAAGACTTTCAAAACAGAGAGGGAGAGTGCGTGTGCTTTTTTTTGTGTGTGTGTGTGTTTGTGTCGAAGGTACATTTATTAAGGAGGTGTAAGACACCAAACTCCCTCCCCCCCAAAGCTACGCCCCTGCCTATAATATTTGGAATCATATACATAGTCAATATTTCTCCTGAAAATTTGGCAAGGCTCAAACTCTTCTAGTCTAGCAAGACTCACAGGAGATAGGTGCCTGCTTATTCAAGCCTCCATTAATTAGTCACAGTACAAAAAGTAAAAAGTGGGATCATTATTCGCGATAAATTTAACTAGTCTGAAAAGTAATATAGCAATGCAAAATATTACTGCATTAGCCCTTTTGGAGTGTGATAGGTCCATCTATTTTATTTCTACAATAGATCTGGGATCGCTGTGCCCAGACTAGCGCAAACTGAGTGTATATCTAGAACATACAGTGAAAAAATGAGTGGCCCCTCAAATATCCTCTAAACCTTCTGCCTGGTCTAACCTTAACCGAATGGAAGCATGTACCGAGTGGGACCATCTCACAGTTAGGCCTGGACCCATAAGTTGCATACAGCACGATCTCTGAAGGGCTAAGTCATTCCCTTAACCAAACCATTGCCTTGAAAGTGCAAGTTTCCAAAAAGATACATCAAGTCTGTCCTTTGGTATACCTTCCACCTGTGAGAACTTTAAAAATGAAAAACTGCAGAAAGGACTTGGGGAAGGACTAGGGGGAATTGCCAAAAGCAAAATATTGTGAATCAGTCAGGTCCTACCATGCTGAGATAAAACTTGCCCAGGCCACCTATAATGAATCCAGAATTAATCGGGTGGCACGTTCCCCTAGAGAGAGGTTTAAAATCACTAAAGGCCTGCTAGAACCCAGATCTACTGTCCTGGACCCTGAACCCGCAAACACCAGGTGTAACGATCTTGCCACCTTTATTCACAACAAAATAGTTGCTATCTATCAATTTTCCCAAGACAAAGAGGGAGCTTTGGACCCCAATGTCCAGTCTAGAAGCATGGAAGCTAGAACCAAGATCCTTTCAGAATAAAAAGTCTTCTCTAGCCTATGAAAGTTTTGCGACTATTTTCAGACAAGTTAAATCTGGCTCCCCTTGTGATCCTGCTCCCCCTTAGGATTCTACCCTTAGGCGCTGAACTTACATTCCCTATCCTCTTTGAAATGGCCAACCTGTCCTTAGAAAAGGGAATGGTCCCAGCAGCATGAAAGCAGGCAATGATTAAAGCCATTCTAAAGAAACCAAATGCAGATCCCACCTGCTTGTCAAATTATCGACCTATTACTCTGCTCCCAGGACGAATTAAAGTGCTAGGAAAACACGTTAATACTCATCTCTCTGAATTCATTGAAACCAATAATATAGTTCATCCAACCCAAACCGTTTTTCTGCCCAAACAGCAGAGAAACCACCATGCTAGCGGTGGTGGAGGATGCTAAAATGAGGCTTGATCAAGGTGGGTTTGTAGCCATTATCCTTCCTGTTTTAAGTATCACCTTCGACACCGTGAACCACAACATCCTTTTGGAGAGGATTCACAGGACTGGAGTCTCAGGAACTGCCCTGGATTGGCTCAGGTCTTTTCCCTACGATAGATCCATCCAGGTTTTCAAGAAGTCCTCCAACAATACATTTCCTCTCCACCGTGGAGTCCCACAGGGTTCCTCTTTAACCCCAACCCTTCTATAGGCAGTCCCTTGCGGATATTTCTAAGCCTTTTGGGATCTCCACAGCATCTATGCAGACGATATCCAATTGTCTGTCTCGCTCCCCAAGACCAGGAGCCGCCTTCTCCCTCTCAAGGACCTTGTATGGAGGCGGTTGCCATTTGGATGTACTAATCCTGCCTGAAGCTGAATGGCAATAAAGTTGAGCTGATGATTTGGGGAAATAATTACTCTACCCAACGTCCCCAGGCTGGCCGGACTGTTTAGATCTGCCCCCCACCCTGAAAACATCCATAGAAAGTCTGGGAGTGTGGCAGGATAAAACCCTATCGATGGAGACTCAGGCCACTAAACTCTCGGCCTGCTGCTTTAAGGCTTCGTAAAATCCTCCCTCTTCTTCCCATGAAATCCAGAAGAGTGGTAGTCCAGGCACTTATCCTCTCTCACCTGGACTATGGCAACTCTCTCTTATTGGAGCACCCAAGGCTGAGCTTAGTAACTAAAAGTCATGCAGAATGCAGCTGCACGTAGCTTGTTACAAATACCAAAATGTATGTCAGTCAGGAAAGGGCTTGGGGACCTTCATTGGTTACCAGTTTCCATAGAATTAAATTCAAAGTTTTGTGTATCGCCTATAGAGTGCTTCGAGGACAGGGACCTCCCATTTCCCTTTAGCTCATAATCCTTTACACCCCAAACTGGACCCTTCATTCCTCCAACGATTACATCGATGTTGTCCCTTGTATCCGAAGAACCAGAAGCACAGGCAGGTAATTTTGTTTTATTGCCTCCACGCTCTGGAACTCCCTTCCTCTGGCTTTGCAGTCAACAGGCAATGAAAGTACATCCCAGAAACTACTCAAAATGTGGCTATTTGACAACTAACCCCAACCCAATGGGCCTTTACGTTGGTCATTTTATACAGCACTGGGATGCCTACAGGTCGCCGTGCGCTCTACAAATTCACTTAGTATAATATAGTATAGAAAATATCTTTGTATGATCAATGTAGTAAAGCCCCACTGACTTCACCCATGAATTATTGTTGTCAGGACAAATTGTCTTCAATATATGTCAAACCCACAAAGAAACTCAAATGGGACAAGTTGTTTTAAACCAATGTGAGGTAGTATCTAAATTCTGAGACATTTCGGCAATCATATATGTTAGCTAAATCGCTGTAGTGTTATGCTAACGATCTGGAGGCACCCCTAAACATCCAACCCCATTACAAGTAGCGTTTAGTAAAACACTTACGCCCAGATTGATGAAAAAGTGGTGCATCAGCTCTGATGCGCCACTTTTTCAGCACTCCCCCTACCGGCACCTAATGACACCATGGTTGCTCCGTATTTAACATACTGCGCACCATGGCGGTAGTTAGATCAATAGCGTCAAAAATGTTGATGCTACTGTGGTGCTTTGGTACACTGGTGTGAAAAATTGTGACGCTGGTGTAGCAAAGTTCAGTAAGGCCCATTGATTACAATGGGTGCGTAATGTTAACACCTGCCCTTGGGCAGGCGTTAACAATGACGCCAAAAATGAACTCTTGTACATTTCACTGCACCATTTTTGTGGGCCTCCTAAAGCCAGAACGCCCCCCCTTACATACATTATGCCTGATGCAGGCATAATGTGGCGCAAGGGGTCGCAAAGCGGTGCAATGCATGCATTGCGCACCTTTGTCGATATGGCGCTGCGAAACTTGCCTCCTTGAGCCACATTAGCGTAAAAAAAATGATGCTAATGTGGCACAAGGAGGCACTAGGCCTTCTTAAGTCTGGCCCTTAGGTCCACATTTATGGGCTTTATGAAAGAGGGCAGCGCAGCAGGTCACCTTGGCCGTGCTGCCCTGTGTCACAGGGACAGGGCAGGAATGTGCTGTATTTAGCAAATACAGAGTATTCCTGTTGTTTCCCCCTGCGCTGGTGCACAGTGGGCAGCCTAGTGCCAAGTGAGGGACCCTTGCACCATTGTGCAAGGGTGCCTGCAATGCATGCATAATTGTTTTTGTGCAGGAAGGGAGATCTTCCTGCACAAAACAATCCTGAGAGTCTTTTATCTCTATGTGTGCTGCAGAATGCAGCACACATAGAGAGAGTAAAACCAGGAGAAATAAAGATATTTCTCCTTGTTACACCTCCCCTGGGGAAGCGTATCTCTTTGGCGGATTCCCAGGTTTACAAGTTCTTGTAAATCTGGGAATGTATCGAAATCCATGGATGATGCATGGGAACACTCATGCAACACCCATGGAATCACCTCCCTGGTGCAGAGTAAGTAATGCATTGATTTGCGCTGTGTTACATTAAACAAGATTCATGAATCCAAGCAGGGTCACGCATGGAGGCCTTGCATGGCTTCATAAACCTCCCTTAAGGTTGGGGTTGCTCTTGCATCACGTTGTGTGACGTAAACCAGCCCATAAACATGGCCCTTAGAGCATACGTTAGCCTGGACAAAACAAACAATCTATCAAATATTTGGTACACTGCAGGACTTACCCTGGTATATTCTGCCTGTGTTTAACGACATAGATGAAATCAAATATGTACGGTCACCTTTCAGTCTTTATAAACCTATAATTAGTCGACTAGTTTCGGCTCATATAAACCATTCAAAGTCAAGCACATTCCTCAGGGCTTATAGATTGTTGATTTTTTTAGAAAGAATCAGGAAGTCTGGCCCAGCCAAAGCATACGGGCCCGTATTTATACTTTTTTAGCCCCGCATTTGCGTCACTTTTTTACGCAAAAGCGGCGCAAACTTGCAAAACACAATTGTATTTTGTAAGTTTGCACCGTTTTTGCGTCAAAAAGCGGCGCAAACGCAGCGCTAAAAAAGTATAAATATGGGCCACAGTATCACAGGTACCATAACCTGCAGGAATATGCTTCATATACACTGCTATCCGCTCTCAATGATGGCTGGTCTCCAATCCAGTAAGTTAGATAAGAAGCATCCCAACCAGTCACAAACCATGTAGTTTACTTAGGTAGGGGATGTGTTGAGCATGTAGTCTTATCAAAGAAGCTGGCCAACTCTCCTGGACATAGGTTGGGCAACCCTGCTTTAGAACGCTTTAGGCCCAGAGCACAGTCAGCCAGTGGAAGATGTGGTCGCCATGGGCCGTTGTGTGATTTTCTCACCCAGGCTGTTCTACTTAAGTTGAAGAAAAGTCTTAATTTCATAAAGGACAGTTGGCAAGAATAAACTTTAATGACTGACATACAATGCAAGTGGACTGAGTTGCTTGGTGCCCTCAGCCACAGACCTACCGCTGGAAAGTTGAGCAGAAGTTTTTTTTTTTTTCTACTTTTTGCCCATCATTCAATCCCTAAACAACACGTATGGGAGAGGCATTAATTAATATGACAGGATATTTTGAAGCCGAAGGCCCCTGCGTCCCCTCTCCGGTTCACCCACGGGGCGTCTGCCACCGTCAGCGACGTGTCATCTCGCAGGCTTCACTTCGTGATTAATGTTCTTCAAAACTTTGCCTGGCCTTGCTGCGGCTCGCGCGCACCCTCTGTCACACTTCTTATTACCTATGTATCTTTGCATCGGGGAAAAAGCGGGGAACCGGAGGATGGAAAAAAAAATGCTCCTTTCTTGGGTGACAGCCGCGCCAGGGCTATATTATTAAAGGTAGCAATCATAGGTGCCCCGGCTATCACCGCAGGATGAATGGTCTTGTCAGGAGCTTTACCGAGGCCGCGAGCGGAGGTGGAAGAGAAACTCTGCCTTTTTTTTTTATTCTTTTTTTTTTTTTTTTTTTTGTGTTCCACTCCTCTTTTTAATGCCGGCCACCTCCGCGTGCCTGAACTTGGACCCACGACGTCGACAATTTCTCAGGCCCCCCGACAGCACGATTAATTTCTCTCGCCCTCCTCGGGTGCCTCGGCGAGCCGCGCCAGTCCAGCTGGCCCACTGCTGATAAGATGTACCTTTTGATTTGTATTGTCTAGTGATTGCCTTTTCTGTCACCTACAATGCCTGGCCCTGCCTGGAGACCTCCACTCTTGCCGTGACTGACGGATCTATTTATCTACAGGCCGCTCCGGCCCCCGCTCCCACCTTCTCCCCCGGCTCCCTTGCCAGGGGAGTAATAAGACCAAAAGATCCCCCCCAATGTGGGGGTCTGCATGTCAGTATAGGAGGGATCCCCTAAAGCCTAGCAGGGGTGTGTGTGTGTCTCTGCTTGTCCCCCTATTCTTACAGCCGCCACTTTCTGCCAGCAAAACCCCACTTTCTGGCCTCGGCCCTGACAGAAGGGGGCCTCAGGGGAGCAGGTTGTGTATTTTTTGTGTGTGTGTCGGTGTCTCTGTGTGTGTTTAGAGGGAGAGAAGGAGACAGGAACCGCAGCCACAATAAAATACATCAGCCTGGGCCGCCGCCTCCTCTCTCCAGATAAAAGGCTGTCAGTGTTGTTTTCCAATTCCGAGGCACTTTGATTAATGGTGAAAAGCCACGGCGAGATGGACTTCTGGGTTTTACAAGTGCTGTCAGATGGCCCAGGGTTATACGAAATACACTCATACAAAAAAAGACACAATGAGGAAAGCTTGGGCAAAGAGAGGGGGCGAGGGACCTGGAGAGGGAGGGAGCTGTATTCAGATCGTATTAGGCTCATGACTAAATAAAACAGGAGGCCGGGGGCGTCGAAGACACTGTCACAGGGGTGGAGAAATATGTCTGCGCCCGGGCACATTGTAATAGGCAAATTATGGAAATAATAAATCATTGTTGAAGGCGAGATGGCTGATAGGCCTTTCTGGACGAGGCGGCTGGGATGGCTGCCATCTTGGTGCCCAGGAGGGAGGGCCAGGCTGGCTGCAGGTTATTAGCCTGTCATTCACCTTAAGGCCCACGTCGCGAGAGTGGTTGTCTGCATCCGCGCGCGCGTCCATCTCAGTACACCTGGCGACAAAGTGGGAGCTTGTGTCGAGGATACGTCTCACGGGGGACAAAACGAAAACCTCGTTATACATCAAATGAACTATCCAATATCCCACCCGCCCAACCCTACGGTCCCATCCACATAGCCCACCCTGCAAGTAACTAATTGCTATTGTAGCGCATTTCAACATTGTCAACCTTAACTTTCCTCTGCTACCCATGACTGCAAGAATTAACCAATAGGCAACTAAACTTCCCATCCTTAACCTTGAAAGTTCTCCCTGTCCTCCGATAACCTGTGTTTCATCTAATACAAATATATGGTGGCTATGCCAATGGTTCGCACCTCCTCTGTATACATGTAAGGATAATGATCACTTTTAACAGATAATCCTGCCAAGGGTGCCCAACTGGTACCGCACCTAACCACTTCAGGTGTAATAGTGTTGGTTGAATGACAACCAGCACAAGTCAATCAAATGATATGTACCAGGGCACACCATAAAAGTTCGAAAGGTCCAATCCTTGACGCTTCGACAATGCGTGATGGAAACTTTTGATTACGGCTTATCATGGTTATAGCTATCTACGTAACGAGAGCATACTTTATGCTTCATACACTACACCTACAGGACACTATTTTGTCCTGGATTTTGGGAATTGCCAGAATCCGTAAAATTGGTTCCGTACTTGTACATTTGCCTTGAGAAAATCATATTGACTAAATACGTGTCGGCTGTTGTGTCATTGGACTGGCTGTTGCTTTGATTGGACTTATTTGATATTGGATGAATAAAATCCTCATGACGTACTACACACTCATGTCGTGCTTTGAGTGATCCAGCACATCAAGGATTGGACCTTTTGAACTTTTATGGTGTGCCCTGGCACATATCATTTGATTACCTGTGTTTCATCAATGGCAATGCTAATCAAACTTGTGTGAACTCTTGCAAAACTTTACAGGCCACCGCTAAGCACCTGTCTCAAGTGACAACCGTATAACAAAAAACCCTCTTTTGCGCCACTGTCCCAACAATGAGGCCTAACGAGAAACCACCAGGAATGATTGAAACCGCCTCCCAAAGCTGTAAATAAAGGGATGGGCAGGCAAGGGAAAAAATTGTCACCCACTGGCTCCCTGCTACCAACCACCAGGTCACATGTACCTAAAATCGTGGCAGGTAGCCCAAAAGAAGCCCCTAAATAACCCCTTGGGCTACATGGTAGGCCAAATCAAAATGGCAGTAACATGACCACTTCACTCTCCCAAAATCCCTGGGGGGCAGACCTCCCACTGATTGGCTGCCCCTCAAACCCCTATTCAGAATTTCCCCCCACCTTAAATTGTGACACACAAAGAAAATGTGAAAAAGGGCTAGTAATAATGGGACATGGAAAATATGCTGTGAAGGCACCACAATCTGCCGGTTATTCCACATTGTAATGGGAAAATTGATTGTAGGTACTATAGCAGCTGATAAGTTCTGATCCCCATTCATTTCTGCTTACCTTGTTATCAGATTTGATTGGGTACAATAATATCTCACCCTCAAGGGCTCTCATAATTAGGATAATAGCAAGCAGGTCACCATGTTAGTAGTTTTGGTTGACCAGGTATCGATAATCTGGTATTTTAAGTTTCTATTGAGTTAAATTGTCCTCTTATGTCTTATTAGTTTATGTCACAATTAGTGCAGGGGCCCAAAGTTCTATTTAGGACCCCCAGTGTTTAATTTGAGCTGGTGGTTGCAGATGGGTCGCATCGCCACTCATTTTTTAAACATACTTCCTATTGAAAGTGTTTCAACCGTTATAGAAGAAAAGCAACTCCCCACCTTCCAGTAGACAGACACAGCACTCGGTATTCTATACAGAAATTGTTGTACTGGGGAATATAGGCCCATTCTAGAACACTGAATTAGAACCCAGGTAGATAGATTGTATCAGTACAGCTTTCTGGTCAATCAGATTTTTTTTTTTTCAGCCCGCTAGGATTATTGTCTCCAGGTCTGCTACCAGGGAAAACGAGATAAAAGTAGTCTAGCCAGGTCCTCCAAATCTTCTTACATTACCACGGGAAACCATCAGCCGATGCGCCACCTCTTCCGCTATTGTGTAGTACTCCATGTTTCGTAGTCAGCATTCCCAAAAGGGGTTTGGCCCGCGGGGTCTGCAGTGACTTGCCGTATCCTGCTTAGCTATCATGCATCCAGTCCCTATTAACCATTTCTGGCCCCCTTGACCACCCTACCAAATAAACACTCCCAGTAGCATCAGTTTGGGAGTGTGCACGAGCAGTCATTTTTGGGGATCAGGACTTATTTTTTCTCAGCAGACTTTGATCAAGAGCAAGAAAGAGAAAAAACGAAACTAGAGAAATTGGGGGGTAAGAAAAAGACAAAAGAAAAAGTGACAATGGGAGTAAGCACAAATGAAAAAGAAGAAAATAACCTGCAGAGATTAAAAACAACCTGCAAGAGCGAGAGAAAGCAGCAGTGAGAGTCTGGTGGTGGATTAGAGGAATGAGTTGGAATCAAGACTATGCAGCCTTGGTATTCAGCATCCCAACCTTTGGAAGCACCGTCCGTGGGCATCAGAGCAAAACCTTTGGCCCTGGCGCTCATTTCTTTTGACATATTAAGCACTGACTGGACTGGAGCCCACCTCTGGCGCTGCCGATTCCAGGGTTGCAAAATGCCAAGGTGTGCAGTCTTGATACCATTTCATGCTTCTTTCTTTCTTAACTGTACAGTTTCTCTCTCTTTTTTTCAGACTTGAAGGTTCTTTTTTCATCCCTGCTTGTCACTGTTTACTCAACAATCTCTTCCCCCTTTTTTCCTACTCCCTTTTTACCCTTTCTCCTTCCTCTGCTGGGGAAAAGTTTGATCATGAAAATTAAGCCCTGGTCCCTCCCACGCGCACAAATGAACCAGTGGCAAGAACTGATTAAGATGCAAAATGTTCTTCACTGAAAAAAACTCTTCTTCTTTAAAATGCACCTGTTCAGCATTGCACCTAAACGTGCCCGTGGATGTGTCCCAAAAGCTCGTGGTACAGCCCAAAAACACAGCAGTCCTGGCTACAAATGTTAATCCCATCTTCCTCCAAATTGTGCTTCAAAAAGAGCAACAGTTCTGATGGGATTACTTCGGATAGCATGACAAGGTACATTTTAATTCTGAAAGTGCCAGTAACAGAGGTTATTGGTCCCATCAGGAAAATTAGGGGCATATTTAAAAGCCCATAGCACTACCTTGCGCCGCCATAGTGTATTTATTTTTTTAATGCTAAGGTGGCTTTTCCCCCGGGCCATATTAACAAAGTGCCTCAGTGGGCCATATTTACAAAGTGGCTCAGTGTTTGTGTTTCACCACTTTGCAACCCCTTATGCCATAATATGTCTGCGTCAGGCATAATGTAGGCAAGGGGGAAGTTCCGATGCAGGGATGCCCGAAAATTGGCGCAGTGAAATTTACAACATTTCACGGCGCCATTTTTTCCATCATTTTTAACGCCTGCTCAGAGTAGACATTAAAATGAAGCACTCATTTTAATCAACGCGCCTCCCTGTGCTTCGCTGCACTAGTGCAGCAAAGCGGCAGAATAGCTTCAAAAAGTTTGACGCTATTGTCCTAATGACTGCCATGGTGTGCTGTATTGTAAATATGGCGCAACCATGGTGTCGTTAGGTGGGGCCAGGGTGACGCAAGAAAAGTAGCGCATTGGGACCGATGCACCACTTTCTTGTAAATATGCCCCCAAGAACCACAGGAACACTGCAGATCGGTTTACTTTCTAGGGCAAAATGAGGAATTAGCAGGGAATTATAGATTGACTCAGTAATTCCTCATTTCTCAAGGTTCAACCTGGAATCTTCGCTCACTACGAACACCATGGTTAACCCCAGTGTTGCAACTCACCACCCTGCATCCATGCACTAATGTGGCCCTTAGAGGTCAATGTCAATGAGACAACTTCACCTTTGACACCATTAGTAATGACCACTAAATAATTTGATGGGAGTAGTTGCTCTGCTTTTGGGCCATAGGTCTGGTGGCATCTGCATGATTTAATCTACTGTAGCCCAGTCCATACCTAGCAAGGTAGGAAAGTCATCAGAGCTTTTCTAAGGCAAAGTGTGCCGCGACCTGACGTAAGCGAAGCAATACGTCACTCCAGATGCAGGGACTCAGAAACCCGAGGGAGTGCCACCCCTGACTGCTGTGTTTCACCTCAGGAACCTCCAATGAAAGGCAGAGAGCCCTTGCTGGGGTGAGGATGGTGTGACAGGCATGACTGATGAAGTTGATTAAAAAAACTGCAAGTAAATACACTAAAAATGAAACTTCTGCTCCTTTCCCAGACAGTGCAAAGAGTGCAAACCTCCTCTGTCTGTCTGTGTGGCAAGTGGGTCACCCAGACACGTTCTGCACTTTCTCTGATTTCCTAAGAGCATAAAAAAGAAGGCCTAAATAAAGGCTGAATCCAGGTCAGGGTGGAAGCAGCAGCGGCTGGGGCCTGGGGATCGTTCAGAATTAAAGGGAGAACTTACAAAATGATGCAGCAGTTTTTTCCCCTTTATAGTCAGTGCTTTAAATGGACTGGTACTCTCCGCTACTGAGTACCTGCACTTCTCAGCACTGATGCAAAACATTTAATGGGTAGAGTACCGGGACTTCTCAGGAGCAAACAGGTACTCTAAATAGCGAGTACCCTCATTTCTATATTTCCATTCAAGCACTGTTTATAGTTATGGATCCGAGTCATAAATTGGTAACTAAAAAGGAGAAACAACACGCAACAACATTCTTTTCTTCTATTAATGTAGTTGGGAGAAGCAACATGGGGGTCAACATGGGGGCATGGGTGGTGGATGCAAGCAACGCAGGGCACGATGGAGCACAGGTTTTTAAAGCAGGTG
Organism: Pleurodeles waltl; assembly: GCF_031143425.1. Classification (NCBI taxonomy): domain Eukaryota; kingdom Metazoa; phylum Chordata; class Amphibia; order Caudata; family Salamandridae; genus Pleurodeles; species Pleurodeles waltl. The sequence continues at coordinate 46,951,916 of NC_090448.1, read as the reverse complement.
AGGAAAGCAACACAGGACGAAAGCAACACATGGGTGCAGGTGTGGCTCAAATGAACAAAGGGGGCAAGAGGCAGAAGAAGGGGCAACAACACAGGAACGCGCATAGGGGGATCAAACAAGCGAAAGACACCAATATGGAGCTGGCAGAGAGAAAGCACTCAGGTGAGATGGCAACGGATGGGGTGTGAGGAAGAAGCACATAGGTGAGCGAGAGGAACACAGAGCGCGGTGGACTGGTAGGGAGAAGCACACTAGGGTGATATCTGGAAAACACATGCAATCTTGTAGAGTACTGAAACAAAAAGAAAAAAGTAGCATCTGAAAAAGCGAGCAGAGGAAGGACATAGCAATGCATCCATGCTCCAGGGGTGGGACAATCACAAGAAGAGGAAGAAGAGCCCACACAACTAACGAATAAGATGCAAACAAATAGGAGAACAGTGAATCCTACCAATGGCAAAGAGTGGATGGGCTCTAAGTCAGCTCTAAAATAGCAATTTGTTTTGCAACAGTCAGACCATACACTGTCTTAGGCAAAGCCTAAAAGTCTGACACCATTTAAAACTTACTGTTCCTTGCAAACTGACAGAACCCCTTTCACAGGACCATGAGGCAGGCAGGAGTTACTGGGCTCAGCCATGGGGATTGTGGCCTTTTATTCCTGCCGTCCTGCAACCCGACCTACTATGGGTCCTGAGTAACTGGGCAAAGTACTACCCTATCAACACTAGACTTTCAGTGGTAGCATTGGTCGACCAGTCAAAGGGTCTGAGGTGGAGGCAGGTGAAAGACATACACAGGCACAATAGTCAAAGTACAAAGAGTAACAGCAATAAACTGATTTTTCTGTCATACACTTGTTTTTTTTAATAAAAAATGAATATTTTAATGTAAACTCACAAAGAATAGAAACAACACATTAAGTAATTTCCACATTTGCTTAGGGGTATCGCACTAGCATCATCCTGGGAAGAATTCCTGAGTTTCTCTTTCCTTTCTAGTGGGATAGGTTAGTCCTCATTCAATAACAGAAGTGACTTCCAGATGTGGACCATGCTGGTCCACACTCAACAGAGACTACAAAGGTTTAGCTTCCGGCTTGCATTACCTTTTAAATGCAAATCCAACGCAAAGTCTTTTGGGGATTTACAAACCAATTCAAATTGGTATTTGCGTTGGTTTGTAAGAAAAAATCATGCGAATCAGTGCAAAGTGCTGCTTTATGTTACTCTGCATTAAGGGGGCATTCTATAGGTGGTACATAGGCGTGCTTGTGCTACCACCCATGGTTTTTGACACAAAACCTTATCCACTAACAATAGTACACAGGGTTTTGCACCAAAAAGTAACTCCGCTTGAAAGCAGACGTTAAATGAGAAATGCTTTTATTTCTTCTTTCTTTTCAGACTTTGCATGTGTGGTCCACTGCACAGCACACTCACAAAGTACAAAACATTATAAAGTCAGTCTAAGCATAGTATTTGGTACTCGAGGGGTAGCTTTCCAGTACAAAACCTGTGCTAGATTCACGTAGACACATTTGCACTATAGAATAAAGGGCTGTGTGTGGCACTGCAGCACACGCCCTGCTAGGGAGAGGGGAGGACAGTGCCATATCTCTGTAGATATGGCTCTGCCCTTCACTCTCCCTCTCACACAATGCAGCACAGCAGGAGCCCTAAGTTTGGCCTTGTGTGTCAATGTTAGCATCACTAGGTGCTAAGTTCATGTAAGTCCCCAGCAGGCCCAACGGCCTAGAACAGTCTTAACACACCCAAAGGCAGTCAACAAGCACTGGAGGGCCGGGGTGCTTCGTTGAGGGCTCCATTCTCCCAATGCGGAGTTGCTGTGGCATCATGCCATATTTCCCTGATGCCACCTTGTGCTTCCTCAGTTTTCCGATGATCCGTGTCTGTGTCCGATGTCAGCTCTAATCTCCTGCAGCAATCAATAGGTGTTGTTTACAGTATCCTTGCACGACGATCCAAGGCGAAGGCCTTAACTTCATGGTGGTAACCTACTGGCTCGCAGGGGGTCACCGACTTCGGCTCACACGTAAGTAACAGCCTTATCTTCATAGTGGCCCCCCTCCTGCCCACAAGGTGGTGTTTTAAATTTAATTTGATGTCCTTTTGTTTAAGTACACCTCAGCCCGTATTTATGGGTTTTTGGTGAATGGCAGGGCAGCGTCACCTTGCAGCGCTGCCCTGCGTAAAAAGGAAGGGGCAGGAGTGCACCCTATCTACAGCATATGCTGCATTTCTGTCCTTTTCCCCTGCACTGGTGCACAATGGGTTGCCTAGCGCCAATGCAGGCACCCTGTACCATGGTGCAAAAGTGCCTCATTGCATGCAGGATTGTTTTTGTGCAGGAATGGGCACCTTCCTGCACAAAAACAATCCTGAGGGGCCTTATCCTCTTTCTATGGGTGCTGCAAAATGCAACACCCAAAGAAAGAGAGAAAAACAAGAAGAGGGAGTCAGAAGGTTTTGACGCATCCCCTGGTTCACATGGCCTTGTAAATCTGGGGATTTGTGAAAATCCATGGGTGTTGCATGAGAAGACCCTCCGCAATGCCCATGGAACGCCTCTCTAACGCAGACTAAGGCAACGCAGCGATTTGCACTGCCTTGCCTTACTCCATATCTACGAGGCCACTCAAAGTCACGCAAAGTGGTTTTGTGTGGTCTCATAGATATTGTTGAATGATTTGTGTGCCGTTGAGTCACTAAGGGCCAGATTTACAAGGCCCTCACACCACCTTGCACCAAATTAGCGTAATTTCTTTGACGCTAATGTGGCATTAAGTAGGCATTTCTGAAGTGTATTCAAAGCAGCTGTGGTAGGCGCAGGGCACCACTGAGTAATGATGTACTTTGTTTATGTACACTTCATGTGTACAAAGCGGCTGTGTCGGTTCAGGGAGCCGCGTTAGTGATAAGCACATGAGGTAAGCGTGCTGTGTTCTTTTGAGTGATGAATTCTGAGGACTCACTGCGCTGCTCAAGCAGGAGGCACTAGAAACAAGAGAGAGAGGGAGCGCGCTGACAGGGTATGCAGTGGCAAATCAGTATATTAACAAGTTGTACAGCTCCTATTACACAGTTGCTGTATTGAGAAATAAAATGAGTCTTTAGCGCTTGAAAAATGTAAAAAAGCCCAATGAAGACTGCTGGTAGAAGTGAGGCTCTGGCCTCAGTCCACGCACTATTATTTGCAGCAAATGTAAGGGCATATTTATCAATGAGTTGTGTCACCCTTGCACCGCGCAAGGAGGTGCAAGCACAATGCAACAACAAAGTCAGAGTTATCGAACCACGCAAGTCCACCATGTGTGGCCCTGCATCGCTTGATAAATCTAGAGTTATGCAAAGTAGCGCAAACCATTGTGGTGCAATACTCGGCTCCAGAGAGGAGTTCCATTGGTGAAACGTTGGTCCCCCCATGCATCCACCCATGGATTTTGGCTCATTCCCAGATTTACCAACACTGGGAAAACTTGAAATGTGTCATAATGCTACACTTTCCCAGGCGAGGCGCAACGTTGTGTCCTCTGTCTCAGTGTGCTACATTCTGCAGCACACTTAGAAACAGGGTAAGGCCTCTGGGGATTGTTTTTGTACAGAAAGGTGGCCCTTTCTGTACAAAAAGAATCCTGCCTGCAATGCGGGCACCCTTGCACCATGGTTCAAGAGTGCCTGCGTAGGCTCCACTGACCGCACCAGGACAACGAGAGGACAGGAATGCGCTCTATCTTGTTAAATACAGCGCATACCTGCCCTTGCACGCAGTGCAACAAGGTGGCTTGCTCTGCTGCATGAAAGTCTGATAAATGCAGCACGTATTTTGCGAAAAGGCAATCAAGGAAGGATTGCTGGAATGTAGCATTGAAACCTTGATTATCAATGTGTGCAGCGCAGAGCAGAAAACGGTTGAGCTTACCATCATTCCGTTGCTTGAGAGCGTTGCCATCAGGGTTGTTCACCAAGTGGTGTGCCTGGCCAACTTGTCCCCAAAAATTGTGGTGAATAAATGAGGCAGGAATCTTCTTCCAATGTACAGAAGAAGTTTATTGGGCAACAATCCTGTGGGACCTTAAGGCAAGGCACCACAGCTGCAACTGGCAAATACAGTTCTAAAGTAAACAAACTTGGACTCCAATGACAAGAACTTTAAGAATACCATGACATACTAAGCATTCCACAGTAAGACATTATATCACATCTGCCGGTAGAAAGAGTTTGCACCAGAAAGATCATTACCACAGGTAAGTGACTTGTGTTTCTAGTTGACACTTCTCCTTTGAGATGTACCACCTTTTGAATAATACTTAAGCAATACCCCCCACGCAGATGGTCACCAGGGAAATGGTCTTCCCTGTGGACTTCAGAGTCTAAATAGTTGTGCTTGGTAAAGCTGTGGAACAAAGCCCACATTGAAGCCTGACATATGTCTCAGACAGGGACACTTCTGGCTGAGGCTGAAGAGGGGGCCCAGATACCTACAGAGGTGCTTGGCAAGGGCATGGGTGATCTTAATGCATACTATAACTTATCTGGACAGTTTCCTCCTCTAGAGAGCTTTGTCTTTCTGGGACCAACATAGTCTGTAAAAATCTGATCATCAGCCAAGAATTCCTTGGTCCTGTGCATGGAAAAGCTGACCAGCTAGCAAGGATCGAACAATGGAGTCTTTCCTTCCTCTGAGGCACTCATTACAATTTATTCAGAATAGCTGACTACATACTGTACATACCACTACTCCCTAGTGAGGTATTTATCACACATCATAAATACCTCCTATTTTGACTTTTTAACATAACATGCAGAATCCATATTTACAAACCAAATTACACATGTTGCCTCTTTTTTTCAAGGCTTTTTTTCACCTGATAAATTTAGGCATATTTGACCTGCCGGAATGTATTAGGTGAAAATTGCGAGGGTGTCATAATTATCACACAACTCGTAATTTCAATCCCTGTGCAAACATGTTTGCATAGGCATCGGGGTTCAACACTGCACTTCTAATCAGGGCCTCAGTGGGATGAGGCAGAAGGTAAAACGTAGGCCAGATGATAGACAGGCACACTGGGAAGAGGGCCACTTGTTTGGGAAGACTGAAGCTTTTGTCCTCAAAAGAATCTTGGCCTGATAAACAAAGAAATCCTCAAAGAGCTGAAATGTGATCTTTAAGTCTGTGTATTGGGAAACCTTGCCGGCTAAAGAAAGCACAAAGTGCAACGCTTCTAACAGATGTCTCTTAAGAGGATCAACGTCCTCCACATCAATCCAGGACATAAAATGGGTCCCATGCCCAGAGCAGAAAGATTTGTAGAAAAGCGACACATCACAGGGTGATGTCTTTCACCTGCGTCAGTAGATGGAAATAACTCAGATTGTCCCACTCAACTTCCAGATATTAAGATGGCTCTATAGACTTGGGTGCATAACTTGCCTATACGGCTTTAAGTGGAGATCTGCCTTGAGCGATAGCAGATGGGGAGGACACAAAGACAGGCTTAAGACAAAGAGATGGTCTTCATGGCAAATCCACTGCAGGCTTCCAGCATGATCAGAATCATCTGTGCACAATCCTAGTGCAGTTTCCTCAGCACCTGACGAATCAGTGAATTAGGAGGGAATGCATAGTAAAGTCCCAGACCAGATGGTACACATCCCATAAGACTCCCTTAAATGGACACTGGATGGTAAAGAACAGCAGGCAATGCACATTCTCGCATGTGGCAAAGGGATCCACCACAGGGGAGCCACAGAGGGCAAGAATTGACTGTAACACATCTAGATGTAGACACCACTCATAGCCGGCACCAGGACACTGACTCAAGTTGTTGGCCATCACAATCAAGGAGCCTTCCAGGTGGTTGGCAACCGGCCAGATTGCGTGAGTTTGAACCCAAACACACAGTCTAAGCACTGCCTGGCACAGAGGGTGAAAATCACGTATTGCCCTACTTGTTGACATACCCCTTCACTGTTGTATTGTTTGTAGAAATCTGGATGAACAGATTGGAAAAGAGGACTAGTACACCTTCAGCATCAAGCGTATTACCTGCAGTTCGAACAGACTGATATGGCATCTCTGCTGGAGACCAAAGTCGACTGAAGTTAAGATTCTCCAGGATGGAGGCATCCTTCACCACAGTGGCCACTGCTGTCGGCAAGCAAAAGCGTCTCCCACAACTGAGATTCTCCCGTACCAACTACAAATGAAGATCTGTCATTGCCTTCAGGGTGATCTGGATATTGTTCTTTGGTGCACCCCAATACTAAAGTTATTCAAGCGGAGACACCACTGAAGGGAACGCAGGTGCTAGTGAGCAAGAGTGAACATAAGGGTGCAAGAAGCATGAAAGCCCAGTAGAAGGAGAACTGTTAGGGCTGGGAGAAGAACCCCTTCCCAAAACATCAAAAGAATCTCCTCAAAACCCTGAATTCTCTTGGGGGCAGAAAGCCCCTGAGAGATGTGTCCAACCTGGGGAAATTGATTGGAAACCACAAGTCAAGCAGCAGGTTAATTGTGGCATTCAGTTGGCCTGGCAGCAGCTTCAGCAAGCCTACTTTCAACAACCAATCATGGAGGCACAGAAATATTAAAACCTCCTGCAAAGAAGTACTGCGATCAACACCAGCACCTTGGTAAAGTCTCAAGCTGCCTATGTCATTCAATAATTGATTCTGGGTGGTATCTGTCACAAAATGCAGGTACCTCTTGAGCAACTGCAGGATGAGCACTTGAAAGTACACATCCTGCAAGCCGAAGTACACCATCCAGTCTCCTAGTTTTAGAGGCAGAAGAACAACTTGAATTTCTCCTTGTGGAGAAATGCATTCAATAAAAAGGAACAAGTCCAGCTGTCCTTCTGGGTCACAAAATATAGTGGGAGAAACATCCCTGCCCAATCTCTAGTTCTGGGGCTAGTTCCAGGGCCTAAATTGAAGAATACAAGATTTGGCTGCTGTTGGACTAGGTGTGCGATTGATGCTGACAAAAAGGAATGCCCCTGAAGTATCTACAAAACTTGTAGAACTGTCTGTGAAAATGGCACACGAGGGTAGCTGGAATCCCTGTGAATGACACGTTGCCTGCCCTGCTTAAAAACATTCAAGGGCCACATCAGCTTTTTCGCCAAAGAGGCAACAGCTACCAAAGGGCAGGTCCATATAATTTCTCTAGACATCCCAAGAGTAGTCTGTAGAGTAAATACAGGCATGAACCCTGATGGCCACTGAGGTGCCCATAGATCTTGCCACTAACTATGCTGGGTCTAAGCCCACCATGAAGATATGTTTTTCTGCCCTCTACCCATCCGGAACCTCCTCAGCAAAGATCTTGACGATAGGGAGGTTAGGCATAAACATCTGTGCCATCTCTTACTATGCATAGGAGTACCTAGCCAAATGGCAAGTCGCATGGGTGGGCAGTAAGGCCGGACTTCCTAAGGAAAACAAACTTTCTTCCCATTCTATTTTTTATACTCACAATCAGGAGGTGCACTTGGGGAGGATCCCAGGTTCTGCTTAGTGCAAGAGGACGCACCCAACATCAGGCTTTCAGGAGAATGATGAGCCAAGAGAAACCTGGGGTTCCCCCGCACGACAGGCAATTTGACAGCTCACCACTAGGGTGGAAGAGGCTTGCTCCACTGCCAGAAAAGTTTCTAAAGGGCCCTACTACGGGCAGCAATTGCTCTGAAAATGAAAAAGCTGGTTGAAACATCTCCATAAGATCAGCTTTATTCCCTTCCATGAGGAAGGGTATCTTGGGGCCCTCTTCAGCCTTCTTCACTTCCATAAATGAAGCCACCCCAGTAGATGGTAACCCGTGGGCACTCAAATTCCACCTCTGCGGAGGTATCCAGCCTGCAGGCTTTTGGAGAGCTAGGTAGTCTGCAGTGCCAGTGTTAGTAAAGGAGGGCAAGTTGGTCACCTTACTATTGTTATCACCATCATCCCCAATGATGTTTGTCATCTGGATGCGGTATGAGTCTTTGCCAACGATGTCCTAGATATGTTGATCTTACTCATCTCTAAGCAAAGGCCTACTCTGTGGCTCTTCCCAATACCATATTTCTCCACTAGCATCTGAGCTCGTCTCCTGGAGCACATGATGATAACCTTAGTTTCGGCCTGGGCTCCAAAGCTGGTGGAGAAGCTACCAATGAAGCTTTTAGCACAGGAAAAGTCAGCTGGAGTTAGCGGAGCATTCTGAGGTGCGTCAAATGGTGGCATGGAGAGCGCCCTCATGGTTCTCCAGTTGGGGGCCCACGGGTTACTTGGGACCCAAAGAAATGCACCCACGGGTCTCCAGTTGGGGGGGTGACAGGTTGCATTGGACCCATGGGCATGTGCTACAGAGCAGTGGAAACATGGCATGGATGAATGCTAACGTGCGTTGGGTCAGTGCAGGGAATCGTAAGCTCTGGGTATGTCGGGAGGGATCAGAACCAGGACTGAAACAAAGCTCACCACCAATGCCTAAGATGGGAAATTATGCCCTGGTGACCTCTACTGATTCCAGTCTGAAGAAAGAGTCAGCTGCTAAAGATGGAGAATTTGAGAATAGGGGAGAGGTTGTGGCGTAACAGGGAGAGCTGCCAACTTTGGAGCTGGGGAACCAGGTTTGAGTCTCGGCGACAGCTCAACATCCTGTGATTCTGGGCAAGTCACTTAATCTCCCCGTGCCTACCAAAAATGAATGTGTCCTTGTGTAACGTAACTGGTTCTAACGTAAAGCACTCCAATACCTTTGGGTCGAGTTTGCGCTATACAAAATCGCAAAAAATAAAAGCAGTGCAGTGACCTACCGCTGGACTGGGATAGGTATCTTGATGAAGAGGACTCCCTCCTGCTCCGTTTTTGTGCCTCTCCTCCTTGTCCTTGAACAACTTCACTGAAGGTGAGGACGTGGACTTCGGTGAGTGACACAGAGGTCGGCGTTTGATAAGTGCCCAATGTCGACCTAGAGTAGACCTACTCCTACCTGTTGCAGTTTTTCCGGATCACGTCTGGTGCCTGGGGTTATTCAAAAGGTGAGGACTCAGCAGGTAAATGTATATTGAAGAAATGCCACTGCCAGGTCTAACATTAAGAAGGCTTCTCCCCTCACACAGCCTATGTTGTGATGCAGAGGTGAGCAAAGAGGAACCCTCCTACGTTGTTGAAGGACACCCAGGTAATATCATCATATAAAGCAAACCCTAAGTCTAAATGTGTCCACCAGACATAAATGGGGGCCACTAAACATGTCTGTGCTCAGGGCAATATCATTCTTTAAAATGGGTCTGTACTGGAAAGCAATTCAAAAATTAGGGTAGCAGAGGACCTAAGGACCCAACATGTTTGTGTCTGATTTGCACTGATGTGCAATTTTATTTGTAATCTTATTGCAAAGTAAAGGGGCTCCATAAACTATGTCTCAGATTTCACATTCTGAAAATGTTTTTTTCTAGTGGCTCTCCTAACAGCTCGTGTACTTGCAACATAGATTCCCTCGCTTTAAAATACACATAACACATAATATGGTCTATGTAACATGGACTCGCTCATCTGAGCGGGTTGTCTCCAAGGCAAAGAGCGTGCCTCCCCATAGCCTGGTTTCACACCACTTCACCTCTGAGGCCTCCTCAGTGGTGCAGATGTGCCAGTTCCTCTCTGCAGTGCTTTAAATGGGCAGGTACTGCCCGGTACTCGGTACCTGAACTTCTTTTATGGGAAAGGGTGCGTACCAGTGCTTAATTTGTGCTTGTTGTTTCTGGTGCTGAGCACCGGCACTTATTTTTGAGGGCCGGGGCTTATACTTCTGCCTCAAATATTTCCTGCGAGCAAAAGACACACATTGGAAAGAGGGAGGAAAGAAAAACGAAAAAGCGTCACAATGGGAGAAAGCAGAAAGCTGCAAGAGCGAGCTGAAGGGGCAGGGAGTGGCTGTAAATGGATTGAAGAGGCCCGAGATGGTTTCAGGATTACGCTGCCTCGGTATTCAGTGCTCACATATTGAACTGCAGCAGCCACGTGTTTTAGAGGAGAGCTTTGGGCACCAGCACGTTTTTATTTACAAATGAAGCACTGGAGCATACCTGCACTTCTCAGCACTGCTGCTGTATACACAATAAATGGGAGAGTACCAGCACTTCTCAGGACTTCTGCAATATATTTAAGGGGAGAGTACCATAACTTCTCAGGAGTAAACTGGTACTCTAAATAGTGGGTGCCTGCACTTCCCTATTCCTATTTAAAGCACTGCCTCTCTGATTCTGAGGAACTATAGGGTGTAGTATCGGTGATGAGTATTGTTGCTCGTGGTAGGGATCACAGCCATTGGCATGTGTTGGAGGACAGGCTACCATGAAATAACATAAATAAAATAATTGCCTCCTTTCCCCTAGGCCTCTCTCTCATTACTGTCCCAAATAAACAGATGCAACGCAGAAGGATAAGAGCAATAAGGGAATGAGAACCTCCCTGCAAATCGTCAACCCTCAAATGCTAAATTCAAGTTCAAAAATCTGTATTACAAAGGTTTATACAAAATGAAGAACAATATTGGTTAAAGTGAATTGTCCTAAATGCAGAAATGAAAAACAATCTAACAACTCTCTCAGCCCGCATTACATTATTATCTCCAAAATACCCTTTTTATAAGGAGAAATAAAGCATTTTCTATTGGTTAAATCAGTTTTTAAACAAAAAATAATCAAATGTAGCATCAACAGTGTACATAGTGACATAACAGGTGTGTGGAATTGAAATACTGCGAGGGCCCTGGTCAGTGCACTATAGATTCCTTATATGTAGAGCAGCGTCCAGTGCAGGGAACAGGGGAGTCCGGCAGCTATTACTGAGCAGGATCTGGCATGGCCGCTGTGGAATAAATTGAATTGGTCGGAGTGTAATTTTACAACGGGATTTATTCAGCAGCGGCCGCACATCGTCTGTCAGCTAGAACAGAAACCTGCAGAGGGAAGGAGCGTTTCTTATTTTCACTTCCAGCTGAGCACAACACAAAGGCCTCACTTAAAGGGCCATTGACACTTTTTTTTTATTGAACTCTTATCCCGCACCTAACTAAATATCACTGCCATGGAGGGAAACAAAGGCCTCAGCTCAGAGCTTCACAAGTGTTGCACAGACACTATGATTTTAAGACAGGGTTTGGGATCCGATCGGCCCAGTGCCTAATTTGTGCTTGTGGGTTCCGGTGCGGAGCACCGTCACTTAGTTGTAGGGGCCGGCACTTCTTTTTCTGCCTCATGCATTTACTGTGAGCAAAAGACACATATGGGAAAGAAGGAGGAAGAGAAAAACGAAAAAGGATCACAATGGGAGAAAGCAGAAAGCTGCAAGACTGAGCTGAAGGGGCAGGGAGTTGCTGTAAATGGATTAAAGAGGCCCACGATGGCTTCAGGATTACGCTTTCTCAGTCTTCCGTGTTCGCACATTTAATTGCAGCAGCCGCGTGTTTAAGAGGAGGGTTTTGGGCACCTGCACGTTTTTATTTACAAATTAAGCACTGGTTCGGCCCCTGTATGTTAAAAATAGGGATCCCTGGTTTACCGTTTTTTACTGATTTTTACAGATAAATACAGACAGAACACGATTTATTTACCTGTCTGTATTTATTTTTAAATACAGAAAATTTCAGAAAATGTGCTTACTTTGGATGCTTTTCTCTACTGTCAATCACGAATGCCAGGTTAGTAGGAGCACAGATTGAGAGGTGGGGAGATGAAAAAAAGACAATAGATTTCCTAATTAACCTTAGTTAAGTGCAGATTTACAGATATTTGTGCTATTCTACAATGCAAGTGTTTTCAGATAATGCTATTGCACTGTATACCACTAAAACCTTTTAGACATATGAGTGCAAGGATACATTTATCCCATTGCAGCTTCATTTATACATTAAACACAAAATAAAAATGGATAAATACAGGAAAAATGAAAAAAAAATACGGATAAATACAGACTGAAATGTTGAAAAACTAAAATCCATAAAACTGGGAGCGCAGGTTAAAAATATGCATGCACTGTAAGAAAGCCAGATGTAGCTCACTGTACAAGTAACTGCACTAATAACGATTTAAAAGTACTTACTAATTCTTTTTTTTATTTAGTTTTTTTAATCACTCTACTCATCCCAATGTAAGGTGTCAGATCATTTTACATCACACAGACACATATATCATCATATAGAGACAATTAATTATACAAGCGTGCAAAACAATGTATGGGAAATATTATTTGAAACTATGAGGATTACAGGTTGTAGGGGCAGCATACCATCCATACTAGTAGGCATTTTGCCTCACAAGTGCCTGGTTTGTGGAAACGCAAAGTTGGGATTTACAATGTAACGCAATGGTTAGGGTTGTCTCTATTAATACAACTTTATTATTACTCAAAGGAACCCTTTTTAGCAACTGTAGAATAACAAAATTAAGCAAAAAAACAATAAGGTTCTGAACCTTGCAGTTTGCATGCAGCTCCTTGGTGCTGGATCATAGCTCGTTGTGCTATATTAGAAGGATTGTAACTTATGAGCCACATGTGAGAAAAGACCTCTGCGAGAAAAGCGGTAACAACTAACCTATCTACATTAAATACAAACCTGTGATCTGCATGTTAGACGTTGCACGTTGCAGCAGGCACATTCGTCCACTATGCTACTTCATGATGAGTTACAACCGTGATTAGACAAAAGACAGATTTCCCCAGCGAGTGCATTAACCACCACAGTTATCTTACCATTATTATTATCCAATGAAAATAATTGGGTACATAAAAATGCCTGGAGCAGGTGCGTGAACCCCGCAAGGCAAGTATTCATGACTAATTAAATAAGCCAGAAAATATTTACTGTCACATTTGTCCTTGACAATTTTGTGAGACAGGGTTACGAAAAAAAAGAAAAATATTAAATGTATAAGCTCACTGTCGGACTCTGCTTTTCATGACTCTGACCCTTGTGACTCCACCACGTTTCTGCTGCCACACCTTGACCGTTCACATTTATGGGCTCCGGAGTAATTTATTTTTCATTTTCAGCACTGGCATTATCAATAAATTCATTCTTAAACATTCAGGGTTCAGTAGAAGGTTAATTTAATGTAAAGCAATCCTAAATGGGGTCGGGAGAAAACAGAGGGAAACCAGGGCGCACTGGAAAAACCAGGTGCAATGTGCCACTATCCTGCACCTAGTCAGGGGTACCAGGTGCCACTGTCCTGCAAGTCCTAGTGGACCAAGAGGCTCTTACCTGTTAAGCCGGTTCAGGACCCAAATCCCACCACCCGCATGATCAATGGTGTAATGTTCGACTGACTCAACAGCAGCACCAGCACTCAGTGATTCATTCACCCAGTGTGATGATATATTTGAACATGTTTATATGTTGCCTTCCATCGGCTTGTACACAGTGGCTGGTGTTAGACCCGACAGCCTTAGGGTGGTAATTCCCCAACTTTCTGCCTGCCTCCCTCCACTTTTCTGACATTGTTTTTGTTGGTTTTAGGACTCTGCACACTTTACCACTGCTAACCAGTGCTAAAGTGCATATGCTCGCTCCCTTGAACATAGTAACATTGGTTCATTCCCAATTGGCATATTTAATTTACTTGTAAGTCCCTAGCACAGTGCACTACATGTGCACAGGGCCTGTAAATTGAATGCTACTAGTGGGCCTGCAGCACTGATTGTGCCACCCACATAATTTTCTCCTTAACCATGTCTCAGGCCTGCCATTGCAAGATCTGTGTGTGCAATTTTACTGCCAGTTTGACTTGGCATTTAAAAGTACTCACCAAGCCTTAAACTCCCCTTTTTCTACATATAAGTCACCCCTAAGGTAGGTTCTAGGTATCCCATAGGGCAGGGTGCTATGTAGGTAAAAGGCAGGACATGTCATGTGTGGTTTATATGTCCTGGTATTGTAAAACGCCTAAATTCGTTTTCCACTACTGTGGGGCCTGCTCCTTTCATAGGCTAGCATTAGGGCTACCCTCCTATACTGTTTGGGTGGTAGACTCTGATCTGAAAGGGGTAACCAGGTCATATTTATTATGGCCAGAATGGTAATAGAAAATCCTGCTTATTGGTGAAGTTGGGTTTAATATTACTATTCTAGAAATGCCACTTTTAGAAAGGGAGCATTTCTTTGCACTTAAAATCCATCTGTGCCTTACAGCCTGCCTCCAATCCACGTCTGCCTGGGCTTGTTGACAGCTCCCTTGTGCATTTCACCAGGCAACCACAAACACAGGATACTCAATCACACCTGCACACATCTGCATACTGAATGGGTCTTCCTGGGTTGGGAGGGTGGAGGGCCTGACACTTACATTTCAAAGGATAGTGGCCTGCCCTCACACAATGGACTGCCAAACCCCATACTGGGACCCTGGCAGACAGGGTTGTACTGAAAGGGGACCTTGTGCACTTCAAAACCACTCTTTGAATGCTCCCCCACTTCAAAGGCAATTTTGGATACATAAACTGGGTCACTGACCCCACCAACCCAGACACTTCCTGGGACAGATACTCTGAACCAGATACTGGAACCTACCAAGAGGAGCTGCGTGGTTGCCCAAAGGACTCACCTAGACTGCTTTGCTGTGAAGGACTGCTGCCTTGCTGGCCTCTGGCTCTGCTGAGAAGTGCTCTCCAAGGGCTTGAATTGAGCTTGCCTCCTGTTCCTGAAGTGTCAGGGCCAAAAAGACTTCTTCTCTTCAAGGAAACTCCTTGTGCGGTGGAAATCAACGCACAGCCTGCCGGAATCGACGCACAGCCTGCCCAGCGGTGAAAGAATCACTGCATTGCTGAACTGGAACGACGCAGCCCGGCTCCCCGAGTGGAGAGCGATGTAGCGCCTGCGTGCGACTGGAACTTTGACACACCACCATACCAGATCAATGCATCCTGACTTCCTGTATGAGGAATCAACGCAGTGCATGTTGTGCAACAGAAACTCAGACGCATCATCACACCGGATCAACCTGCATGCCCAGGAGTTCCATGCATCATCCCTGGGCGTCAAAAGACCCCGCATCGCAGTGAGGATCCAAGACTGCGTGCCGGAAATCGACGCAAGGCCTTTAAGACATGGGAAGAATCGACGCATAGTCTGTGTGCGTCAGGAAATCCGACGTACACCTTCCTTTTCCATGCATCTCCTCCTCTGCGGTCTCCGTACTTGTAATTTTGACGCATACCAGGTACTTTGTGCATACAAGAGACAATTGTTGATTCTTAAAGACTTAAGACTCTTCTTATCATGGCAAAAGTGATATTTCAAATTGTGCTTATCAAATCTTGTTTGTTTTTACCTTAATTTACTTGGATCAATATCTTATATTTGTCTAAACCTGTGTGGTGTATTTTTGTGGTGTTTTCACTGTGTTATTGCATGATTTATTGCACAAATACTTTACACATTGCCTTCTAAGTTAAGGCTGACTGCTCAGTGCCAAGCTACCAGAGGGTGGGCACAGGATAATTTGGATTGTGTATGACTTAACCTGACTAGGATTGTGGTCCCTACTTGGACAAGGGTTTATACCTCTGCCAACTAGAGACCCCATTTCTAACAGCTGGATACAAAGTTTCAGACTATTTACAGTCTGAATAAGGTTCCTCATTAGTACAGCATCACTGCTGAGTCTTCTTGCCTCTGCGCTCTTTGCGCTTTTTCTGCCCAACCAACTGAACCCCATGTGTGTCTTGCAATTGGAAGTCAGGCAGTGCTGAAGACACTATGGGGCATATTTAAGAGCCCCTTTGTGGCGCTTTTGCACCACGCAATGTGGTGCAAGAGCGACACAACTTGAGAATGAGATTTATGAAGCCATGCAAGGCCACCATTTGTGGCCCTGAGTGGCTTCGTAAATCTCAACTAATGCACCACAGCACAAATCAATGTGCTGCATTACACTGCCCAGGGAGGTGTTTCCATGGGTGCTGCATGGGTGTTCCCAATGCAACATCTGTGGACTGTGACGCATTCCCACATTTATCAGAAGTGGTAGACCTGGGAATGCACCAAAAACCTGTGCCTCCCCAGGTGAGGCATAAAGAGGAGAAATATCTTTATTTCTCATTGTTTTTTCTTCTTTCTATGTGTGCTGCAGGGTGACCCCTCCTGCACAAAAACATTCCTGGAAGCAACTGAGGCAGCCTTGCACCATAGTGCTAGTGTGTCTGCGTTGGCGCTAGGCTGCCAAAAGGGCACTGATGCAGGGTAAAAACCAGGATTGCGCAGTATTGACTGAAATTAAGCACATTCCTTCCCTTTCCTCGTTACCCAATGCAACACAGGATGGTAACTTGCACTGCATGACAATCTTGTATTAATACTCTCACATCCCTCCACAGCTTATATTTACAATGCATACAAGTCTATTATAGGCTTTCTGGAGCACGGATCCTTCGCTTCGGACTTTAGAGGTGAAAGGAAGGAATAGAAGGTAACATGAGAGTGGAAAAGAGGCATCTGAGCCAGCTGATACTACAGATTGAGAGATACATAAACACTATGGGTGCCCAGAGAGATTGAATTGGGAGGTCAATCAGAAACAATAGACTTTCATATGGGCCATCATGATAGACCTCATCTTCTGTGCAGTCATCACCAGACTCTGGACATTCTTCCTCAGACAGGCCTCATTAGGTGCACCACGTCATGTTCTGAAATATGAGGCCTTATGGATGATGGTGTGTCCATCTGGTCAGGTGATAATTATTAATTCAGTAATGTGAAATGAATGAATGAAATTAAATGCGCCTTGTAAAGTGGATTTATAACCTAAGGCGTGTTGGTGCTGTGACCTTAGTAATCTAGAGAAGAAAACCATCCAGATTAAGACTTGTGTTGAAACAGCTATGTTTAAATTTTTCTCCTGAATAAAAGATGATTTTTGATGTTTTTAATGTTAAGATTTTAAGAAGAAGGAAATTCTGGTAAAAAAGATAGGTCTCTGCCTCCTTGACTGCTAAGACTAATGGTAGGAATTCCTGCTTTATACAGGTGAGCAGATCAAAGATTGTGTAAAAGGATCTCCCGAACCAAATGTATCTATGATATTTGCCAGTGAGGTCTTATGAAGAGCTTTGTGAATGAGACACAAAGCTTTGAACATCCATCTCTTCGGATCCATAGCCTATGCAAGAGTTTCGAAGAGCATCAAACCGAATTGTGCTTCGGAATGACTAAAAAAAGATGCTTGCTTCCTTATTTTGGGCCAACTGCAATCTTTGATAAAGTTCTCTAGGGACACTTAGGTACAGGGATTTACTGTAATCTAGTTGTGAAACATTAAAGCCTGAACCACTGTTTTTTGAGATGCCACCAAAATAGGTAGAAAGATTTTTTGGCGTGTGCTTACAATGTAGCAACAAGTAGAGGTGACCTGATTAATCCGGGTGGAAAAAGAAAAATCTGTGATCAAAGATGACACTCAGGTTTTATGCATAGCTTAATGAGCCAGAGAGGGGATCCTCAGTCCACCAAGAAGTTCACAAGACAACAGCCTTTTCACCAAAATAATCACCACTGTTTTGTCTCCAATTAGCTGAAGGCAATTTGTGTTAATCTAAAGGGCTACTTTGCACATACAAATCTTAAACTTCATAGAGATGGCATCAGTAGTGACCATGATTTGGGTGCCCTCCACATAAGATTTTACCAAAACTGTTAAAGGAGACCTATATAATTTAATCTGGATGGGACGCAGTTAATAGCCCTATGATACCGCGCATTGTGTGGTATACTGTTCGGATAGAAATGGATGGCGGGACACTTTCCGGGTTTTTTCAGAAATAAATTAGTAAAGCAGTTTTCACACCTTAATAGATATAAGCAGGTCTGTTAAGCAGGGTAGGAGCAGTGTACGAGTCACTGTGTCAATTGTCAGTCATTAATATTTCCAATGACCTCGAGACTTGACCAGCACCAGGCTACCTTGTAACAAATGTGAGGAACCGCTCTTTGTCAGCGGGTCAGCATATGTTGCCATCTGGGCCAGCCTTGGGCATGGGCTCGCCCATGGTGCCAATATTCTGAGGGGCGCAGCAGAGAGCTGTCTGACTTAATGTGATGTAAGCAGCAGCTTGTCCATCCCACTTGGTCTCAATCGGGTCCCATTAAAGACTTTGTAATCAACCCTTAATGTACCTCGGCATAATGGCTGGCATTCCATCAACCCCCTGCCCTCCTCCCATCTTCCTTACTCCGCCTGCGGTCAGACCACAATGAATCCTGTCCCCATTATAAATACCAAATGTTCTTTGCGCCTAGGGTGCTGTCCTGGTCAACCCGGCTTAGGGCCGGACTTGGTTGTCACCTTCTCTTTGGCATTTGTAGGTCAAAGTTGTATGTCTTGTGCCACGGGCCAAGTGAGGATCTTCCAACAGATGGCAGAGTGTTGTGCGAACCTTTCATCCGCACATTGGTTCCACTGGAGACACAACTGTTGTGTTGTGTGGAGTATTCCTGTAGTGTATTTCTGAGATGGAAATGTTGGCGGTTTTTGCAATTTAGAATGCCTTCTTGGACGTGGCATTGAATTGAAACATGATGGCACTGCCTTGAGGCCGTAATGGTGTAATTTTCTGGTGCTTAATACCTATGCAGTCAGCTAAGTCTTTGAACTCTCACCCTGATCAAAGGTGGACCATTGTCTGACTTTACCATTCTGCAAATGCCAAATGTGGACAAGATGATGTTATGAGCTAGTATATTCACCTCAGAAGCAGCACTAGTCACAGCCATAACCTTTGGAAATTGTCAGCATTTGTCGATGAAGACTAATACATATTATCCAGTTGCAAAAGGTCCAAAGAAGTCGACTGTCACTTCACTCCTTGCCAGCCTGTGAGATGGTGGCATTTGAAGAGGTTCAGGATAGCAGTCCTTACGTACAGTTTGGTAGAGCATATCATTGTTTTAATTTCTTCTTGTTTATCCAAAAAGACAAATCACACCTTCTGTACGAAGTCTTTTGGTTGCCACAATACCTTGATGTCCTTCATGAGCAAGATTGATCACATGGTCTTTTAAGGCATAAGGGATTATAAAACAAGTGTCTCTGGCGATCAGTGCATTTGTATGATACACAAGCTTGCCTTGTGCCTGTCGAGAGGCTTGCAGATCTTTTAGGTTGCTTTGTGGATGTTGCTTGTGATCTTGTCCTGCATCTCTCCATTTTTGAGTCTATGAGATCTGCCACTGCACAGAGTGGAGTGTTATAATGATGCACCAATCTGCTCTTTTCTTTATTGATTGTGGTCATGATTATCTAATGACTTTTCATAGATATTCCTCAGCAACAAAGGGTATTGTGCCAGATGTCTCAAGAAAGAATCAAGAGACAAAATCAGCAGGATTCTAGTCTGCAATATCGATTAAAAATCCTGAATTTGTAATTTTGTAGGCAGAGAACAGATTTTTAGGTCGAAGCCTACCAGTCAGCATCCCTGAGAAGCATTCTGTCCATTTCTTACCATTGGCTTTGTGGTTTGTAACACATTTTCTGGCTTTCATTTGCTGGCTATATTTGTTCTAAGCTGTCCAGGGTGAGTTTGTCCCTCCCAAAGAGCAAAGCCTTGTCACCAACTCCCCTTGCATTCCGCCATGTGTACTCCTTGTGGAGAAGTGTAGCACAATGGTTAGAGCGGCAGACCCTGATGCAGAGATCCTGCCCGGGACCAGGGTTCAATTCCTGCCTTGGTGGGTCTTGGGCTCAATTCCCTTAGACTAGATAATTCTCGCCTCAATGCCTAATCTAATTAATGGGTCCCACTCTGTAACTCTGGGCAATAGTTTGCTTAATCTCCACAATTGCCCTGACACCACTTGGATGCCTGGCTTCACCCTGAGGGTGCACAGGAGTGGGTGCCTCACAGGGAAATGCCAGGAGGGGTTCCACAGCAGTATGTGTGCAGCACCTTGAGACCCTAACGGGTGAGTAGTGCACTATACACGTGCAAAGTTTACAGTTTTTCCTGCCTGTAAATCTTGTCCTTATCTTGCCACATTTGCTGTGCATTCAAAGACAGAGGTCAAATGTCAGGCTCTGTCTTACTTTTCTTTATCAGACTTCAAATTGAGAGGATTTAAGTAACAATATTGCTGTACACTGGGAGCAGAAAATATTTTTTTCTAGCGCATAACATTTAAAACAACTGTGCAAGCATTTCAGATATCAGATTTATGAAGGCACAAATGAAGCACATTTTTTGTTAATTTTGAAGTATGTTGGGAAAAAAAACGTTAATATGATCAGAACAAATCAATACAGTAGTTGATGCCATTTTCACACATTGTTTGTGCACTATTAGACCTGACATCTTTTCACATATTTCCCCAGTCATTTTGCCTTCTGACCTCCTGTTGTAGTGATATGCTGCACTTGTTTTTTGCTGGTTTATTGTCTCTGTGCACTTTACCACTGCAGAACAGTACTAAGGTGAAAGTGCTCCCTGTGTAAAATTGTACTGGTGATTGGTTTATCCCTGATTGGCATATTTGATGTACTAGTAGGTCTCTAGTAAAGTGCACTAGAGGTACCCAGGGTCTGTAAATCAAATGCTAGTAGTGGGCCCGCGGCACTGATTGTGCCACCGACATGAGTAGCCCTGTAAACATGTCTAAGACTTGCCACAGCAGTGTCTGTGTGTGTAGTTTTGCACTGCCAATTCGACCTGGCAAGTGTACCCACTTGCCAGACCCAAACCTTCCCTTTTACTACATGTATGTCACCCCTAAGGTAGGCCTTAGGTAGCCCCATGGGCAGGGTCCAGTGTATTTAAAAGGTAAGACATGTACTGGTGTGTTTTACACGTCCTAATAGTGAAATACTGCCAAGTTCGGTTTTCACTATTGCAAGGCCTATCTCTCTCATAGGTTAACATGGAGACTGCCCTTAAATACTTTTTAAGTGCAGTTTCCCATTGTGAGCAGATAGAGATTTGGAGTTTGGGGTCTCTGAACTCACAATTTAAAAATACTGTACATCTTGTGGTAAAGTTTTTTTTTTAATTGTCTGTTTGAAAATGCCACTTTCAGAAAGTGGGCATTTTCTTGCTTAACCATTCTGTGCCTCTGCCTGCTTGTGTAATCCACGTCTGGGTCAGACTGACTGTTGGGCTGTTTGTGAATTCCCACCAGACAGTAACACAAAGGGAGCTGGGGAGTGTCCTGCATATCCTGATGAGTCTCCTGGGCTAGAGTGGGAAGGGAAGAGCGGACACCTGCACCTGAAAAGGCTGTGCCTGTCCTCACACAATGCATTCTCCAACCCCGTGGCGTGTGTCTGGGGCCAGGCCTGGGCAAGGCAGGATCTTGTCAATAACAGAGACTTTCTTTTGAAGTTTGCCTACTTCAAAGGCAGAAAGGGGTATAAGTAGTGAACCCAAAAACCCAGACTTTGAGAACACTTCTGGATCAAGAGGAACCTCTGCCAAGGAGAAAAGCTGAAGAGCTGGAGGCCCCTTTGCTGTGAGCGCTTTGCTGTGTTGGCCTGCAGTTGGTGCTTCTGCCTTAAAGAGGACAAAGACTGGACTTTGATATGTGTCCTGCATGTGAGGTTTCTATACACCTCTGCACTCTTCGCCACACCACTCCAGTGTAGGCCACTCCAATCTACTCTGCACAAGGGCACTCTACACCACTCTGCACAACACTGCACTTTCCACTACTGCATTCTATGCCAATACAGTCTATGCCAATGCACTTTACTCTGTAACACTCAACTCTAAGCTCTTGGACTCTACGCCAATCCACTGTATGGCACTCTAATCTACTCTACACTACTTTACATAATTACACTTGACGCCACTGCACTCTATCTTGCACCACTACACCACTTCACTCTACTCTGGAACTATCTACTCTACTTCATTCTATGCCATAATACTCTACACCACTCTATCCTAAACCACCACACTATTCCACTGCACTATACTCTGCACCACTGCACGCTACACTAATGCAATCTACTCCACTCCACTGTGCAACACTGCCACTCTACATTACTGCACACTATGTCAACACTACGCCATGGTACTCTGCATCACTGCACTGTATACCACTACACTATACACCACTCCACTCTGCACCACTGCACTCTCTACCACTCTACACCATTTTACTCTGCACCACTGCACTCTATGCACAACTCTAATTTACGCCACTGAATTCTACAACACTACATTGAACACTGCTGACTTCTGTGCCAGTGCACTCTGTAACTATACTCTACAACACTATATCAATGCATTCTACATCAGTCCATGTCACTGGAATCTACTCTACACTACTTTACTCAATTCCCCTGCACTCTACATCACTGCACTCTATGATGCTGAGCTCTACGCCACTCCACTCAGCATTCCTGCATTCTATGTCAATGTACTCTACACTACTGCACTCTGCATCACCACTCCACAGCACTCCGCAGCTCTTCCGCTCTATATACACCACTGCACTCTATGCACAACTCTAATTTACGTCACTGAATTCTACAATACATTGTACACCACTGACTTCTGTGCCAGTGCACTCTGTAACTATACTCTGCAACACTATGTCAATGCATTCTACATTAGTCCATGCCACTGGAATCTACTCTACACTACTCAATTCCACTTCACTCTACACCACTCCACACTATGATGCTGAGCTCTACACCATTCTACTCTGCATTCCTGCATTCTATGCCAATGTACTCTACACTACTGCACTCTCCATCATTCTACTCCACAGCTCTTCACTCTGCATACACGATTGCATTCTATGGCACTATATTCTACTCCGCACAATCCTGCGTTACTCTACTCTACACACTGCACTCTATGCCACTGCACTGTAAAATACAACACTCTAATCTACAACACTGCATGCTGAATTCTACTTTGCTGTACTCTAAGCCAATGGAGGAATGCACCCGGGAGAAGGTGGGGGTTGCGCTGGAGCTACTGAGCTCCTTGGCTGACTGCGCATGTCCACGGCCTTGGACAGATTGACGACCAGGTTGGCAGGTGCCTAAGCTGGGAGGTGACACTGCCCATTCCCCTGACTCGCGGCTGGTAGCTGCTCTCTGGCCGGTGCTGGAGTCCAAGCTTTCCTCATGAGAAGGGGGCTTCTGACCGACGAGAGGTCCATTTCCTACTTAGGCTTGAGACCCTTCCAGAGGCGCAGGGGGCCTGGTGAGTGCTTGCCTCAGAGGGCCCCTGAGGCAGCCGGTGTCACTGCACCCTTCCCCAGCCCTCTGACACCCGTTAGCGATACGAACTCAGGTATGGGAAAAAGGGCCGCAAGGAGAGAGTCTGCTCTCGATCTGACAGCATTGCTCAGTGGACCCTCCCTCATCTACCCCCTCTGTTGATGGAGAGATGAGGCTTGGAGAACTAGAGGCTTTTGCAACAGATCCCTGCCCAGTGTCTGGGCTGATGGATACTGGGGCAACTGGCAGGCCGCGAGGGATCCTCCCCTACCAATTAAAAGACTGCCTTCTTATCCCACACCATAGAGCCACCCCAACACTGGAGGTACGGGCACGTAAGAGATCTGGGAGCCCCAGCAGGGGCAGATCACGAATGGCAGGTGAACGCTGGGCGTGTCGATGCCCTGGAGGAGATCACGGGGTTCAAGGGCTCATCCAGGGACTCAGAAACGTCCCCTCTGCTTTCGAGTGCGAAAGGATCCGCCCCTGAAAATTAGACTTAATACTGACAGAAATAAGGGATTCACAAGCTGTCATGGAACTTAAAATCGACACAGTGGCCACCGACCTTGCAGCTGCACGAGAAGACCATCGAAGTTACACAACAAGATTCAGCAGCACACCACTGCCCTACACAACATTGTCCCTCAGAACAAGAATCCCGAAGCTCGCCTGACTGACGCAGGAGGGTCAGACGAAACAATAACCGAGTGGTGGGCCTCCCAGGAGGGTAGAGGCCGAAAGCATGACAACAGTCATGGAAACCTGGCTGCACCCAATGATTGCCCCAGAGGGCCTCTCTTAGATGTACATGGTGGAGCCCACCCCACTGCCCCTCTGGCTCAGCACCACACTCCATCGTCACCAGGGAACCTCCAGGATCGTGATTTCAAAACAAGCCAGGTCCTCTGACCCAATCAGGGTGGACACATCCCTGGTCATGCTTTTCCCAGGCTTCACCTTAGTGGTACAGTGCTGCAGAGCATCTTATTTAGAAGCGAAGGAAGAACTATGCGCCAATGACCTGGTTAAGGTGCGTTCTTGGATGGAGCAACACCATGGAGTGGTAAGACTGCCTGCAGATGGGTGACCTCCTGCCCTCCCTCCATATAGTAAGCCCTTGGGCTGTGGCCGATGGGGCTGAAGGCGGTGGTCGGCTGTGGCAGCCCCCACCTTGGACCAAGCTACTGAGGGCCAAAGAGGGGCCCTGCGCATGGACTGTGGCCCCCTCATTATGGAAGACCCACTGAAACATCCTCCTATTCGGACACTAAAGGGCTACAACGAAGGTTCCCAAATGCGACTCCCTAGATGGAGGCAGATCAAGCCCTTCACGCAACATACTACCCCTTAAAGATTCCTTCTCTGGCGCTGATCCACCTTGTTCCATCACTCATGCCAGACCACTGGGCCCTTTGCCTCAAGGTTAGCTGTTTTGTTGGTAAATGCTTCTTCCCAACCTAGCAGCAGCTGCTTAACTGTTTGGATTTTTGCACTTTTACTTATCTTTCCTCTGGTTTTATTGGAACGTTGGCCTCTGCCCTCACAGTTTGGGGGTGTTGATTTTTGTTGTTAAAACAGGCTCACACTACCTACTATTCCTTCCATCAATACCCGAGCCATGGATAGCCCACCATATCCATCCTAGGGAGTGGCCTTGGGCACCACACGCAACCTTACCAGTTTCTAACATGGAACGTCAGGGGAGTGGGGTCGGCTACAAGACATTGTATGATCTATCCCACCTAAGGTGCTGAGGGGCCCACAGTCTTCCTCCAGTAGAAACACCCTGATCTGCGAGAAGGTGACCACCTTCACAGGTGACTGAGGGGCTAGTTCTGTCACACCACATTCTTCTCATTCCCCAGAGGGTCAACAATTTGGATCTATTCGGGGACTCCCTTTGCTGCAGAAGGCCCCTTGGTCGACACAGATTGGGGCTATGTCTCTCCAGGCCCGTAGCCAGGGATAGAGCTTTTGGGAGGCCTGGCCCAAAATGATAACTATAACATAAAGGGTATCTCAGGTGGACATGGATGTGGCTCTCATACAATAACTTTAAAAAACACAACATATTGAGATTTTGAAGCATGCAATACATTTGATGGTATTTTTTAAAGTACTCTACCTTGACAGCTATATATGATAAGTAATATGAAATGATGGCCTTAAAACCACAACGAAACAGGAACAGTGAGAGTCCTTCCCAAAGTGGTGTTTCGAAAGCACTTTTGGACAGTAAAATTGAAAACTGAATAGAATATGAATGCAAGTATACACGGGATTGTGTATTGTCCTTCAAGACACCTTTGGGGAAATGCGTGGCAAATACAGATCATTGATGACAACTGAATGGATTTTAAAGGCAGTGCTAAACATATGGTCACCCATGTGAGTACAGACACAATGCATACAACGTGATCCCGCTGTGAGTCAGCACAGCGCTAACTGCATGTAGCTCCTGCAGAAGAGACCTCAATGAAACAGCGAGCAGAACATAAAGACAAGATAAGCCAAGGTTATTGTTGGAGCATGGGCACAGCTCAGCAAGTGAATATGGCAATGTGCCCACTTCCACTACTCAAAAGGAGCTAGAACCAGCCAGGCAGATGCTCATCCATCATTCCACATCATTGGGCCAGTGGTTTGTGTGGGTGATTCCAAATGGGAAGCACCCGGGCTATCTTTTGGGACCCCAGACTTAATTTTCATCATCAGGCTTTGATCCAGACCAAAAGAAAGGAAGAGATACCCGAGGTGGAAGAGAAATAAAGGGAAACAATCACAAAATGGTAGAGCGTAGATTAACAAGAACATATAAGAGTAAAAGAAATGAGACAGGCAATGTAAGATGGTGGAAGAAAGAGTCATAGCGTTGAATCACAATTAGGCAGCCTTGGTATTCTGGAGGGGGGCAGTCAGAAAATAATTTGACATCCTCCTAAGAACACCTTCGCCCCCCTGCACTAATATGTTTTACAGGTTAAGCACCACTTTGACTCTAAATCGCTAGCAGGGAGTGGCAGAGATAGTTTTGTGGACAGACCCTCACTCCACAGTGGTCTCTTTCTCTTCCTATGGCTGACCACGGAGTACTTCTACAATGACTGGGCTGGTGGCAGGCAGTGCAATTCAAATAATGAAGGCTCAAACTAAAAGAAAGAAGAGCCTGCCACATCCATCAAGACTGCATCAGGCCTAGCCTGATTGAAACCCCTCCTTTACTGTGACAGCAGAAAACACATGACCTCCTTACAGTGCTGCAAACTGCAAAGGTGCATTGTGGGAATGTACATTGCCTGAGGCAAAGTTCTGGTTAATTTTGGCAGGGCTATGGAATTATTATGTTTGAGTGATAATAGGCTGCTTTATTGTCTCAAGAATAAAACCTAGGGAGAATTGCTGAAGAACACCAATTGCCAATGTTATCTTGCCTTGGTGTGAAGGGCTGCTAAAGAACAATGTTGTTTAGTTGGGGCCATAAATTTGTTAGTTTTTTTGCCTTTGTCCAGGTGTTTATGGTCTCCCAGTCTATCTCACATGCAGACTTTGTGTCCGTGCATTAATGTCTCTATAGCCTCATGTACCAGTGCCAGTGACCTTGGGTAACATTCAGTGCCCTTTTCAATGGCATTGTTTGTATGTGTTCCAATGTTAGAGTCGATGTGTGTCTCCCAGTGTCGGTGTCATCACAAGGTCCGTATATCACTGTCCCCACATCATTGTTCAGATGGCAATGTCCATGAATTGAGCCAATGTCTTAACGTCCATGTGACCGTTTCCCAGTTTGTGTCGCTATGTCGGTGTCCTAGGGCCAATATGCTTAGCTCAATGCCTGTGTCATTGTCCAAAGGCTACAATTCTAATGTTAGTAACCCAAGGCTCCTTCTCCATCTCATACATTTACACTTCTCAATGTATGTCTTTAGTTAAACATTGCCTCGACTCCCACAATATAATTAAACAGTCCAATTTAGAGTGTTTTTTCGTAACGGAGACATCGCTAAAAATGTCTCCACACCGGAAGTATCCCTAGCTTCTCAGTTTGGCTATCTTATTAAACATTTTGATATAACATCAAAACAGGGAGATGGAATTGCAGGTTCCTATAAAGAATATCTTAAGGTCTCTGATTATCACTCAGTAGAGAAGAAGCACTATCCCTACCTTTTAAAATATCATGTAAATTCTCCTTTCAATGTATTCTCATCTACAGACCCCTGGGGGCCTACTGACATTTTTATTGATTAATTTTGTAAACCTGTGGCAACTTGTCTTCATAATACCAATTAAATTTGTCTTCTGGGTGATTTAAATATTCATATTGACAAATAATTACTTAAGGACACTGTTAGTTTTGACCATTACTGAACAGCATGAAGCCAGCCATACATTTGATGTCATTTTATTCTCCTTTTCTTTGGCAACAATTTAGAAGTATTCCAAGTTGATTTGGACTCATCGGAACCTGATTTATTTTAAACTTCATATTACATCTGGCCCTCCTTAACCCTCAATCTCTTCGACAGTCCTGTTGAGACCATGAGAAAACTGACTTCTGACCGCTGGAATAAAGCGCTCCATCCCTTCTGTCCCATCCTCAAGGAAGACAACCCCACACACAACTCTGATACCACAGAGAACTGTAGATCATCCTTCCTGGATCAAGTGATACTATTAAAAGCATTCACTTGGCTAAACCCTCAGCCCTTTGGTACACTAAATATCTGTAAACACAAAAAAGACTGCAAAATACTCGAAATAATTTTGCGGAAAGGCTATGGACCACATTTGAAAGAAATCTACTCTCCCCACTTACATTCCTATGATAATAAATATCAGGAAATCAAAGGCAGTGTTCTATCAAAAACAGATTTTATAATCTAAAAACTCCACAAGGTAAGTTTTTAAACTCAACCACCCATAAGCAGTTATAAACTCTCCTAAAGTGTCAGTTCTTATGCAATAGTTTATTTTCCCTTTTCCACAGCAAAGTTCTTGACCTAGTGGAGAACATAGAGGCGGAGTCTGTTACGGTTGAACCCTCTACTCTTCTTCCCACCTCACCTTATTCCTCCTCTTCCCCAACACCACCCTCTGAGGCTCTCACTTTTAATCCCATTGGCAAATCAAAATCATCAAAAAATGTTAACAAAATTATGTCTTCCTCTTTTATGGATGCCTGCAAGATGCAACAACTTTAGAAATCAGCTCTACCATCATGCCATATCCTATCCAAGACTGCAATTTTTCTTTACTCTCCGGTATGGTACCAGACAAATGGAAGGCAGTATTTGTTTCATGTATTTTAAAGGATCCTTCTTCAGACCCTGAAATCTTAACCAAATATTGGCTGATCCTATTGTCCGATCTCACTTTTGCCTCTCTTAGTCAAAATGACTGAGATAGAGGTACATAACCAGCCCATTTGTCATCAGGAATCCTACAAGCTCTTGCACAAAGGTCAATCAAGTTGTCACAAAGGACAGTCCTTCTAAAGCAACAAAAGACATCATTAACACTTTGGATGGGAATGGAGCAGTGGCTATGATTTTACAAATACATCTGCAGACTTCCTACCATCTCCTACTCGATTTAAGACTTCAGGAAGCTGGGATCGCAGGGAAAGCCCTGGCTTGGTTTACATTCTTTTTACAGGGGTCGGACCCAATCGATGATGCTGGGTTACTACATTCTCATCCAAGCCAACTCTCTTGGGTGCCCCCAGGGCCTTGTGTAAGCCCCATAGTGTAACTTGTACTTAGCTCGCCTGGCTAATCTCATATGAGGTTAGCCAGGGGAGCTATGGAGTTTCCATCCATACTTGACTGATAATACACAGTTGATCCTCAACCTACAAGAAACCCTGAAGAAACTGCACTTGAATTAAAGAAGTGTCTCTTTTCCATTGCCAAATGGATGAACATAAACTCCCTTGTATTAAATGGCAACAATACTGAATTAGTGATCTTTGGTACTAAAATCAGCAGGCCGATTCAGAGTTAGGTTGTTAATAGTGTGGGAATAAGTTATGCTCCAACAGGTTTCTGCCTTCTGAGAGTCATAAAAAATACCTCTTTTGGTTCGGACATCGGCAAGGAAGAATCTTATCCAACTGTTAATTTTCACAAGGATGGATTATCAAAATTCCCTGTTAATGGGATTACAAAAACACCTACTACATAAAGTTCAGATCTTACAAAACATGGCAGCTTATTTACTCCCGGGCATCAAGAAGTCTTCACCCATTTCCCACAAGCTAAAAACAATTAATCGTCTTCCGGATCAGAAAAAAAGTGAATGTTCAAGGCCTTATGTTCATGTCACAAATACTATATACTATGTAGAACAAAGCCCATGCATGTGTTATATTAAAGCTGGTATTGGACATCCCGCTCTCTCTAAAGTCACAAAATGTTTTCCTGGTTATGACGCCCACTTTCAGGAAATCTAGACCTTGGGGGTCAGTCTTTAGCACTGATTACCTCTAAAGCCTAGAATAGTTTACCATGCAACCTCTACACCCAGGGAGAGCTAACACATTTTGGACACCAATTAAAAATATTCTTATTTTCCTACGAATCCACAAACCTGCTGCTGAATCTAGTTGGTGGACAATCTGTATCTTTTACTCCATACGTGGGTTAGTTTGTTTGCACCAGGACACTTCCTTTTAAAGGTAACTGCACTTTATAAAATATGTCATCAATAAAAGAATCAACGATCGCAGTATCAGTGTCTCACAATATCGGAGTGTCTCTGCCAGTGGCCGCAATTACCTTTTTCATGTATGTGCAAGTATTCCAGTATCAATATTGATAACCATGTGTTCCTGTGTCAATGTGTCACTATCAGCGCTGTTGTGTCAGTGCCCGAGTGTCAGTCCCCCTGTGTCAGTCTCCTCCATCATGTGCAGGTGTTGGCGCCACAACAAATGTCTTCCCTGATAGTTTCACTGTGTCACTTCTGATGCTCTAGTGACAGAGTCCCACTGTCAGCGCCTTCATGCTGATGCCCGGTATCATGTTACCATTCGTTTGTGGTGCCATCCTGCATCAGTGTCCCAGAGCTGGTGTCCTTGTGTCAGTGTCTCAGCATTAGTCTACTTGTGGACTTCTCAGTGTTCCTGGGTTAAGTGTCCCAAAGTCAGTGTTGTTAAATATAAGCCAGCGTCCCTCTGTTTGTTTCCCCTGTCAATGTTCCAGTGTCAAGGTCAGTGCCTCAGTTTCCCTGACTGTTGAGTGTCAGCGCCCAGGCATCAGTATCCTAGGACCAATGTCCCGTACCAGTTCTTTTGTGTCATTATACTAATACCAATGTCATTGTTTCTATGCAAGTGTCCTCTTGTCCCAGTGTTTATGTTCCCAGGCAGTTTCACTATGGCAGCAACCTTTGGCAGTGTTGCAGTGTTCTGTGTCCTTGTCAGTGCCCCAGTGTCAGTATCAATGCACGTGTCCCTAAGTTACTGTCTCCATGTCAGTGACCTTGTGCCAAAGATCCATGTCAGCTACCACAGATCAGTACCTCAATGTTGTGTCCCTCCAGTGAGTGTGCTTCTATTAATCTTGTGGCATTTTACTGTCCTGGTGTTGTCTCCTAGTGTCTGTATTTTGGCGCGAGTATCCCAACATCCCTCTTTACATCTCCTAGCATCACTGCACTGCCCAGGCCATCGTTCCAGTATTGTATGTGTGCCCCATCAGTGTCACAATAATCAATTCAATATCCCATATAAGTATTGGTGCTCCTGTGTCTGTGTTCCAAAGACTGTGTCCTTGTGTCAGTGTTGCACTGTGATTGATGGAGCACCTATGGAGGGGGTTCCAGCCTCATTGTTGGTGCCCCTAAGTCAGTGTCCATGTGTCAATGTTTGTGACCGATGTCAGTGTTCCAGTTTCACCGTCCCAATGTCAAAATCCCTATGCCAGCGTTGGTGACTCTGTCAGGTTTCTAGTATCCATGTCCCAGTGGCATTATCCCAGTGTGTGTCACCACGTTAGTGGCTGTGTGTCAGTGCCTCCAGTCAATATAGATGTCAGTACACTTACGCCACATCTTGCCAGTCAGTGTCTCCATGCCCCTAGATTGTGATATTGTACTCGTATTCTGTCCTAGTGTCAATATCTTTGTGCCCCAAGGTCCCTGTGTCAGTGTCCTACTGAAACTTCCCCATGTCGGCGTCCCAGCATTAGTGAAGTGTTTCGTGTCTGCACTACAGTCACTATTCTATTGCAGTACTGGTGTTCTTGTTTCTGTGACTTCTGTGCAAGTGACCTTGGGACATATTTGTGATCCTGTTTACAATCAGCGATGCCAGCCTTAAGGCACGTTTTTGAAGCCACTCAAAGTCACTTTACGTGGCTTTGAGTTGCTCCAAAAATGTGGAGTAATGCAGAACAGTGCAAATCGTTGCATTGTGAGTCTGCCCTGGGTAGGCATTTTATGGGCGTTGCTTGGGTGTTCTAATGCAACTCCCATGGTTTGACACATTCCCAGATTTACAAGACCTTGAAAATGTTTATTTCTCCTCGTTCTTTTCTTTTTCTATGTGTACTGCAATCTGCAGCACACATATAAAGAGGAAAAGCATCTCAGTGTTGTTTTTGTGCAGGAAGATGCCTCTTCCTGCACAAAAACAATCCTGCCAACAACACAGGCACCCTTGCAACATAGTGCAAGGGTGCACACGTTGGCACTAGAGTGTCAAAACAGAGCCAGTGCAAGTGATTAGGACAGGGATGCGCTGTATTGGATAAATACAGCACATTCTTGCCCTTTCCTTGTGGCTCAGTGCACTGCAGCACCACTAAACTCCTAAATATGGCCCCTAGTGCCAATGCTGAATTGCCTGTGCTATTATCCTGATGACAGTACCTATTTGTGCTAGTGTCCCCTGTAAGTGCTGTCGCATTAGTCTACGTTTGTCAATGTAGTTATGTTGGTGTCCCCTTGTCAACGGTGTGACTCTAGAGAGCAAATGAGTGTGCTCATTCCCACTTGTTAGAGCTCCAGTGACATTGTTAGTATCTCTGTGTCAATTTTCTGGTGTTGGTGTGTGCCCCCCACCGCAGTCAGACACTTAGCTGGAAACCATTTTTATTGAAACTACACAAAATAGATAATTTTAGAAAATAAAAAATTGCTTACTTGTGTGATATGGTCCTTTAATGCCATTGATGCTTCTCGTGACACTTACAAGCCACTCAGCCTTGTGGTTTTTACCCCTTAATACTAATAACTGTTCCTTTTTAAACATTTACCCCAAACGTATGAATAAATTCTGTGCGTCTGTGTCCATTTATGACCCAAAATAACCCTCTGTCTCTCCCCTTTACTCTCTCACATACCCCCCTTGAGACTCATTGCCTTCCTAGCAACCCATGCAAAGGACATTAAAATAGTAATCGACAACCAACTCACCATCATCAACTAAGTGAATGCAAATTCCATCTCCTGCATCCACACACACTCAAGCTCAAAGATGTATTTTAATGGCTGCCCACCAACACTTGCAGGACCATCAGCTAAGCCCTCATCCCAAGCAAGCTGGACTAGAGCAATGCATTCTATGCTGGAATCACACTCCGCTGACTAGGAAACCCCAGACCATACAAAACTCAGTAGCCAGTCTCACCCTCAAACCCCCCACCGCACACATCACCCCACACCTGAAAGAGATCCCCACTGGTCCCCATTCCACAAATGAGAACTCTTCAAACTCCTAACGCACACCAACCACAAAATGGTCCATTTCACCGACGCCCACACCCATCACACTACCCGCACGCACCACAGCACCCTACCCCACCCACAACGGAAGCTAGGACAAGGTAACCAAGACCAGCTGGACACAGGCCCTAAGCACCTCGCAACCCGAGCCCATGGCAAACCTCAACCAGGCCATCCAGAACTTCACCACTATGATCTCCAGATGCGCCAACAGCGTCACCCCGCTAGAAACCATCAAGATCAAACACACCGTCAAACCAGCTAAATGGTACACCCCAGAACTCAGAAATAATATAACTGCCACCAAATCAAAAAACAATGGTGCATGACCAAAGACCTCCCCACTCACCCCCAAAGGAGCGCCTCACAAGGCAGCCCTTAACAACTACCACCACCACATCAAGACAACAGAGGGAGCAGCAATCACCACCCGCATCAACACCGCAGCCAACCATACACAAGAACTCTTGAAGGTTAAGGAATTCTTCAACCCGACAGCCACAGAGACCGCCATTCACTGCTCCAAGGAACTCTGCGACACAGAGTACTTCCACAGCAAAATCACCACCATCTACAACTTTGACCCCCAGCCACCACGCCCAGCCTGGACAACCTCCTTCAAACATCGAGCACCAACCACACGTTAACCACATGGTCTCCGATCACCACACATACCACCGCAGCAATAATGTCGTCCATCCTCTCAGGGACACCCACCAACTCCAGCCCCCACCATCTCTTGAACCTCGGAAACCATACCATCTGCACTGAACTAACCAACATCCTCAACACCTCCATCTCCACAGCAACCTACCCTTACGACTGAAACACGCAGAGGCCAGACCCCCTCCTAAATAAACCTTGCGCCGACTACAGCAACCTCAAAAATTATAGACCTGTCTACTTGCTCCACCTACTCACCTAAAGTAATAGAGAATGCCTTAAACCAACAACTCACTGAATACCTCAAAGCCACCTTTTTGACACCTCACAATAAGGATTCCGGGCCAACCACAGCACAGAGACCATACTGATTGCCGTGACGGATTACATCATCTGAGGAGAAACAGCTGTTCTCATCTTCCTAGACCTCTCTGCAGTGTTTGACTCAATATACCACACTCTCCTTAGCAGGCGCCACAACATAGGCATTCAACAGAACACCCTCAAGTGAATCGCCGCCTCCCTCTCTGGCAGAACTCAGAGAATCTGCCTCCCTCCTTTCACCTCTACACCCAAGACCATCACCTGCGGGGTACCCCAAGGATCCTCCGTCAGCTCCACCCTCTTCAACATCTACATGACCACCCCTCGCAGACACTGTCAGATCACAGGCACTCAACACAGCCTCCTCCGCAAATTACACCAAATTGATCCTCTCACTCTCTGAGGACCCCCACAACACTAAAACCAACTTCCACAACGCCATGAGCAACGTGTTGCTGGATGAAAAACAGCTGCCTCAAACTGAATACCGAAAAACGGAAGTCCTGATCTTTCGGAGAAACACCTCCGTATGAGACCATAGCTGGTGGTCAGCTGAACTGTCTACCTCCTACTCCATCAGACCACGTGCAAAACCTCAGCATCATACTCAGTCAACTGTCCATGAATAGACAAGTTAACTCAGTTGCCTCCTCCTGCTTCCACATCCTCAGAATGCTCCACTGAATTTTTGAACGGATCCCTACAGACACCAGGAAAATTGTCATGCATACACTGATCACCAGCCACCGAGACTACTGCAATGTTTTCTATGCAGGAATCCCCACCCAGCTACTCAAAAGACTCTAAATGCTAGAGAACACTGCAGCCAGACTCATCCTGAGCCTCCCCAAACACTCCAGCATCACCCCACACCTTAGAGACCTCCACTGGCTCCAGATCCAGAAGAGATGGCAGTACTGGATCCTCACATGTACGTACAAAGCTCTCCACAACCTAGGACCATCCTACATCAACCAACGTCTCTCCACACCCCCGAAAGACATCTTGACTCCTCCACTCTCAACCTCGCCTGCAACCCCCGCATCCATTGCACCCACAGCGGGAGCCACTCCTACATGGCGGCCAAGTCCTGGGACACCCTAACCCTCCACCTCTGAACAGTTTCCTCCTTGGCAGACTTCAGAAGGAAACTCAAGACATGGCTCTTCGACAGATACGACACCCTCAGTACCCAGCTACCTTTATGGGTGATAGTGCTGCACTTTACAAATAACATGATTGATTTATTGATACAAAGCCTAACACTACATTGGCCCCACATACCTTAACAACCGGATTAACTTCCACAAAACTACCAGACACCAGCGCTCAGCCAAACTCCTACTCGCACATAGCCTGCATACGAAAATACAGATCTGGCTATCATCGCAACTTCTCCTACCTCGCTCACAAATCCTGGAATGATATGTCCCACCATCAGAGCCTCCTCCTCAGTTCCTGAATTCTGTAAGAAACTGGAGACCTGGCTTTTCTTCACCTAACCCCCACCCTTTCTCAGCCAATACAGCTCCTGCTTTCAGTCAGGGCTCGCAGATGTTGCAAGGGGCCGGGGGGGGAACAGGAGTGGGGCGGTGTTGGAAATAGTAATAAATGTTAAAAAAATTAAAAACTAAACTTACCTGCACACTGTGCTCCTCCACCGCACCTCAGTCTTCTGCTGCAGGCACAGGCTCCCAGCCTGCCCTGCAGGCAATCCTGACGCTGCTTAAAGCAGCGGCAGGATTAGCGGGAAGCGCCCAGCTAGGGTGCTCCCAGGCAGACTAGGAGCATATGCAGGCTCTCTCCAGCCCGGCAACTGTGTTGCTGGGCTGGAGTGAGCCTACTGTGCGTGTGTGTTTGGCCAGCCCAAGAAGGCCGTCAAAACATACTTGCGGAGTCAGTGCTGTGCACTCCCCCTCACTGCTCATCACCCCGTGGCCCCACCCCCTTTAAAAGAAAACCATAATAAACAAAGTTTATTATGGTTTTCTTTTAAAGGTTTTGCAGCTGCCGGCCGGGGGGGGGGCAACACTCCTCCGCCTTAACAAAGGAGCCACCCCTGCTGCTTTAGCACCAGAATAACCTCTGCATGAGCTGTGTGCTATACAAATACAGATTATATAATAACAACCTATCTGAAATCAGAGGTTAGAAGGCCACTGAAAGCTCAATCCAGATGCCTGGTCTAGCTTAGCTCAAGGACTTCTTGGACGTTAGAGCTCAAAACAAGGCAACTTTTAATGTGGCATCCGCCTGCCACCCAAGCATTAGGCTCATTCACTAACAATTAAAGTCAATATATTAACCTCTGATGTCAAACAGGGGTGAGAAAGAGATTCCCTGCTACTGGCTAAATTCTGAAACTATAAAACATGGGATCAATCCTGGTGTTACCACCTGACCAAATTGTGTGATCCTATGTAATTGTTTTTAATTTCACCATGACATCGGTTCCTACATTATTGAACTTGAGATCGCCTAAAAATATGCGAGTTTCGGATGTGTAATGTATA
Source organism: Pleurodeles waltl (assembly GCF_031143425.1). Classification (NCBI taxonomy): domain Eukaryota; kingdom Metazoa; phylum Chordata; class Amphibia; order Caudata; family Salamandridae; genus Pleurodeles; species Pleurodeles waltl. The sequence continues at coordinate 46,915,451 of NC_090448.1, read as the reverse complement.
GAAGCCTCTTGTGTCTTGATTTAATAGGCTTTAATATTGAAGTTCACATTATATATAGCGTACACGACAATTGACTTGCCTCTTAGTGTTCGTTAATAGAAATGTCAGCTGGGTGGGGGCAGCGATGTGCAGAGATCTTTTTAAGTTCAAGTTAAAAAATAAAAACTCTGTTTCAATGTACATGCCTCTCTCAAAGCAGTGATATATTCCGGATATTTTAGAGTGAAATGTTTCCAGTTTCCGAATGTTTAATACACGTTTTTTTATATGAGAAGATTTTTTTACATGACGTCTGGTGCATGTTACATGGCAAATATTTTCATGTCTTGTGCACAGGCTCTTTAAAACCAAGCCAGACCCTTAGCTTGGTTCCGGCCAGGTGAGTCTTGTTCATTTGTTGTCTTGCCAACCTTTTATGAGAAAGAGGTTATTTCTCATGTGTTTTTATCCACAGGACTTACTTGCAGAACTGCAGACGGTGACGTTTGTTCACTCAGCTGTCCTGAGGGCCACTGTTGCGGATTCCTTGTTCAGGCTAGCTCCCCAGGACATACTTGGTACTTGATGCTGCAATAACCATGTAGGCGCAGACACAAGCAGGGCCAGCTTTAGCGCTGGTGGCGCCCTGTGCAACAGTCTTTTTTTGGGGCACCCCACCCCATGACCACCTCCTCGGATTCACTTACTACCACCCGTCAAATGTGCCCCTCATTTCTCCATAGCCCCCCTTTCACATACATTTATTTTTTTTAAAGCGCTTGTAAAGGCTGGCTTTACTGATCCACTCAGCTATCCACATAAAACTTTGTTCTGTTCTTTGCAGGAGGCACATTAACCCTCTACACTACTTTGAGTAGCAGCAGCTAGACAAAACTCCCATCTCTCTCCCTAGCAGTAACATTAATCACAAGAGTCATCTTTACATTTTAATTGCTTCCTGAAGCCTGGACACACAAGGAACTTTTCATCAGGTGCTTTTAAATCGCAAGTTTCGTAAGTCATTGCTAAACACAGCGCCCCCTTGAGGTCAGCACCCACCAATCCGGGTCAGCCCCCGGTGCGGCTGCACCGCTCGCACCGCCCTAAAGCCAGCCCTGGGCCCAAGTGCTGAGGGGACAAGCCACAGGTAGAGGCATGCCCCACAGCCCTCCCTCTTCCTCTCTTGTTAGTTTATTTCTCATTTTGGCTGCAGAGGGAAACGTCCATCCTGGAGCTTGAAAGCACTCGACTCTCAGAAGAGTTCCCACCCAAGCCCGTAGCCCCTAGTCAGTTAAAAGGAGCAACAGTGAGCTGAAAAATTAAAACGGTAATGGGACAGGCAAATAGCAAAGCCTTTACAACTTAGGGAGGCCACACAAAAATATAGGGTGGCCTGGTGCGGCCGCCCCCACCCCCCCACCCCAGGGCTACAGCTGTGTCTCTCTTAGTGGATGGCTAGATGGTCAGCCTATATGCTCCAAACTATGACCAAATCCAGTTTTTAGGTTGAGCATAGCAGCACACAAGCACTGTTTTTCCGATGTGTTGTTATCTATTTTGGCTTTTAACCACGCCCACCACTATCGCTCCTTCATTGGCTTGCCTTTCAAAAATCCTTTATTACCATTGGTAAATGCTTTACGTTTCTTCCTCCTTAGGGCGGTTTGGTTACTGCCTTGGACATCGACCTTGTTGAATGGCTAATTGCAATTTTGACCATATGTTTGACTGCAAGCAAACTTCTTTTTCCTTTCGTGTGTCTCCTTAATGCTCATGCCATGGCGTTTTGAATCAGCTCGCTTATGTGAAACTGTTTTACTTTTCATGTTCAATTTGTACGGCAAGAAAAGTCCGGTTAGGAGTTTACAACTTTTCAAGGCCCGCACCCATGATGAAGCAGACAGGCCGGGAAAGCTGCTAGCCCGATTTCTAGCGCCTCGACCTTTGGAGACCCCCATCACCACAATATGAGACCGGGAGGGAACACAACATCCCTCACAAACAAGCTTTAACAAAGTTTTCTGTGCCTACTATGCCACATTATATCAGAGGGGCAAGGCTGAAACTCACCCACCAGATATGAGGCTGTGGCGGATCTAGGATTGCTGCAGGTCCAGAGATAATGATCCCCATCCCTGCAATCCTCTATTACTGAGAATGATATTAAGGAAGCAATCCAATCTCTCCCTTGAGGCCACTCCCACAGGAGCAATGGGATACCAATGGAATTCTACGCCACTTTTGAGGCCTCACTTAGACTATATCTACTACACATGTTCCATAAAGGGAGGAACTTCGGACCCCTGCTGCCTACCCTCCACGAGGCCTTAGTGGTGCAGATCCCAAAGCTGGGGGACGAGATGCTTTGCTCCCACCCTCCTACAGACCAATTACTCTCTTACCGACGCAGTATAAAATCCTTAGCAAAATTATTGCAGACCGAATATTATCCATCCTCTCTGAATAGATACACACGGTCCAAAATAGATGAATTCCACGCCACAACACCTCCCAAAACATCCGACGGTTATGTGGGGTCATGGAAATGGCTTCCAGTCTTGGCCCGATGCGGCTTGCCTCTTTCTAGATCTAAAGCAGCCATTCGTCTCCCCAGACTGGGAATATATGTTGTGGGTTCCGCGTCAATTTGGCATTGGCTGGATCAGCCTTCTATATACAAACCCCAAATCCAGAGTCAAAGACGGGCAGACAAGTCTCAGATACCTAACCAATATCCAGAGGCACTCGACAAAGATATCCCCCTCCTGGATACTACTTGGACTGGTACTAGAACCCCTAGCAACTTTATTCTGAACTTGGGCCAAGATTGGGGAATACCAAGATATTAGAATCAATTTAATATGTCAGTTTAAAAACCAGAAAAGGCTGCAGTGGCTCGGAATGTGCAGAAACATGCTGACATTTACACAATTACCCTGCGCCTCGAAACCCTATGGGTGATTAGCCGCGCTTTACAAATCCTTGATCAATTGATTGATTAAAGGAGTGCAAAAAATAAACATGTTGCCATAAATATACCCTGACGAACGAGTTACTTACCTTCGGTAACGCCTTTTCTGGTGGATACACTAGCTACCTGTGGATTCCTCACTCATTGAATTTCCCTCTGCGCCAGGTTTCGACAGAACTTTTAACCATGGCCGAAGAAGTCGACTTGGCTCTGGTGGAATGAGCTCTTATTCCATCAGAGGGTTCTTTCTTTGCCAGAGAATAACACAGCTTAATGCAAAGAATGACCCACCTGGAGAGAGTTCTCTTGTGGACTGCCCTTCCTCTCCTCTTTCCCACATACCCGATGAAGAGTTGATCCTCCAATCTAAACTCTTTCGTTCTGTCCACGTAGAAGCTTAGCGCTCTTCTCGGGTCTAAACGATGCAACCTTTCTTCCTCTTTCGAAGGATGAGGCGGAGGATAAAAAGAGGAGAGAGTAATAGTCTGACCCAAATGGAAGGGTGAAACAACCTTCGGCAAGAAAGCACGCTTGGTCTTCAACACCATCTTGTCTACATAGAAGGATGTATACGGGGGTTTAACAGAAAGAGCCTGCAGCTCACTCACTCCTCTAGCTGAAGTAATTGCAACAAGGAAAACAGTCTTCAAAACCAATAACCTTATGGGGCAAGAATGCATTGGCTCAAACGGTGAGCCCATAAGAAACGTTAAGACTAAATATAAATCCCACTGAGGCATAATGAAAGGAGCGGGAGGAAACTTATTAATGAGGCCTTTTAAAAATCTTAATACTAAAGGAGATTTAAATAAAGAAGGTTGGTCTGGAAGACACAGAAAGGCTGACAGGGCCGACAAATAGCCCTTGATTGTAGCCACTGCACAACCCCTCTGTGCCAGGGACAACGCAAAAGACAAGACATCTGATAAGTGGGCACGTAAGGGATCAATTTGCCTCTCTCCACACCAACACACAAATTTAGCCCACCTGCTAGCGTAGATAGATTTAGTGGAGTGTCGCCTGGCTGATAAAATAACATCCACTACCTTAGTTTTTTTTTTTTTTTTTTTTTGTAACATCACCTACCTTAGGTGGGAAAGAAAAGGAACTCAGGTTGCCCCGTTCAATCTCCAGGCATGAAGGTGCAGGCTCTGGAGGTGGGGGTGTAAAACCTGCCCCTGCGATTGCGAGAGGAGGTCTGCCCTGTGAGGGAGACGGAGCGGGGGGCACAGAGAGAGTTGGAGAAGATCTGAATACCATACCCTCCTTGGCCAATCCGGAGCTATTAATGACTTGGGCTCGGTCTTGGCGAATTTTCCTCAGAACCCGAGGAATCAAAGGTATAGGGGGAAACGCGTAGAGCAACTGGTCGCACCAGGACATCTGAAACGCGCCCCCCAACGTTCCTTGCACCGGATACTGGAGGCTGCAGGACAACAGGCAGTGCGTGTTCTCCCGAGTGGCAAAAAGATCTCCCTGAGGAATTCCCCACATCTGGAAGATTTGCCGGAGTAGATCTGGATGAAGACGCCACTCGTGATCGGTCGAGAAGTGCCGACAGACTGTCCACACGCACGTTCAAGACTCTGGCCAGATGGTTTGCTACCAAGCAAATCCGATGGTCCCTTGCCCAGGACCATAGCCGCAGAGCTTCTCTGCAGAGAAGGTACAACCCTACTCCTCCCTGTTTGTTTATATACCAAATCGCGGTAGTATTGTCCGTCAGGACCTGAACCGACTGACCGCGAAGGGAAGGGAGGAAGGCCTTGAGAGCCAGACGTATTGCCCGCAACTCTAACAGATTTATATGAAACATCTCTTCCACTGGAGACCTTTGACCTCCAGGTCCCCCAGAAGAGCTCCCCACCCTAGAGTGGAAGCATCCGTTATTACTGTGGTCACCGGCGGAGGCTGCGAGAACGGCCTTCCTTGGGAAAGATTGCCGCCCGCAACCCACCATTTTAGATCCACTGCAGTGTCCCTGGAGATCTTTACCGATCCCTCGAGATCTCCTTTGTGCTGAGACCACTGCTTTCGGAGGCACCACTGAAGAGCCCTCATGTGCCAGCGAGCGTGCGTGACCAACAGAATGCAAGAAGCAAACAGACCGTGCAGACGTAGGACCTTGAGGACTGGAATGACCACTCCACTTTGAAACATTGGAACCAACGCCTGAATGTCCTGAATCAGCTGAGGTGGAGGAAAGGCGCGATTCAATGTTGTATCCAGTACTGCCCCTATGAACAGGAGGTGCTGAGAGGGCTCCAGGTGAGATTTGGGCACGTTCACCGAAAAACCCAGGTCGAACAACAACTGGGTTGTCAACTGCAGGTGACGTTGCACGAGCTCCGGAGACTTAGCTTTGATCAACCAATCATCCAGGTAAGGAAATACCGCTATCCCCTTCCTTCTGAGTTCTGCTGCAACCACCGCCATCACCTTTGTGAAGACTCGAGGTGCTGAAGTAAGACCAAACGGAAGGACCGCAAACTGAGTGCCGCGATCCCACCACAAACCGGAGATACTTCCTGTGCGACTTGAGTATTGGGATATGAAAGTAAGCATCCTGCAAGTCGACAGACACCATCCAATCTCCTTCGTTCAACGCCAAAAGCACCTGAGCCAAGATCAGCATCTTGAACTTTTCCTGTTTGAGGAACCAATTCAAAATACTCAGGTCCAGGATTGGCCTCAACCGACCATCCTTCTTGGGGATCAGGAAGTATCTTGAGTAACAACCCTGACCCCTCTCCTGCTCTGGAACCAACTCCACTGCACCCTTTGAAAGGAGGACTAGAACCTCCTGTTCTAGTAACAGGAGATGCTCTTCTGAACAGTAGGATGGGCGGGGCGGGATGGGGGGGGGAAACTCCCAAAAGGGAAGGGCATAGCCTTTCCCCACAATGCTGGTGACCCAGGAGTCTGATGTTATATCCTCCCACTTGTGGAGAAAGTTCAATAACCTCCCCCCTACAGGAGTGGTGTGAGAAGGAATTGGTGGAAGACTAAGGCTGCTTCCCATGCTGCACCCCTCCAGAGGAAGAGGCAGAGTGCTGCTGGGCGGCTCCTCTGGTTCGGACCCTACCCCTCCCCCTGTATGATCTATAGGGGAGAGCAGTGGCAGGTTGCTGTTGGAATCTGCCTCGAAAGGAGGAGGATGAGCCACGACCAAACCCCCTAAATCTTCTGAACAGTCTCGAAGAAGCAGAAGAGGAGGCCTGCAAGCCTAATGACTTCGCCGTGACCCTACTCTCCTTAAATCTCTCAAGGGCAGAGTCCACCTTGGATCCAAAAAGTTTATCCCCATCAAAGGGAAGATCCAGCAGGGCTGACTGGACATCGGATGAAAATCCAGAGGAACGAAGCCAGGCCTGTCTCCTCGTAGCAACAGCAGTGCCCATAGCCCTGGCCACAGAATCAGTAGTGTCCAGCCCCGACTGGATTACTTGGGTTGCCGCAGCTTGAGCATCTGAAACCAGACTCAACACCTCCTAAGGCACCTCCGTATGAGACGACTATCTCTTCCATTAGGGCGTAGATGTATCTGCCCAAAATGCATGTGGCATTAGTAGACTTGAGAGCCATACTGCATGATGAGAAAGCTTTCGTGGAAGATTGGTCCATTTTCTTTGAGTCTCTGTCCGAAGGCACCCCCAGAAAAGAGCCTGGGGCAGTCCGAGATGAACATGAAGCCTGAACCACCAGGCTCTCTGGGGTCGGGTGCCTAGACAAAAAGCCTGGATCCGCAGGTGCCACACGATACCTGCGTGCCACTGATCGATTAATGGCCGAAGATGACACGGCTTCTTCCAGATCTCTAAAATTGGTTCTAACAGAGCCTCATTAAATGGCAGAAGTGGCTCCGCAACTGTCGAAGCAGGATGTAACACCTCAGTCAATATATTGGGTTTAGATTCAGACACCGGCAAGGGAAGGTCCAAAAAGTCAGCTGCTTTCCTTATTACAGAGTAGAATGAAGCAGCCTCCTCTGTATATTGTCCAGGAGATGTTAAGTCCCATTCTGGAGAGGTGTCCAAGCCACTCGCCGTATCCAAACCCTGGAGATCTCCCAGAGGTTCTTCAATCTCCCCTTCCTCCAGGTCCTGCTTCCGATACTCCTGCTCCTCAAGGAGACGAAGAGCAAGCCTTCTTGAATGTAGCCTGGCTTCAATCCGTGGCATCGACAGGACGTCAGCCGACGTCGATGCCCGACGCCGATCCTCGGATCCATCTGACGCCGGATCCATCGGCTCCGTGGACTTCTTCGGTGCCGTATGAGGCAAAGGATGAACAGGAGAACTCTCCGGCGCCAGACCAGCAGATCTACTCGGCGTCACAGTCTGTGAAGACGACGCCAAAGGAAACGGCGCCGAGCCAGCACCTCCCATTGGAAGGAAGGGCATGAAAGGTGCCGGTCGTAAAGGAGCCGGAGCACCCATATTGAAGGCTAATGTCCCCGAAGGACCAGCCGGTCCACCACCTGGAGCCATTTGTTGAAAAATGGCAACCATCGCATTTAAAAATGCAGAACTGTCAGCACCTGGGGCCGGGAAAGCCGGATACTGCGGAGCCTGGGCTCGAGGTGACATCGGCGCCGGCCCTGGCGTCTGAGAAGCCGGTGAGAACTCCTGACGATGAGGAACCTCAAAAACAGATGGGGGAATTCAAAGACGAAGTCGGCGAAGCAGGAGGCGTCTGCGGAGGGATGGTGGGACTAACCTCCCATGTCTTTCGGTGTCGAACAGAAGACGACCTCGAGCGCGACCGCTCCCTACTCGACCGGCGCCGAGATTCGCGACGGCGCCGGGAGTCACGATGACGCCGATGGGACTTAGGAGAAGATGACTTGCGCTGATGCCGCTTCTCCCTCTTCTTGGATTTCGCCAAAAAGAGTTTTGCCTCACGCTCCTTCAACGCCTTCGGGTTCATCCGTTGACAGGAGTCACATTTCTCCACGTCGTGGTAGGAGCTGAGACACCACAAGCAGTCTACATGTGGGTCTGTCACCGACATTTTGCCTCCGCACTCCCTGCAGGGTTTAAACCCCGACTTTTGTTGAGACATGCTTTCTTTTCGAAGAAAGAAACAGTAACAGTAACTGTAACTACGCAGAGTAGACACAGTAGCTCCCTCGAAGAATAACCGTCGTTAGAAGGCACGGAAAAAAGGGAACTGACGTCGGCGAGGACCTCTTATTGTCTGTATGACGTCAGACAGCGTCGCGTGGGCAACTGTGACGTCCTCGTCGACGTGCAGAAGCTAGGAAGAAAATTTCAGTCGAAAGCTGGCGCAGGGGGAAAATTCAATGAGTGAGGAATCCACAGGTAGTTGTATCCATCAGAAATTACAGCTACACAAACAGAGCAGAAGAAAGGAAAGCCATGTTTTGTTTTCTTTCTTTAAACAGCTGCATTAGTTATTCTCAATGACATGTCCTTCCTGTGGGCTAATGGCTCTGGCAGCAGGCATTGCGACGTCAGACTCCATTGTAACAAGTTATTCAAGTTGAGTTCTGGTGTCATTTCTTTAAAATAGGCAAATGAGTGTCAAAAGTTGCAGATTATAAAAAAAATTAGAGACTAGTTTTTAATAAAGAGATTACAAAACCTGTATATTATAGTGTAATTAAAGAAGGCATAGAGCCACGATCGCTCTTTTGCAATATGTTGCAAGGATTTATTAAGCACGTATCTACCAAAAAAGTAGTTTTTAAGCAACAACGTACTAACTCCAAAAATTAAAACGCGTGCAAGCTTATAGTTCATAAACAAGATTTCTGATGCGAAAAGGAACAAACTTAATTTTTTTAAAACAAAGACTAGAATAAAAAGCAAAACATGAACCCAAAAAAAGTTTATTAAAAACAAAAAAGTCAGCAAAAATATATATTCTTTCACAATTATGGTTTCAAACCTAAATCCATAGCTTGAGAGCAAAGTGTTTCTATTGATTCAGAAGCACAAAGTATGAGTTCTTTTATCAAAGAAGGAGAGACGAAGAGAGGGGAAGGATTTGTTTGACCGTCGCAATCTCGCTTCCCAACGCATACGCTTAAATAAATTAACGTCAGGCCGGCATATACATTTTCTTGACTTAGAATGAGCTACAGTATTCAACATTACTCAAAACTTCTAAGTAGCAACTGTTCAAACACTCAGATGGATTATCTTGTAAGAAAAATAATGGTTAGTTTCCCTGGCAATCCTATGCAGTCCTAAAGAGATGGCATAATATCCACTACTGCAAGAGATGTGGGTCATTTACACTCAATGGATTGGTAATGACATTTGATATAGCCTTTTTGTTGGGAGCGAGCATCGCTAAGTACGTTGTGTGGCTTCATGGGCAAGTACACAGCAGATGGACATCTTTCGGTGTTGTTTTGGCGATCCATCAGACCAACAAGCCTCGCATCCTGGTCCTGCGTCCACCTGGACTCAACAGGTGACGGGCGCCTCGAAACCACTCCTACATCTTCAGTCTATTTACTTCATGTACTTTTCCTGCTGGTCGGCCAGGATTTTGGCTGAAGACTTTGCATCGAAGAAGAGTTCGCTGATCTCTTCTATGTGCTCCTTCTCGATACTGTCCTTCCCGTTGATCTTGGCGAGCAGGTTAGCGGGTGTCAGCAACTGCGCGGAGTACCTATATTGGACAAAGACAAAAATTACTCCCAGGGCACCCTGAAAATCCTTGAAGAAATTTTTATGGGTGCCTAGTGCGAGATTGTGTGAATTTAGAGTTTGGTGAGAAAAAAAAAAGAAAAGAAAAAAAAAAAAAAAAAAAAAAAAACACAGAATGAACAAGATTTGCTCTAGTTTTAATAGCGTCATTACAATATTTTTCCAGTTTGGATCTTCCTCTTACAACAATCACAAATCCAGTAATAAAACCTGAGTGAACGTGTTCAGCATGCAATTCCTAATTGTCGTTACAGCAAAAACGGACTAAAAATAATTTTCACTTATTTATGCGCAAACACCAGCATCTAAACGAGGGTCTTTGCCTTTTATTTACTTTGGTAATTAACAAATTCAAAAAAAGTGTGCCTCCCTGATCAAGAGAAATATTCTGGCCCTTCGTTTTCATTCACAAAAACTGACAGGAAGGTCGAAGGAAGAGGATGAACAAAAGATGAAGGTTAACCCGCTTATGGACTAATATGCAGTGAAAACGGAGCACATGCCAACAACACACAAAACATGAACTCGAACAACAGTCACCAGTCATCAATTCAACCCTGCATGTGTGTGTGCGTGTATGTGTATGTTGGGGGTGTGGAGGAGGGAGAAGGTGATATTGCAAGGCTGCAGCCTTCGTTCATAGCACATGCCATTCTATATCCTAAAGGGACATCAATCAATCAAACATTTGTAAAGCACGCTACTCACCCGACAGGGTCTCAAAGCGCTGAAAAGGGGGGGGGGGGGGAGGGAGAAACTGCTACTACTCGAATAACCAGGTTTTGAGGTGTTTCCTAAAGGTCAGGAGGGTCCTGGGTCTGTCGTAGGTGGGCAGGGCGGGTGTTCCAGGTCTTGGCGGCGAGGTGGGAAAAGGATCTGCCGCCAGCTGTCATTCGATGGATGCGAGGGGCGGCAGCAAGGGCAAGGTTGGCGGAGCGGAGTTGGCGAGTGGGAGCGTGGAAGGTGAGTCGCTCGTTGAGGTATGCAGGGCCCGTGTCGTGAAGAGCTTTGTGGGCGTGGATGAGGAGTTTGAAGGTGATCCTCTTGGTGACGGGAAGCCAGTGTAGGTCTCTGAGGTGGGCTGGGATGTTGAGGATGAGGCGTGCGGAGGCGTTCTGTATAGGTTTTAGTTTCTTCTGCAGCTTAGCTGTGGTTCCTGCATAGAGTGCGTTGCCGTAGTCCAGTCTGCTGCTGATGAGTACGTGGGTGACCGTCCTTCTTGTTTCAATGGGGATCCATCTGAAGATCTCGCGAAGCATGCGGAGGGTGTTGAAGCAGGAAGATGAAACGGCGTCGACTTGATGGGTCATGGTGAGCTAAGAGTCTAGTATGAAGCCTAGATTGCGTGCGTGGGTGGTGGGTATAGGTGCGGTTCCTAGTGTGGCTGGCCACCAGGAGTCATCCCATGCGGAGCGGTTGAAGCCGAGGATGAGGATCTCTGTCTTGTCCGAGTTAAGTTTGAGGCGGCTCTTCTCCATCCAGTTGGCGATGGCATGTAGTCCGTCGTGGAGGTTGGTTTTGGCAGTGGTGGGGTCCTTGGTGAGTGAGAGGATCAGCTGGGTGTTGTGGGCGTAGGAGACGATGTTGAGATTGTGAGATTGGACGATGTTGGCGAGCGTTGCCATGTAGATGGTAAAAAGAGTTGGGCTGAGGGAAGACCCTTGGGGAACGCCGCAGATGGTCTGGGTGGCTTCTGACAGGAAGGGAGGCGGACTCTCTGAGTTCTGCCAGAGGGGAAGGATGTGATTCAGTCCAGGGCCTTGTGGTGGATCCCGGCGTCGTAGAGGCGAGTGCATGGGTTGTGGTGGCAGACTGTGTCAAAAGCAGCCGAGAGGTCCAGGAGGATGAGGGCTGCGGTTTCGCCTTTGTCAAGCATGGTCCTGTCGTCGTCGGTTGCGGCGGGTTGGTGAGTTCTTTGACGATGCTGAAGAGCTCTTTGCTGTCGTGGGCATTGTTGTCGATGCAATCTTTGTAGAAGGATCTTTTGGTGGTCCGGATGAGCTGGTGGTGCTTGCAGATGGCTGTCTTGAGGGCTGAGTGGTTGCTCTCTGTTGGTTTGTGGCGCCAGTTCTTCTCGATTTTCCGGCACTCCCACTTGGAGGTTTGAAGGTCGGCGGTGAACCAGATGGCCTTGGTGCTAGTGCGGTTGTTGGAGGATTTCCTGAGCGGGGCGAGGGTGTTGGCGCAGTTGTCTAACCAGTGTCTGAGATTGAGGGCGGCTCTGTTGGGATCGGTGGTGCTGGGTGGCAGGGCCCGGGTGAGGATGGAGATCAGTTGGTCTTCTGAGATCTTGTTCCAGCTGTGGCGGGGATCTGTTGTGGGGAGTGGTGGGTTTCTGGAAGGTGAAGTGGACACAGTGGTGGTCGGTCCAGTGGAGTTCGGTGGTATGGCTGAAGGTGACGTGGCTGCTGGTGGAGAAGATGGGGTCGAGTGTGCGGCCGGCGGAGTGGGTGGGCGTCGTGACCAGTTGTTTGAGACCGAGGTTGGCGATCAGAGCAGTGGAGTTGCTGTCGTTGGGGTTCTCGAGGTGAAAATTCAAGTAGCCGAGGAGAATGTAGTCTGTGGAGGCAAGGGCCTGGGGGCTGATCATGTCAGCGATGGAGTCGCTAGACTGAGGTCGGGGCCTGGGGGCCTGTAGACAAGGGTTCCTCTGAGGGTGGTGTTGGCGTTGATTTGGATCTGGAAGTGTTCGGCAGCATTGAGGGTGTCATCGGTGTTTGTTGAGATTCTGATGGCGCTCTTGTGGACTATTGCGATTCCACCACCCGGTCTGTTGGTGCTGTCTCTGCGGGTGATCGTATGTCTTCAGGGATGGCTATGGCAATGTCAGGTTCAGAGGAGGGAGTCATCCAGGTTTCGGTGAGGAAGGCTACGTCTGGGGAAGATGAGGTGAGTAGGTTCCAGAGTTCGATGGCGTGCTTGTGGACGGAGCGGGTGTTGAGGAGATCGGTTTTAGGAATGAAAGGTGCCCCTCTACAATCCCTGGGTACATTCCATTATTTACAGAATCTGAGACAAGTATTTAGTTTCACGATCTACGAAGCTGGAGCAGACTGTGGTTGTACAGGGTGAGTGGTGGCCCGGCAAATGGGGGCAGGTCACGTTTTCAGTAGTAAAACAGATAAAGTGACCGCTATGGTGACTGCTAGTTCTATGTTAAAAGTTCTTATTAAGCACGAACTGATAGTCAAAAAGAGCATCCTGGCACTGGAGGTAACACTGCACACCTGCAGACACATACAGACGCGCACACATACAAACACACACAGATACAAACACACACAGATACAAACACACACAGATACAAACACACACAGATACAAACACACACAGATACAAACACACACAGATACAAACACACACAGATACAAACACACACAGATACAAACATATCTTCAGATTATTCGTAAAGCACGGTTTTCAAGGCCTTTCTAAATGAAAGGTGCAGAGGGCAAACAACTTCATCTTTTGCTGGTAAACAGCTGAAATCTCGGCCTCCCATTTTAGGTATTTTCATCTTATAAGCACTGACCGAGTGTAGTAGGCGCCTGGGGAGATACCACTTTACAACATTCAGTCTGAAGGGAAAGTGGCCTTCTTCCATCGACAGCATCCTCTGTGGAGGTGCTGCTTTCATATTTATTCAAAAGTTGAGGGATCAGCAGAATTAAGTAATAAGTATATGAGACTGGCAGGCGAAAAAATCTCTGGCCTAAGGCATCATCCCTTCCGGACATTCTATCCTGTGGAGCACTAGTGAAAGTAGTAGGGTTTACCTGGCTAGGCAAGGCCTGCACCACCAGGCTCTCAGGATGCTGATGCTGTCAGGAAGGATGGGTCTGTGGTGCCAGCTCACTAGTGGTGCAGAACAAGGGTTGAACGAGTCTGCCATGAGTGACTCAGTAAAGGCCTCATTAAATGGCAGTAAGGGCTGACACACTGATGAACCAGGCTGTAGAATTTCAGTCAACAAGTTTGCTTTGGTCTTCACCATAGGCAACTGCAATCAAACACCACTGCAGCCTTTCGCAGAACCACGGCAAAGGCTGTACTTTCCTCTGTAGGTGGCCGCAAGGGTACATCTAACTCTGTTTCAGGGGAAGTATCTAAGCCACTAACATTCTGAAAGTCAAGCTAGAAGCCAGCATCAGCGTAATGAAGGGAGAGAAAAATATTCGCTGCCTTGTCAGCTTTGTTGTGGGAAATCTACATGAGCCCCTGAACAGTACTGGCATCAGAATCTTCTGGAGTACTGTATGAGGAGCAGTACCGGCATCAGAATCTTCTGAAGTACTGTATGAGGAGCAGTACTGGCATCAGAATCTTCTGGAGTACCGTATGAGGAGCAGTACTGGCATCAGAATCTTCTGAAGTACTGTATAAGGAGCAAAGGAATCGGAGGGAAGTCATCTTCCATCTGGAGCGCTACGTGAAGCGTAATAAGGTAAGAGCACTGGCCGAAGTGTGCTTTGGCCCTGCCACTGGAGCCAGGGGAGGGTCTTGACCCTACCCCTCTGGAAGCAGGGCCTCGTCGAAACGTGACTAGCCGAGAGGCCAATCAAGGTAGCAGGGTTGAAGTGCAGCTGACATAAAAGGAAGCACAGACTGAGAACGATCAGGGATAGTCAGCCTCACCGTCAAAGTCATTGTGGAAGCTCTGATGGATCCAAGGCACACCAAAGGATCTGGACCCAGTTTGAGAAGATGCAGCATTGACTTCTTTAAGTCCACGATAGCCTGGGGAGTAAGGGGTTCATTGGCTCCAAAGCCAAGGCTCAGATGACAAAGTCAGAGTCAGCTCTTTGGAGCACCGCCAATGCAACTTCTCCATGGTGCTGGAACATCAGGGAGGTGTCAAGTCTTGCTTAGGCCTCATATGATGAGACTTGCCCTTTGACTTTTTCCTGGACTTACTGAAAGACTGAATGGGTCTAGGAAGGAGTAATTTGGAGTGGGATCAATCGTTCTCTTACGATCTGTGACACGGAGTATGGCTTCCCACTCCCTGATGGCCTTCAGATTCATCAGCAAGCATGTTGCAAGACTTGGGGTTGTGTTTGGTGCTTGGGCACCAAAAGCAAATGCCATGCAGGCCCATGACAGATATTTCTTTCCAGTAAATGCAGCACAGCCTAAGCCCCGTTGTTTTTTGTAGGTCATTTTGAAAATAAATTGAGGAAAATTCAGCAAAAGGGCAAAATGTGGGATCAGAGCTCTGGATCCCCATAAAAGGGTGCAGAAATGAAGGAACCGGTGACAACGCAGTGGTGGTGACTCCGCTCGAGATGGAGTCATGGAGGCAGATGGCGCCATCTCTAAGCATGCAGGAGCTATTCAGAGTATTCCAGATCTAGTATGGTTTCTGGGGAAATTAAAAAGGTGCAGAATATGTGGCTAGAATCACCAGTCAGACATGGAAGTAAATCTATAATAGACATGACATTTGCTTGCTGTTATTGCAGTTAAACATACTGAGGTCAATAATTATGATTTTGTTCTTTTGATCCATTTCACTAGTTACAGCCCCATCAAAGACAGAACTGTTGCTTTCAACCCAGAAATGACCATTCCACTGTCACCAACAAACAAAAAGAGAAGAAAGAAAAAGGTTTAAATGCAATCAAGAAGCCAGAAAAAACAGTTGTAGACTAGTTCTGGGTGTTTACTGTAGCTAAGACAACTGAAGTTGTTCAAGAGGTCATCACAACCATCTCTTAAGAATCCATCTTGAGGAAAGCTTTTTCAAGACACACTACAGGAATGTTAGACCATTAGCACAGTATTCCACACCTTGCTCTCAATTAAGCCTCTACTCTTTCTGCTGACAGGTTATTGTAAATTAAGATGGAAAAACACATCCCAGCCACACCCAGATGCCTCTTGGCTAGGCTTACACTACAGAAATAGAATATACACAAGTCTCTGCTGCACTTACCTCAGCGTGGTCTTTGTGCCAATGTCACCGAGGTGGTTTAAGGCTTCTTCGCTGATGTTAATGCTCTCCGTTTGTGCTCGGATTTTTATGATCTTCAAGAAAAGAGAAGCAGTATGAAGGAACAGATTTTTAAGAATGCCTAGATGTGCAATCAGAAGAAAGCTGCTATATTTTTCTTAACTCTACCTTTAATTATTCCACCTTCTCTGCTCCTTCTGAACAGAGTAGGATGACCAATTATTTAACAGGCCATATATCTGCATCAAGGCAAAACCAAACGAAAAACTGCCACAGGGAGGCCAAACCTTCTCGGTGTTTGTGTAACATAATCATGTGACAGAGACCTCTTTCTTATTATGAAGTTCCCATGAGGGGACAACCAGATCTACGCTCTTCGTGACTACACAACCACAGCTGTTCCAAGTGATTGGGATTGATCTGAGGAGTCAGAAATGAAGGGCACCAGAAGACTACCGTCCGCCAGGACAGAAAGTGATAAACTTCGTATTTTGAGCAGTATTGTAAAAAAATAAAAATAAAATAAAGCAGTTTGCTTTTGTGAATATTAAGAAAGTGCACTGCCTTCTTTACTGGAACCGACTGAGCCATCACTCTAGCGACGGGGCTAGGAGCCAGGAGAGTTAAGCACTTTATGTTGGTATAACAGTGACCACCAATATAGCAGTTTAAAGTCCAGAAATACCAAATGAGCCACTTCAAAGGCAGTATATTGTACCCACTAAATTATGTAAACATAACACTTGGTATTTACAGCACTTAAAAATAGTGGAAGTGCAGTGTGAAGTGCTGTATAGATACCAAGTTATTTTTTACCAAACCTGCGATATCTTTATTTTCTGCGATTATGTTACCAAAAGGAAGGCAAAAACATAATTGAGCATACTGAACGTAACAGGCAATCTACATATACTCAATGAATTACTTTAATCAATGAGCCAGATTTCTTTTTGTACTGTTGGATTTCCTAAAGTCCAGGATTGCACCCTGTGTGGTTACTCAGAACTGAGTGCAGGGTGACAGCCAGCCAGGGAGTGATTGTAAAACTCATAAGCACCTCGTATTATCAGCATATCACTTAACAAGAAAAACATGTTTCTTGACTGTATTTGACTGTACAGAAAACATGTTTTTAAAGACATCTACTTTAAATTAACTGAAGAGTCAAACAATGGTTCTGGTTGCGGTCATCCTTTTCCCTAGCATTAAAAAAACATACGGTTGCTAACCAAAAAGGCAACAGAATACATTCACCTTAAATCAGGCAGGCTTCTCCAGATGCACTGAAAGCCCAAATGATTATGTTTTCGCCTTTAGAGCAAACATTCAGTCACCTGAGGTAGCCTGATGGCCCCAGAGGACCAGAGTGCAGCACAGGAACATCTGGCCTCGCTCCATTTTTCGAATAACTGAATAAAATGTATCTAAAGGTACATTGCACGAATGCATCCAAGATCTTGTTCCTTACTGGAGGGTGTGGGGGAAGTCTTGGATGATAAAGTGAGGTTAGTTTTAGGTTTAAGGCTACCCAGAAAAAAGAGCTTCCCAATTTTACAAGTACCTTCCCCAACTGAATCGAATGGAGACATAAAAGAAAACTCGAGAAATTATAAACAAAGCTAATCAAAAGACTACATCTATAAACACACACGTATACATTCCCGTCAGCTAATGCACGCTTTTTGAATTTCTACTTAATGAAATAAAAAATTCTTGAGGTGAAAAGCCTCACATGACAGACCTGGTTGTGCTGCTGTTTCTTTCCCGCAGCCCGTTTCGAACTACAACGCTATGGTGCATTGCTGAGGGGACGTTATTGTGGATGAGGCGAAGGGAGATATATGTATGGAAAATGTCATTTACCCAGTGTACATCTGTTCGTGGCATGAGATGCTGCAGATTCACATGCTGTGCATTATCCTGCCATCTAGTGTTGGGCTCAGAGTGTTACAAGTTGTTTTTCTTCGAAGAAGTCTTTTCGAGTCACGAGAACGAGGGACTCCTCCCTTTCGGCTCCATTGCGCATGGGTGTCGACTCCATCTTAGATTGTTTTCCCCGCAGAGGGTGAGGTAGGAGTTGTGAATATACTAAATGTGCCCATGCAATGGAGTAGGTATGTATGTACATAATGTGTATTAAAATAATATTTTAAAAATTTACAGTTTTTATCCAACTTCTAACGGCTACAGGCTCCCGGGGAGGTGGGAGGGCGCATGTGAATCTGCAGCGTCTCATGCCACAAACAGATGTACACTGGGTAAGTGACATTTTCCGTTCAATGGCATGTGTAGCTGCAGATACACCTGCTGTGCATAGACTAATAAGCAGTAATCTCCCCAAAAGCGGTGGCTTAGCCTGTAGGAGTTGAAGTTGTCTGAAATAAGGTTCTTAATACAGCCTGTCCTACTGTGGCTTGTTGTGTTGTTAGCACATCTACACAGCAATGCTTCGTGAATGTATGAGGCGTAGACCAGGTGGCTGCCTTACAAATTTCTGTCATGGGTATATTTCCCAGAAAAGCCATTGTGGCGCCTTTTTTCCTAGTGGAATGTGCTCTTGGTGCAATAGGTAAATCTCTTTTTGCTTTAACATAGCAAGTTTGAATACATTTAACTATCCATCTGGCAATGCCTTGTTTGGATATAGGATTACCTGCATGAGGTTTCTGGAAGGCAACGAACAATTGTTTTGTTTTACAAAATTGTTTTGTTCTGTCAATGTAATACATTAGTGCTCTTTTTATGTCTAATGTATGTAAGGCTCTTTCGGCTACTGAGTCTGGTTGTGGAAAGAAGACTGGGAGTTCCACTGTTTGGTTTAGGTGGAATGGTGATATAACCTTTGGTAGGAATTTGGGATTTGTACGGAGAACCACTTTATGTTTATGTATTTGTATAAAGGGTTCTTGTATAGTAAATGCTTGTATCTCACTTACTCTTCTAAGTGATGTGATAGCTATTAGAAAGGCTACTTTCCAAGTTAAGTATTGCATTTCACAAGAGTGCATGGGTTCAAATGGTGGTCCCAAGAGTCGTGTTAATACAATATTAAGGTTCCACGAAGGTACTGGTGGTGTTCTCTGGGGTATGATTCTTTTTAATTCCTCCATAAATGCTTTTTATGACTGGGATTCTAAAAAGCGATGTTGAATGTGTAATCTGCAGATAGGCAGATATTGCTGTGAGATGTATTTTAATTGAAGAGAATGCTATCTTAGACTTTTGTAAGTGTAATAAGTAGCTTACAATGTCCTTTGCGGAAGCATGTAGTGGTTGAATTTGATTAGTGTGGCAGTAGTAAACAAATCTTTTCCATTTGTTTGCGTAGCAATGTCTTGTAGTGGGTTTTCTAGCTTGTTTAATGACCTCCATACATTCTTGTGTAAGGTCTAAATGTTCAAATTCTAAGATCTCAGGAGCCAGATTGCTAGATTGAGCGATGCTTGATTCAGGTGTCTGATCTGTTGTTTGTGTTGCGTTAACAGATCTGGCCTGTTTGGCAATTTGATGTGAGGTACTACTGATAAATCTAGCAGTGTTGTGTATCATGGTTGGCGAGCCCAGGTTGGTGCTATAAGTATTAGTTTGAGTTTGTTTTGACTTAGTTTGTTTACCAGATAAGGAATGAGTGGGAGAGGGGGAAAAGCGTAAGCAAATATCCCTGACCAACTGATCCATAACGCATTGCCCTTGGACTGAGGGTGTGGGTACCTGGACGCGAGGTTTTGGCATTTTGCGTTTTCTTTTGTTGCGAATAGGTCTATTTTTGGTGTTCCCCAGCGTAGAAAGTAATCTTGTAGGATCTGGGGATGAATTTCCCATTCGTGTGTTTGTTGGTGATCCCGACTGAGATTGTCGGCCAACTGGTTCTGAATGCCTGGGATGTATTGTGCTATTAGGCAAATGTGATTGTGAAATGCCCAATGCCAAATTTTCTGTGCTAAGAGACACAGTTGTGACGAGTGTGTCCCTCCTTGTTTGTTGAGGTAATACATTGTCATATTGTCGGTTTTGACAAGAATGTGTATGTGGGCTATCAGTGGTTGAAATGCTTTTAATGCTAGAAACACTGCCAACAGTTCTAAATGATTTATGTGCAGTTGTTTTTGTTGATTGTCCCATTGTCCCTGTATGCTGTGCTGGTTGAGGTGTGCTCCCCACCCCATCATGGAAGCATCTGTTGTGATCACGTCTCGAGGCACTGGGTCTTGGAATGGCCGCCCTTGGTTTAAATTTATAGGGTTCCACCATTGAAGCGAGAAGTGTGTCTGGCGGTCTACCAACACTAGATCTTGGAGTTGACCCTGTGCCTGTGTCCTTTGTGTTGTTAGGCACTGTTGTAAGGGCCGCATGTGTAGTCTTGCGTTTGGGACAATGGCTATGCATGAAGACATCATGCCTAGAAGTTTCATTACAAACCTCACTTGGTAGTGTTGATTTGGCTGTATGTTTAATGTTACATTTTGGAACGCTTGTACCCTTTGTGGACTTGGAGTGGCAATCGCTTTTTGTGTGTTGTGTTGCTCCCAAGTATTGTTGTATTTGGGATGGCTGCAGATGTGATTTGTGGTAATTTATAGAAAACCCTAGTTTGTGTAGAGTTTCTATAACGTATTGAGTGTGAAGAAGACACTGTTGTTGAGTGCTGGTTTTTATTAGCCAGTCGTCTAAGTACGGGAATACGTGCATGTGTTGTCTCCTTATGTGAGCGGCTGTAGGAGGCTGGACTGGCTTGTAGTGAGTACCAAGGGGTACTTGCACCTTGCACCAGGCCCAGTTATCCCTTATTAGTGTATAGGGTGTCTAGCAGCTTAGGCTGATAGATAATGGTAGCTTAGCAGAGCAGCTTAGGCTGAACTAGGAGACGTGTGAAGCTACTACAGTACCACTTAGTGTCATATGCACAATATCATAAGAAAACACAATACACAGTTATACTAAAAATAAAGGTACTTTATTTTTATGACAATATGCCAAAGTATCTTAGAGTGTACCCTCAGTGAGAGGATAGGAAATATACACAAGATATATATACACAATAGCAAAAATATGCAGTATAGTCTTAGAAAACAGTGCAAACAATGTATAGTTACAATAGGATGCAATGGGGAAACATAGGGATAGGGGCAACACAAACCATATACTCCAAAAGTGGAATGCGAATCACGAATGGACCCCAAACCTATGTGACCTTGTAGAGGGTCGCTGGGACTATTAGAAAATAGTGAGAGTTAGAAAAATAACCCTCCCCAAGACCCTGAAAAGTGAGTGCAAAGTGCACTAAAGTTCCCCTAAGGACAAAGAAGTCGTGTTAGAGGAATAATGCAGGAAAGACACAAACCAGCAATGCAACAACTGTGGATTTCCAATCTAGGATACCTGTGGAACAAGGGGACCAAGTCCAAAAGTCACAAGCAAGTCGGAGATGGGCAGATGCCCAGGAAATGCCAGCTGCGGGTGCAAAGAAGCTTCTACTGGACAGAAGAAGCTGAGGTTTCTGCAGGAACGAAAAGGGCTAGAGACTTCCCCTTTGGTGGACGGATCCCTCTCGCCGTGGAGAGTCGTGCAGAAGTGTTTTCCCGCCGAAAGAACGCCAACAAGCCTTGCTAGCTGCAAATCGTGCGGTTAGCGTTTTTGGACGCTGATGTGGCCCTGGAGGGACCAGGAGGTCGCAAATTGGACCAGCAGAGAGAGGGGACGTCGAGCAAGACAAGGAGCCCTCTCTGAAGCAGGTAGCACCCGGAGAAGTGCCAGAAACAGGCACTACGAGGATGCGTGAAACGGTGCTCGCCGAAGTTGCACAAAGGAGTCCCACGTCGCCGGAGACCAACTTAGAAAGTCGTGCAATGCAGGTTAGAGTGCCGTGGACCCAGGCTTGGCTGTGCACAAAGGATTTCCGCCGGAAGTGCACAGGGGCCGGAGTAGCTGCAAAAGTCGCGGTTCCCAGCAATGCAGCCCAGCGAGGTGAGGCAAGGACTTACCTCCACCAAACTTGGACTGAAGAGTCACTGGACTGTGGGGGTCACTTGGACAGAGTCGCTGGATTCGAGGGACCTCGCTCGTCGTGCTGAGAGGAGACCCAAGGGACCGGTAATGCAGCTTTTTGGTGCCTGCGGTTGCAGGGGGAAGATTCCGTCGACCCACGGGAGATTTCTTCGGAGCTTCTGGTGCAGAGAGGAGGCAGACTACCCCCACAGCATGCACAAGCAGGAAAACAGTCGAGAAGGCGGCAGGATCAGCGTTACAGAGTTGCAGTAGTCGTCATTGCTACTATGTTGCAGGTTTGCAGGCTTCCAGCGCGGTCAGCAGTCGATTCCTTATCAGAAGGTGAAGAGAGAGATGCAGAGGAACTCGGCTGAGCTCATGCATTCGTTATCTAAAGTTTCCCCAGAGACAGAGACCCTAAATAGCCAGAAAAGAGGGTTTGGCTACCTAGGAGAGAGGATAGGCTACTAACACCTGAAGGAGCCTATCAGAAGGAGTCTCTGACGTCACCTGGTGGCACTGGCCACTCAGAGCAGTCCAGTGTGCCAGCAGCACCTCTGTTTCCAAGATGGCAGAGGTCTGGAGCACACTGGAGGAGCTCTGGACACCTCCCAGGGGAGGTGCAGGTCAGGGGAGTGGTCACTCCCCTTTCCTTTGTCCAGTTTTGCGCCAGAGCAGGGCTAAGGGGTCCCCTGAACCGGTGTAGACTGGCTTATGCAGAATTGGGCACATCTGTGCCCAACAAAGCATTTCCAGAGGCTGGGGGAGGCTACTCCTCCCCTGCCTTCACACCATTTTCCAAAGGGAGAGGGTGTCACACCCTCTCTCAGATGAAGTTCTTTGTTCTGCCATCCTGGGCCAGGCCTGGCTGGACCCCAGGAGGGCAGATGCCTGTATGAGGGGTTGGCAGCAGCAGCAGCTGCAGTGAAACCCCAGGAAGGGCAGTTTGGCAGTACCAGGGTCTGTGCTACAGACCACTGGGATCATGGGATTGTGCCAACTATGCCAGGATGGCATAGAGGGGGCAATTCCATGATCATAGACATGTTACATGGCCATATTCGGAGTTACCATTGTGAAGCTACATATAGGTAGTGACCTATATGTAGTGCACGCGTGTAATGGTGTCCCCGCACTCACAAAGTTCAGGGAATTGGCTCTGAACAATGTGGGGGCACCTTGGCTAGTGCCAGGGTGCCCTCACACTAAGTAACTTTGCACCTAACCTTTACCAGGTAAAGGTTAGACATATAGGTGACTTATAAGTTACTTAAGTGCAGTGTAAAATGGCTGTGAAATAACGTGGACGTTATTTCACTCAGGCTGCAGTGGCAGGCCTGTGTAAGAATTGTCAGAGCTCCCTATGGGTGGCAAAAGAAATGCTGCAGCCCATAGGGATCTCCTGGAACCCCAATACCCTGGGTACCTCAGTACCATATACTAGGGAATTATAAGGGTGTTCCAGTAAGCCAATGTAAATTGGTAAAAATGGTCACTAGCCTGTTAGTGACAATTTGGAAAGAAATGAGAGAGCATAACCACTGAGGTTCTGATTAGCAGAGCCTCAGTGAGACAGTTAGTCACTACACAGGTAACACATTCAGGCACACTTATGAGCACTGGGGCCCTGGGTTACCAGGGTCCCAGTGACACATACAACTAAAACAACATATATACAGTGAAAGATGGGGGTAACATGCCAGGCAAGATGGTACTTTCCTACAGCGGCTACTACTGCAAGGCATTTTGTGAATACCCTTGGGGCTGTTGTTATCCCGAACAGTAACACTTTGAATTGATAGTGTACGCCGTGTATTACAAACCTTAAGTATTTTCTGTGGGAAGGATATATGGGTATGTGAAAGTAGGCATCCTTGAGATCTAATGTTAACATGTAGTCCTCTTTTTTGAGTAAGTGAACCACGTCTTGAAGTGTTACCATGTGGAGGTGATCCGATTTGATGAAGAGATTCAGCGCTCTGAGGTCTAATATTGGTCTTAACGTTTTGTCTTTCTTTGGAATTAGGAAATATAGTGAGTAGACGCCTGTTCCTTTTTGATGGTTGGGTACTAACTCTATTGCTTGTTTTTGTAACAATGCTTGGACTTCTAGTTGTAACAGGTGTAAGTGTTGTTTGGACATATTGTGTGCTCTTGGGGGCACATCTGGCGGAAAATTTATGAATTCAATGCAATAACCATGTTGGATAATGGCTAGGACCCATGCGTCTGTAGTTATGTGTGTCCAGTTTTTGTAGTATAAAGTAAGTCTCCCACCCCACTGGTGTTAAGTGTTGGGGTTTTGTGACATTGAAGTCACTGTTTGGTTTGACATGTTTTAGGGGTTTGGAATTTTCCCCTTGCTCTTGGGAATTGTGCACCCCTATAGGAGCCTCGAAACCATCCTCTCTGGTATTGTCCCTGATAGGTGGGTCTGGTTTGCGAGGTGGAAGGTTCTGGTGTTTGCATACGAAACCCCCTCTAAATTGTGGCTTTCTAAATGTGCCTCTGCTTTGTGGGGAGTAGAGCGCGCCCATGGCTTTGGACGTGTCTGTGTCCTTTGTTAATTTTTCAAATGCTGTGTCCACCTCCGGCCCAAACAATTGTTCCTGGTTAAAAGGCATGTTTAACACAGCTTGTTGGATTTCTGGCTTGAATCCTGAGCTTCGTAACCATGCATGCCTGCGAATGGTTACCGCAGTGTTGACTGTTCGTGCTGCTGTGTCTGCCGAGTCTAATGCGGACCTTATTTGGTTGTTGGCTATTTCTTGTCCTTCCTCAACAACCTGTTGGGCACGTTTCTGGTGTTATCTGGGCAAGTGCTGTATAATGTGTTGCATCTCGTCCCGGTGTGCCCTGTCGTAGCGAGCCAGTAGGGCTTCCGAGTGTGCGATCTGCCATTGATTGGCTGCCTGTGCTGCCACCCATTTGCCCGCTGCATCAAACTTCCTACTCTCCTTGTCAGGCGGTGGAGCGTCTCCTGATGATTGAGAGTTTGCCCTCTTTCTTGCTGCTCCTACAACTACCGAGTCTGGTGTAAGTTGCTGTGTTATAAACACAGGGTGTGTTGGGGGAGGTTTGTATTTTTTCCTCCACCCTAGGTGTGATAGCCCTTCCTTTCACAGGCTCCTGGAAGACCTGTTTTGCGTGCTTGAGCATGCCTGGGAGCATTGGCAGACTCTGGTAGGAAGTGTGGGTGGACGCCAAGGTGTTGAATAGGAAATCATCCTCTATTGGCTCTGAATGCATTGCTACATTGTGGAATGTAGCTGCCCTTGATAGTACCTGCGTATATGCAGTACTGTCCTCTGGAGGTGACGGCCTTGTTGGGTAACAATCTGGGCTGTTATCTGATACCGGAGCATCATATAAGTCCCATGCATCCGGATCATCCTGTGTCATCCCTGTATGGGTCGGTGACTGCATTGGGGGTGTTGTTACCGGGGACAGCTGTGGTGAATGCAGTGGAGAAGGTTGTGGCGAAAATCTTGGTGGTGGTGTTTTATCTCTTGCCACCTTTGCCTTCGGCTGCATTTCTGACTCATGAAATGCCAGCTTTCTTTTGGTTTTAATTGGAGGAAGAGTTTGTATTTTCCCAGTCTCTTTCTGGATATGCAACCTCCTTTGGGTATGGTCTGGTTCCCCCATACCTATCTCCTGCTCAAATCTGTGTTTTTGCATTTGGCCGGAAAGTCCTTGCTATTCCGCGTAAGAGCTTATTTTCAGCTCCGAAGCTGCTTTTTTCGGTACTGAAGCTTCCGAGAAAGTCTTTTTCGGTTCCGACGTAACTTTTCTCACCTTGGGTGAGTCGAACTCTTGGTGCCGAGATCGTTCGGAACCTGAATCTCAACCGAAGTCAGATGTCTTCGGCAGTTCTTTGGCCTTTTTCGGTGCCGATGTTTGGTCACCGTCTTTTCAATGGGTTAAGCCATGGCCTGCTGGTGGTGGCATCCCCTTGGCCTTTACGATCTTTGTGTGAGTCTTGGACGGGGCAGTTTTACTCACGGTTTTCTGCGTCGTCGCGGGTCACTCACTTTCGGAATCATCTGAGTCCGTTCCCAGGATGGAAATTCTTTCCTCCTCCTCGACGTCGAGTTGTTCCCTCGGTGTAGATGCAATTTGTAGTCTTCTGGCTCTTTGATCGCGTAGGGTCTTTTTCGATCGAAATGCCCGACAGGCCTCACAAGTATCCTCCCTGTGTTCTGGTGATAGACACAGATTACAGACCAAGTGTTGGTCTGTATAAGGATACTTCGAGTAGCACTTGGGACAGAAGCGGAAGGGGGTCCATTAGTTTCGTCGATGGACGAGGTCAGGCCGACCAGGCCCTGCTGAAGAGCGGAAGCCCCGAAGGGCCGCCGGAGCGCTTCTACTATCGGTGTTGATAAGCGAACACTAAACCAGTACCGAGCGCGAACAATACCGTCGAATTTTCGATATTTAGCTAACTTTCCCGATTCGAAATACGGAGCGAACAGGAACACGTCCGAACCTGATGGCGGAAAGAAAACAATCTAAGATGGAGTCGACGCCCATGCGCAATGGAGCCAAAAGGGAGGAGTCCCTCGGTCTCGTGACTCGAAAAGACTTCTTCGAAGAAAAACAACTTGTAACACTCCGAGCCCAACACTAGATGGCAGGATAATGCACAGCATGTGTATCTGCAGCTACACATGCCATTGAACATATATATTTATATGTATATTCACTAAACAAAAACAAAAATTACAGAGACGTTATAGTTAGGCTCACATTTTAAACGTACCAAACCATCGAAATTCACCTGTTTGAGTGTAACTCGTGCCCCCCACCACACAGTTATCTGATCAATAATTTTACTGCAGATGTTACAGTGGCAATATCAATGATGTTATCAAAGATGTCATCAGTGATGTAATTTGTGGGATAATAAGCAGTGCCTGGCGCGAGTTATAGTTACTTTAAAGCACAAGTTATAGTTACTTTAGATAACTAACTATAACAGGTGAATTTCTATGATTTGCTACACTTAAGATGTGAGCCTAACTATAACGTCCCTGTAACTTTTGTTTTTTTCAGTGAATTTCTATGGTTTTTGTAATATAATTTTCATTACTATATGTTAATCCAACCACCACGGCACACGGCCAGCGGTGGTTGGCCACAGGGCCTGGCCTGCAACCAGACCCTGCGATCAAACCCCCTAACTATCAACCCCACAAAGCTCATGGCCCTTTGGCTGTGCATGGCGTTAGTTGCCCGTGGCCTGTCTCTCTGGGTGTGAGAATAGGTGTTAGAGGGTTATCTGGGGGAGAGAGTGGGTGTGAGAGTGTGTCTGGGTTTGAGAGTGGGTGCATCAGTGTCAGTGGGTGCGTCAGTTTCTGTGTGCGTCTGAGTGTAAAGGGTGGGAGTGGGGCTGTGAGTGGGTGCAAGAGGGTCTGAGTGGGGCTGTGAGTGGGTGCAAGAGGGTCTGAGTGGGGATGTGAGTGGGTGCAAGAGGGTCTGAGTGGGGCTGTGAGTGGGTGCAAGAGGGTCTGAGTGGGGCTGTGAGTTGTGCATGAATGTGAGTGGGTGCGTAAGGGTGTGAGTGGGTGGGTGAAAGACTGAAAAAGAGAGAAAGAGTGAGAGGGAGAGAGATTAAGAGTTTTTAGGCCTTAATGGATGATATACTGAGAATGAGATATTTCTGTACAAATTGAAACTGTATTTGTCAATTAAAAAGAGTGAGGTCACCTTTTATTAGGAACCTAAAACTTTTGATGTTGAAAAAATAAAATTAACTAGAGAATGACCACAGACACACCTGGACTAGAACCCTCAACTTTCAGTATGAGGGTTTGTGACCTCAACCATTATCCCACAGGTGACTTGTGCTGAAAAGTCATTCAATGGACAGACCATTGCAATGTCCATCTCTCTCTGACCAGAGCCACCCCCCCCAGCATTCAAAACAAAAACGCCACTGGGACCTGACCCACCCGGGAGCCAGAGGTTTTTTTTTTTTTTTAAGGTTCCGCAGTTCCGCAGCAACTCTGTTTGATTTATTTTTTATGTTTTTTGCTCAATAAATGGCAAAAACAAGAATTCAGACTGATCCTGGGTCTCACGCCGTCCTACAAATGGATCAGTAGACGAACGTTTTGTATGTTGCCTTTTGTGACCATCAATGTAGATCTTACAATGCAAATCAGTGATAACGAATATAAACATATTATTTTATTAAGAAATAAAGTATGCCTTGCGGTCATATGCTCGACTTATCGATTAGATGTTGAGAGTGACCTTAGCATCACCAGTGACCATGCTGAACAAATACAACTAAGTACTTTGATAAATGGTGGTGCATGGACCTACTGTCTCAGGGACCTGAGCACAGGGCCAAGAAAGGACCTTCGATAATGCGGACATTCCCTTTGATCTTTTAGAACACTACAGGAGGCACTGAGAGCATTCCAAAAGAATGGTTACAAGTCAATAACCCATCCTGTTCCTCAATCTTTTAAATTACATTTCGACAAACTGGCAGTTTCCACCAATGTAAGAGTGCATCTAGCATGGTGGTCTTTCCCAGACTTGTTTCCATAACAGGACAAGCTCTTGTCATTAAAACGTGATACATTGCCCAAAAATCAAGGAAGGAAAAAATATGGAGAACAGGAACAAACTGTCTTATTCCAACACACAAACTTTTAGTGGCAAGATCACTGAAAGTCTGACAACACTTAATCGACATAAGCTGTTTGTTCAGAGACCCTTTTAGAGCAAGCAACATCGCACCTTTGGGACTGAATGTCTTTGGGTGTGTTTTTTGGTGATGCTGTGTGACATCAGAAAACAAAGTGCAAAGACGCGACCACTGTGCATGCATGCGTCATGATGGGATGCGGGGTGGGTATTTGGTGAGGGGGAGGGGCACGAGAGCGGGGGCTCGAAAAAAGGTAGTTTTCAAGAGTGAGCATTAGGGGACAGAAGTCAGCCAATCAAAATAATGGTTAAGAGGTTATGCTGGAGGAGGGGAGCAAACACAAAAAAGAAGGAAAATCACTGAATAAGAAGCAGGCAACTGAGAGTGACAACAAAGCCGACCAATGGAAGCAGTCGAGGGGGCGGGTTCTAGGCCCACTATGATTTCTTGCTATAGTCTACAAAAGGACTTTTGCGAGACCTTAAAAAAATAAGCCTTAAGGTTTTACTCTACTACATCTGGGATTTCAAGGCGGCCTGGCTGCCTTAAAGTGATAGTACTATTCTCTGTTCAGGGCTAGCTGGCTATTTCTTTTATAAATACAGGTTTGAAAAGGCTAAAATCAAAACCGTTGTACTTTTGTAATGGTTTACTCTGTAGTTTAGCCAAAAGTACTTGTAACCATATAAAAATGAAGCCAGAAAAGCAGTTATTTGCATTTTGGAACAAGATCTGTCGACAGTTTGAGAGATTCCCCGTGTAAGCAGAGGTATTCAGGGCTTATAAATATCAATAAAGGTCCAGGATCGAGATGTTGGGGGGTGGGTGTGTGTCTGGCCAAGACACACAAAACTACGGTAACTACCTCACTCCCAGTGACTACGGCCACTGTCTCCAGTCCTGCGCTTCCCCGACAAATCACTTATTTCAGTTGAGTTTGCCTAATGAGTCCAATATTACAGGACTCAGGGTGCATTAGGCTGCCATGGAAACGGTGTCTGTAATGACCTGGATGGAGGGAGGTTGTCACCCTACGTTCCAAAGAGAAGGTAATCTGCAAGCCTTCGTTTCACCGAGCTCCATATTACAAGGTAAAGAGACACTGGGGAAGGAGAGTGTTCCTGATACATAATGCGAGGCACAGAACACAGGAAGTATGAAAAAGCTGGTTTGGGGTGAACACGGTTTAGAACAGGTAGATTTTAAATCTTTGCCAAAACCGGAGCACATATTTGGTTTAGTTGTTCACATGTTTAATGATTGAAAAAGGACTATGGAAATCCAAATCCAGAAAAATCAGGGCCTGGAGAAAATCCCTTTACAGACAATAGTGAAGTCCTACATTAAGCCCCGTTCACGTTCAATCCACACAGTGGAAATTGAAAATGTCACTTACCCAGTGTACATCTGTTCGTGGCATCAGTCGCTGGAGATTCACATGTTCTGCATAGCTCGCCATCTGGTGTTGGGTCGGAGTGTTACAAGTTGTTTTCTAACTCCTACAAGCATAGAAATGTATGCATATGGATCAGACCCTACCCCCCCTTCACTCTTAGGTGTCTCAGCACCTTCTAAACAAACATCTTTTCATATTTTTTTTTCTTCAGTCTTATCAAGAGAATGGGAAACATCTGGCCCTAGGCAGACCAGAACATTTTGAGATCTGTGCATTTCTCTAATGCATTATTGAACAGTTTTTAAATCTTTATTTGTCGATGTGTTTATTAATTAGGGTGGACATGTATAAGTGCATGCTTAGCTTGGAATGGTTTTACTGTTTCTCCATTGATAGTTGTGAAGGTAGTGCTCATTTTAAATGATGGCTTTAGATTTATAGCGCACAATATCCAGTTACCTGTCTAGGCGCTTTGGAAAGCTTGTAAGAGAACTCTAGTTACTCTTTGTGGTCATTTCTATAATTGCAGAAGGGTGAAACACTGGGCTGTGCCTAAGTTCCAGGTGATGGCCTACGGATTTCCTACATGACTGCACTGGGTGTTTCAACCCATCTGTTATTTCATGGATCTCATGTTCAGCCGTTTAAGTGAAACATATTGTTCGATGGCATCTGTCGCTGTAGATACACATGTTCTGCATAGCTCGCCATCTGGTGTTGGGTCGGAGTGTTACAAGTTGTTTTTCTTCGAAGAAGTCTTTCGAGTCACGGGACCGAGTGACTCCTCCTTCTGTCTCCATTGCGCATAGGCGTCGACTCCATCTTCAATTGTTTTCTTTCCGCCATCGGGTTCGGACGTGTTCCTGTCGCTCCGAGTTTCGGAACGGAAAGTTAGTTAATATCGGAAGATTTTTGTCAGTATTGTTGCGTTCGGGATCGGCGTGGTTGGAGTCAACACCGCATCGAAGACGACGCGCTCCGGTGCCCTTCGGGGTAGTTTTCGATCCCCCGTCGGGGCCTGGTCGGCCCGACCGCGTGTCGAACAACGTCGATGGAACGGACCCCGTTCCGTTTTTGTCCCAAATGCCACAACAAATACCCGTATACAGACCAACATTTGGTCTGTAACCTGTGCCTGTCACCTGAGCACAGTGAAGAGACTTGCGAGGCCTGTCGTGCGTTCCGGTCCCGAAAGACACTCCGTGACCGTCGAGCCAGGAGACTTCAGATGGCGTCCACGCCGACAGCGCACCGAGAGTTCGAGGAACAAGAGGAAGAAGAAACCTTTTCGATCCACGAATCGGACTTCGAGGAATTCGACGATCAAAGAACCGTGAGTAAGACGTCGAAAACAACACAGAAGAAAAGTGACAAGGCCCAGGGGACGCCACTGCCACCAGGCCATGGCTCCACCCTTAAATTCGGTGACCGACCATCGGCACCGAAAAAGGCCAAAACAGTGCCGAGATCGTCCGACTCCGGTCGAGACACCGGCACGCAGCCTTCTCGGGATCGAGAAAGTGCTGGAGAAAAGCAACGACACCGAGATAGCGGTGTAGAAGCGGCTCGACGCCGAGACAGCGGCACCGACGAAGATCGACGCCAAGAGGTTTCGACGCCAAAAAAGAAAAAACCCACCTCGGAGCCGAAAAGAGATACAGGCAGGGTTTCGGTGCCGAAACAACCCGTAACCGACCCAGGTCCAGGCTCTTATACAGAGGAACAATCACTGTCCTCTCAGATGCGAAAGCATAGGTTTGAGGAAGAGCTGCAATCCACCGAAGTGGACAATACGCAAAAACGTATCTTCATACAGCAGGGAACGGGAAGAATAAGCACCCTTCCCCCTATTAGGAGAAAAAGGAGACTGGAGTTTCAAACAGACCAGGCGCCACAAACAAAAATGGTGAAAAACGTGACTCCGCCACCCTCTCCTCCACCTGTAATTAACGTCTCACCAGCGCAAACTCCGTCACATTCCCCGGCTCACACCACCATGAGCCAAGGTGACCAGGATCAAGACGCTTGGGACTTATATGACGCCCCAGTGTCGGACAACAGTCAGGAGGCATATCCAACAAAGCCCTCACCACCAGAAGACAGCTCAGCATACTCTCAAGTGGTGGCTAGAGCAGCACAATTCCACAACGTAAACCTCCACTCAGAACAAGTCGAGGATGACTTTTTATTCAATACCCTCTCCTCCACCCACAGCTCCTACCAAAGCCTGCCTATGCTGCCAGGTATGCTTCGGCACGCAAAGGAAATATTCAAGGAGCCGGTCAAAAGTAGGGCAATAACGCCAAGGGTGGAAAAGAAGTATAAGGCACCTCCCACAGACCCTGTTTTCATCACCACACAGCTGCCACCAGATTCCGTTGTAGTAGGAGCAGCTCGGAAAAGAGCCAACTCCCACACATCCGGGGATGCACCACCCCCAGATAAAGAGAGCCGCAAGTTCGATGCAGCTGGGAAAAGAGTCGCAGTACAAGCTGCAAACCAGTGGCGCATCGCTAACTCTCAAGCACTACTTGCGCGCTATGACAGAGCCCATTGGGATGAGATGCAACACCTCATCGAGCATCTTCCCAAGGAACTACAAAAGAGGGCAAAGCAGGTGGTTGAGGAAGGGCAGAACATATCAAATAACCAGATACGTTCTTCTATGGACGCAGCAGACACAGCTGCAAGAACAATTAATACATCTGTGACCATTAGAAGGCACGCATGGCTAAGAACGTCTGGGTTCAAACCAGAGATACAGCAGGCAGTGCTCAATATGCCATTCAACGAAAAACAACTGTTCGGACCAGAAGTGGACACGGCAATCGAAAAACTTAAAAAGGACACTGACACTGCTAAAGCCATGGGCGCACTCTACTCCCCGCAGAGCAGAGGAACCTACAGCACCTTCCGCAAGACACCCTTTAGAGGGGGGTTTCGGGGTCAGGCCACACAAGCCAGCACCTCGCAGGCAACACCGTCCAGCTACCAGGGACAGTACAGGGGAGGCTTTCGGGGCCAATACAGAGGAGGGCAATTCCCTAGGAATAGAGGAAAATTTCAAAGCCCCAAAACCCCTACAACCAAGCAGTGACTCATCTGTCACTCACCCCCTCCACACAACACCAGTGGGGGGAAGAATAGGTCATTATTACAAAGCATGGGAGGAAATAACTACAGACACTTGGGTCTTAGCAATTATCCAACATGGTTATTGCATAGAATTCCTACAATTCCCTCCAAACATACCACCAAAAGCACAGAATTTATCAAAACAACATTCCGAACTCCTGGAAATAGAAGTTCAAGCACTATTGCAAAAGAATGCAATCGAATTAGTACCAAACACACAAACAAACACAGGAGTCTATTCACTGTACTTCTTAATACCAAAAAAAGACAAAACACTGAGACCAATCCTAGACCTCAGAATACTAAACACCTACATCAAATCAGACCACTTTCACATGGTCACGCTACAAGAAGTGTTACCATTGCTAAAACTACAGGACTACATGACAACCTTAGACCTCAAAGACGCGTATTTCCATATACCAATACATCCGTCGCACAGGAAATACCTACGGTTCGTATTCAAAGGAATACATTACCAATTCAAAGTATTGCCTTTTGGTTTAACAACCGCACCAAGAGTCTTTACAAAATGTCTAGCAGTAGTGGCTGCACATATCAGAAGGCAGCAAATACATGTATTCCCGTATCTAGACGACTGGCTAATCAAAACCAATTCACTAACAAAGTGCTTACAACACACAAATCAAATCATACAAACCCTTTACAAACTAGGGTTCACCGTCAACTTTGCAAAATCCAACATTTTGCCTTGCAAAGTACAACAATACCTGGGAGCCATAATAGACACAACAAAAGGAGTAGCCACTCCAAGTCCTCAAAGAATTCAAAATTTCAACAAGATCATACAACGCATGTATCCAACACAAACAATACAAGCAAAGATGATATTACAACTCCTAGGCATGATGTCTTCATGCATAGCCATTGTCCCGAACGCAAGACTACACATGAGGCCCTTACAACAGTGCCTAGCATCACAATGGTCACAAGCACAGGGTCACCTTCTAGATCTGGTGTTAATAGACCGCCAAACTTACCTCTCGCTTCTATGGTGGAACAGTATAAATTTAAACAAAGGGCGGCCATTCCAAGACCCAGTGCCACAATGCGTAATAACAACAGATGCTTCCATGACAGGGTGGGGAGCACACCTCGATCAACACAGCATACAAGGACAATGGAACGTACATCAAACAAAACTGCATATAAATCACCTAGAAATGCTAGCAGTTTTTCAAGCATTAAGGGCTTTCCAACCAATTATAACTCACAAATACATTCTTGTCAAAACAGACAACATGACAACAATGTATTATCTAAACAAACAGGGGGGGACACACTCAACGCAGTTGAGCCTTCTAGCACAGAAGATATGGCGATGGGCAATTCACAACCACATTCGCCTAATAGCGCAGTTTATTCCAGGGATCCAGAATCAACTTGCAGACAATCTCTCTCGAGATCACCAACAAGTCCACGAATGGGAAATTCACCCCCAAATTCTAAACACTTACTTCAGACTCTGGGGAACACCTCAAATAGACTTGTTTGCAACAAGAGAGAACGCAAAATGCCAAAACTTTGCATCCAGATACCCACACAGGCAGTCCCAAGGCAATGCCCTATGGATGAACTGGTCAGGGATATTTGCCTACGCTTTTCCTCCTCTCCCTCTCCTTCCTTATCTGGTAAACAAATTGAGTCAAAACAAACTCAAACTCATTTTAATAGCACCAACTTGGGCAAGGCAACCCTGGTACACAACACTGGTAGACCTATCAGTAGTACCCCACATCAAATTGCCCAACAGGCCGGATCTGTTAACACAACACAACCAACAGATCAGACATCCAGATCCAGCATCGCTGAATCTAGCAATCTGGCTCCTGAAATCCTAGAATTCGGACACTTACAACTTACCCAAGAATGAATGGACGTCATAAAGCAAGCCAGAAGGCCGTCCACTAGGCACTGCTATGCAAGTAAATGGAAGAGGTTTGTCTGCTACTGCCATCATAATCAGATCCAACCTTTACACGCAACTCCAAAGGACGTAGTGGGTTACTTGCTTCACTTACAAAAATCTAACCTAGCCTTCTCTTCCATTAAAATACACCTTGCGGCAATATCTGCATACCTGCAGACTACCTATTCAACTTCCCTATATAGGATACCAGTCATTAAAGCATTCATGGAAGGCCTTAAAAGAATTATACCACCAAGAACACCACCTGTTCCTTCATGGAACTTGAATGTTGTCTTAACAAGACTCATGGGTCCACCTTTTGAACCCATGCACTCTTGCGAAATACAGTTCCTAACCTGGAAGGTTGCATTTCTCATCGCCATTACATCTCTAAGAAGAGTAAGCGAAATTCAGGCGTTTACAATACAAGAACCTTTTATACAACTACACAAAAATAAAGTCGTCCTAAGGACTAATCCTAAATTTTTACCAAAGGTTATTTCACCGTTCCACCTAAATCAAACAGTGGAACTACCAGTGTTCTTCCCACAGCCAGATTCCGTAGCTGAGAGGGCACTACATACATTAGATGTCAAAAGAGCATTAATGTACTACATTGACAGAACGAAAAACATCAGAAAGACTAAACAACTATTTATTGCATTCCAAAAACCTCATGCAGGAAATCCAATATCAAAACAAGGTATAGCCAGATGGATAGTTAAATGCATCCAAATCTGCTACCTTAAAGCAAAACGACAACTGCCCATTACACCAAGGGCACACTCAACCAGAAAAAAAGGTGCTACCATGGCCTTTCTAGGAAACATCCCAATGCAAGAAATATGTAAGGCAGCCACATGGTCTACGCCACACACGTTCACCAAGCACTACTGTGTAGACGTGTTATCCGCACAGCAAGCCACAGTAGGTCAAGCCGTGTTAAGAACATTATTTCAAACCACTTCCATTCCTACAGGCTGAGCCACCGCTTTTGGGGAGATAACTGCTTACTAGTCTATGCAGAACATGTGTATCTACAGCGACAGATGCCATCGAACTGAAAATGTCACTTACCCAGTGTACATCTGTTCGTGGCATCAGTCGCTGGAGATTCACATGTGCCCACCCACCTCCCCGGGAGCCTGTAGCAGTTTGGAAGTTAGCTTCAACTTTGTACATTTGTATATATATTATTTTAACCTTAAATAGGTACATACTTAGTCACTCCATTGCATGGGCACTATTACTACAACACAACTCCTACCTCACCCTCTGCGGGGAAAACAATAGAAGATGGAGTCGACGCCCATGCGCAATGGAGACAGAAGGAGGAGTCACTCGGTCCCGTGACTCGAAAGACTTCTTCGAAGAAAAACAACTTGTAACACTCCGACCCAACACCAGATGGCGAGCTATGCAGAACATGTGTATCTACAGCGACAGATGCCATCGAACAATATGTTTCACTTAAACGGCTGAACATGAGATCCATGAAATAACAGATGGGTTGAAACACCCAGTGCAGTCATGTAGGAAATCCGTAGGCCATCACCTGGAACTTAGGCACAGCCCAGTGTTTCACCCTTCTGCAATTATAGAAATTACCACAAAGAGTAACTAGAGTTCTCTTACAAGCTTTCCAAAGCGCCTAGACAGGTAACTGGATATTGTGCGCTATAAATCTAAAGCCATCATTTAAAATGAGCACTACCTTCACAACTATCAATGGAGAAACAGTAAAACCATTCCAAGCTAAGCATGCACTTATACATGTCCACCCTAATTAATAAACACATCGACAAATAAAGATTTATAAACTGTTCAATAATGCATTAGAGAAATGCACAGATCTCAAAATGTTCTGGTCTGCCTAGGGCCAGATGTTTCCCATTCTCTTGATAAGACTGAAGAAAAAAAAATATGAAAAGATGTTTGTTTAGAAGGTGCTGAGACACCTAAGAGTGAAGGGGGGGTGGGGTCTGATCCATATGCATACATTTCTATGCTTGTAGGAGTTAGAAAAGGTCTATAAAGTTACAGTGCAAGGTAGCAGAGTATATCCTCCTGTCCCTGGTGTGATGAGAAGTGGTACCCGCTCCGCACAGTCCCTGCGGCGCGTTGAGTGATAAGAGGTGCACTGGTTAATGATGTTTTGTGTTGCGGTGCAGAGATAACTCTGCGGTAGAAAGCCTCATATAATACAGGTATTTTTCACTTTGGCAGCTTGGTAAACAAGATAGCAAGCAGAATTTGTCTGAAATGAGCCCGGAAAGCTAGGAGAGCGCGCACCAGTGAGGCTTTCAGACAGCATCATCAAAGCCTTCCTTCAAGAGGGAACAAGCGCCAACTAAAAGGTGCAGCCGTTTTTGAGAGGGACCCTTTTCTACACCGATTACTAGGATGGGGGGAGGTGTGGGATCTCTTTTCTCTCCGAAAATTCAGATTATGTAGCCAATATATTTTCAAGGTGCACAATTCGACCCAAAGAGTCCACAGCTGTTTGATAACGCCAAGAGAGCACAGAGCACGTTGGTGGGTAACGGGTTGTGTTTAATGTGTTAATGCTGTAAAGGAACGAAAAAGGGTGATTACAATTCCCAAGCCTGTTCCTCTGGGACTAAACCATTAGATCCCCATCACAGTGGTCAACCTTCTCATGAAGCTGCTTGGAGGGATGATCTTGGCGCCCTGGCTAGCCTGCTTCTCCAGCCTTTTGTCCAAGAAGGGCTTCCTTCCTTCCCCCACAATCATCCACCCAATGGGAGGAGGGATCCCTGACAGCTGCAGGGAGTCCTCGTGCTCAGGTTTCAGGAAATGGCAGTCTGTGGCTTCACTGCTTCCCTCCCAAGGTTCTTCTCTTGGGAAAACCCTTTCACACCAGTCATGAAGCTTACCTTTGCGTATCCTGCCTCCGTGTCACCAGCCATCTCAGGTCTCTAATTTTATTTATTCAGAAAACCACAAACCCGCACTTGTCTATGTCTATCTATTGGCTGCATTTGATATGTCAGCTATTTGGTTGTTCTCAATAAAAGGTTGCTCCCCACCCGCCGCTCCACACTTCTTGTCCCTTTTCAAGCCATCAAAACCCCATCACACACCACCACTTAAAATCTGAGAAACTTTCCACCCAGCGAGTACCACGGTGGCTATAGGATGCTCGACCTGTATGCAATAACGATTGGCAAGTGAACACTAATCTAGACTTTATACAAAGTTTTGAGATGAAAATTTGGGAGTCGCGTAGCTGAGACAATGGGGAGAGTACCCGTACAGGGCAGATCAAACCGAACAAGGTCATTTGACTTATTTTGTCAGAGAACAAGGGCAATTCAGTTCTTAAAAAAAAGTTTCTGAAAACCTGCTGCTCTCCATCACCTTTTACAGGTGTCTCAAGTGTGCACTCTTGACAAGTATTAGATTGCAGAGGCAAACTTCGCCCACTTCTGGTGCCTCCATGCACACATTCTGCTTTCAACCTCAATAAGATCTCCTTGAAACTCACCATGCTTCTCCGTGTGTCATGTCGTATGACCACAGATGTCCAGGTCTTGGGTGTGAGATGCAGATTCTCCTGCTTGAGGCAGCTGTACCTCTTTTCATAGATGGAACAGAACCCTTTTTCTCTCCTAAATAAGCTGCCTTTACACTGTACAGTGTATCAAGGGGTACCAGATTTGGACCATGACTCTATGGACCTACCTGAACATATTATGTCTACTTTTAGAGTGATAGCGAATACAGCCAAGGAAGGCACAGTGTAGACGAAAGGTGAGAGCATACCAGTATAGCAGGCTGAATCGGCAGAGCGAGCGCAAGCAAAACTGGGCCAACCTGGCGTAGGAATAGTTGAAAGGTGAAGTTTGGTCGACAGAAATTATCCCTGTGGTGAATAATGGGGCAGGGCTCAAGCAAACCTGCTCCATGTATAGGAATCCTGAAAAGTGGATTAAAGAAGCTGAAGGGATCACTGATGTCGAACAGAGAGAGAGCCAACGTGTCTGTAGGAGGAGATAGGTCGATGTCAAAGAAGAGCGCAACGTATGCGGTTTGGAACAATACTGACTTTGCCAAAGGGAGAGAAAGAAGATTACTGGATTTATCTAATTTACTCAAAGCAAGTGTACTTATGAGGGACTACCTATAGCGTGCTTGGGTGGAGGGGTTCTTGATCCAGCAGCACTGGAGATGAAGGAGTGTCGTCACATTCCTGGGAGACTGGCCCTCCAAGGTTTCTAAGACAGGCTCTGAGCACATCTGATGAAGATATTACGAGCTGGGTTGAATGAAGCAGGAAAGTATATTATTTTCGTTTAGCCTCAGTTGAGGGAAAGGGAATGTAGGGCCACCCAGTGCTTGACAGCAGAGACTTGAGAAAGAAAGCAGTGAAAGAATAAAGGTTTTCGGTGCCACTGAACTGAGGTGTTACAAAAAGTGAAAAGGAGTAACTCAGGGAGGTGTACCATGAGACTAGGAGAGTAGACTGCTCAAGATGACTCCTGCTGATGCTCGACGGATAAGGAGGACACAACTGAGCAATGCACCACAAAGCCAAATATGAACCACAGACGATGTAGAAAAACCAGAGGGCCGCAAGTGATGCCAACTGCAGCAATGGTACTAAAAACAACCAAATAGCTGACAGTATCAAATGCAGCCGACAGATCGACAGAGGCAAGTGCGGCTGGTAAGGGGATGTGGTTTTCTGAAGAGATAAAATCAGAGAAATTAGAAATCTGGTGACACTGAGGCGGAATATGGAA
Organism: Pleurodeles waltl; assembly: GCF_031143425.1. Taxonomy (NCBI): domain Eukaryota; kingdom Metazoa; phylum Chordata; class Amphibia; order Caudata; family Salamandridae; genus Pleurodeles; species Pleurodeles waltl. Next base: position 46,875,989 of record NC_090448.1, on the reverse strand, counting down.
AGGTAAACAACACCGGTGTGTAAGAGACAACTTAGAAGATCTATCCTGATGGGCTCGGACAGTGGCACAGATTTCATTTGGTAACTGGCATATAAAAAGGCACCACTCTGATTCAGGATCTTGAATGCGCAGCTTGATGGATAAGCAAAACTTTTTTTTTTTTTCCAAGAATAATACGTGTCAAATTAGCCCTCAGAGTACAAGTCCTGCAACGAAAAAGATCACCTGTTGGGAAAGGCAACTGAACAGCTCAGTATTTTGTATTCAATTGGTGTAGGAAAGAGATCACTGCTAAGGCCTCATCCTCTCTGCCAATGGAGCCCTCGCAACATCTACATCTGTATCGTGTGTATAAGGCCTGCTAAATGCATAAACCACACTCTACATAAGTGCATTCCTGCACTCAAACTTTTCAGTGCACTTCTACCAACACCCAAAGATTTAAATACAAACACAGGAGCAATCAGTTTATTTCTGGTAATAGGTGCGACATGCCCATTAAGCTGTATCTATGTAATTAACACTTTTTATACACCACAAACTAGACCCACAAAAGGAGTCTGTGCTTAGAAGTTCTATCATAACCAAAGAATAACAGGTGAAGGAAAACGTATGAGAATCTAATAACCTTGAGAACATTATTACCGTCATCTGAGGTCACCTGGACATGCAGCTCATAAGGTGGTTGCTAAGACTTTAATTGTTTCAGGGTGGGGGTTACTTTGATCTGGCTAAGGTGACATTTCCGAATCTTAAGGTGTATTTCCTTAGAAAGAACGAGCTCAGCTGGGCTTTTCCTGCATTAGGTAACCTGCAGGTGCAGCAGTGTTTGCTGCTGGAAGCTCTGCCACCTACGCAGACTATGTTCATGGCTGGGTATGATGGAGTGCGCACGTGAAGCGCTTTATATCTGATGTCTGTCATTTCTCATCTTGCCTAAAATACAAATCAAATTTTAGATGTGCATTTTGATCTAGTCTTTGACTGTAATACTCCTCCCTCTGTTGTGCTTGAAAAAAGGACAACTTTAGGAACCACATCCGTGCCACAGTGTGGCTGGACGCCTGCAGCGCGTGCGCCTTGAAGTTCTCCTGGATCCCTCTCCTTCAGGAATGATCATGGAAGCTCCATGCTTACCTGCTTCATCTCCTGCGGTGTGTACAGCATGGTCCTGATGATCATCACTCGGTCCAGAAGATCCAGAGGAATACCATGGGGGGACAGAATATCCTCGGTGCCCCTAGAAAAGAACAGACGGTCTCACCAAAAGAACTCACGCTGGATTCTCACATTTCTAGGAAGAGGTGTATTGTAGTGAAGAAAGGCCACTTCCAGCTCTGCAAGCACCATTTGATATCGAATTAACTTAAAAACATTTTTGTCTCCCAGTAAATCGCTGGAATCATGAAAAAACAATACTAAAGCATATATCCATCCCTCACTGGACAGAATCAAGCAAAAGGTTTCACGCTCCAGGCACATGAACCCCTTTGATTAAGTGTGTTAATACATGGAAGAGCAGCTCGTCCATACAGAAATTACTTAATTTGCTCCAAATAAAAAAAAACTCGAACAGATAAACTTTTAGTGCACATAGAGCGGCACGACATATAGCAGCCGTGTTTAAGAAAACCACTGCTTCCAATCAGCCAAGGCACATCTAATCAATTATCCTTAGATTCCAAAGCCAAACTTAGCAGGGAGGCTTGCCCGAGTAAGAAACCCAGTTTTGTGAAATAGCTACCAGCCCAAGACTAATCAATGTATGGGTTTATTACCAAGTGGTACGTCTGGCTCTGCCATCAAGTATTTAAGTAAGAGTATTGGCTAAAAACAAATGTGGAACACCAAATTTGGTCTGCGGTATTTGGGGGAAATGGAAGCGCGCCCTCTGCAAACTTAGCACGGACAAATGCAATTTACACCCCTTTCCCGCCACAAACCAACTCAATACAATGTGCAATGAACTTGGGTGTGCGAATCATAAAATAAATCTTTTCCTGTTCGTGGAGACTGTAGTTTGGGATATATCGGGCAACATACCCAAATGGAACAGAGGCAGCAAGCATGAATAATCATTGGCAAAGCCAATAGGTCTCGCCTATAGAAGAGCTATTGGCTTTGGCAATGTCTTTTTGCCATATTGTAAATTAGTGTGGCTGCTATTCAGCATGGCTAAATGTTAGTGGTGTAGAGAGTCGTAGAGTGGGTGAATAGAGTGTTGTAGAGAAGAGTATTGGGACTTGAGTGCCGTATATTTCATAGGAGAGTAGAATTCAATGCTTCAGTGGCAGAGTGACGTGCGGTGGAACAGGGTGGAGTGGGCTGAGGTAGTTGGGTGGATTTGAGTAGAGTGGGCTGGAATTAAATGTGGGCTGGAATGAAATGAGGTAAAGTGGATTGGAGTTAGGTAGACTGGATCGGGGTGATTGGATTGGGGAGGCTGAATTGGATTGAAGTGACATGACTATGGTGGGGTGGTTTTGAGTGTGGTAATTAGCGTAGGGTGGATTAGACTGGACTGAAGTAGGGAGGATTGGAGTGGACTGGAGTAGGGTGGATTGGATTTATTTGATTGGAGAGGGATGGACTGAGTTGAGTAGATTGCGGAGTGGACTGGAGTAGAATGGATCTGTTTGCGTACATTGGGTTGGACTGGACTAGAGTGGGGTGGAGTGAAGTGAAGTGGACTGCAGTGGGGAGAACTGGATTGAATTGGGGTGGAGTGGACTGGAATGGGGTGAGGTGGACTGGACTCATTTGGGGTGGATTGGATTCAAGGGGATTGGAGTGGATTGCAGTGGGTTGGGTGGAATGGATTAGGGTAGGGTCGAGTGAATTGGTGTGGAATTGATTTTTTTGGAGTGGGGTGGATTGGATTTGAGCAGGGTGGATTGCGGTGGACTGGAGTGGGGTGGACTGGACTGGCATGAACTGTATTGGAGTGGGGTGGATTGGAATGTGGTGGTGTGATTGAAGTGAGTCGGGTGGATTGGATTGGTGGATTGATGGATTGGACTGGTGTTAGATGGACTGGATTGGTGTGGGTTCGATTAAGGTGGTGTGGAGTGGGGTGGATTGGGCAGGAGTGGGTTGGTTTAATGTGGACAGTATTGGAGTGGGGTGGGTTAAAGTAAACTGGATTGGATTGGGAAAGACTGGAGTGGGGTGGACTGGAGTGGGATGGACTGAACTGAGGTGGTGTGGATTGTTTTGGGGTACAGTGGGGTGGATTGGAGTAGTTAGGTGGTGTGTAGTGGGGTGGATTGAGTACACTGGGGTATATTTAAGTACAGTGGGGTGGATTTGAGTGGATTGGGGTAGGGTGGGTGGATTGGGGTAGAGTGGGTGGATTGGGGTAGAGGTGGAATGGAGTGGGCTGGAGTGGATGCAGCAGATTGGAGTGGGCAAGATTGAAAAGAGGTGGGTGGACTGGATGAGGTGGAATGGAGTGGGATGAGCTGGATTGGGGCGTGGTAGGGTGGATTGGAGTGAGGTGGAAGGCAATGAGGTGGGGTTGATTGGATTGAGTGGGGTGAACTGGATTGGCGTGAGGTGAAATGAGGTGGGGTTGATTGGATTGAGTGGGGTGAACTGGATTGGCGTGAGGTGAACTGCAATGAGGTGGGGTTGATTGGATTGAGTGGGGTGAACTGGATTGGCGTGAGGAACTGGAGTGGGTGGAAAGGAATGAGTGGGGTAAAATTGGATTGAGTGGGGTAGATTTGTGTGGGTAGGATTGATTGGAGTAGTGTGGACTGGAGTGGGGTGGACGGGACTGGATTGGTGGGCTGGGTGGGGTAGATTGGATTGGTGTGGATTGGATTGAGTGGATTAAGGTGGCATGGGATGGATTGGGGTGGGGTGGATTAAGGTCAAATGGATTGGACTAGGGTTGATTAAGGTGTATTGCATTGGAGTAGAATGAGGCAGGTAGATTGGAAGGGATTAAATTGGATGGGGTGGGTTGGAATAGGGTGGAATAGGTTGGACTGGAATGTGGTAGTTTGGAGTGGGAGGCGTTGGATTGGGGTGTGGGGTGGGTTGGAATGTGGTGAACTGGAGTGGGGAGGATTGGATTGTACCACTACCCCACGGCTGATTGGGGTGGACTGGATTGATCTGAATTGGGGTGGATTGGAGTAGGGTGAATTGAACTGAGGTGAGGTGAGGTGAGGTGGACTGGATTGGAGTTGGGCAGATAGTTTGGGATTGGAGTGCAGCAGACTGGCGTGGGAGAGATTGTTTTGGATTGGAGTGTGGCAGATTGTTTTGGATTAGACTGGGTGCAGATTGATTTGGGGTTGATTGTTTTGGATAGGAGTGGGGCAGACTGGTGTGAGCAGTTTATTATGGATTCAAGAAGGGCATATTGTTGTGTATTGAAGTGGGGCAAACTGTTTTGGATTGGTGAAGGACAGGTTGTTTTGGATTGGTGAAGGGCAGGTTGTTTTGGATTGGTGAGGGGCAGGTTGTTTTGGATTGGTGAGGGGCAGGTTGTTTTGGATTGGTGTGGGGCAGATTGTTTTGGACTGCAGTGGGGCAGATTGTTTTGGACTGCAGTGGGGCAGATTGTTTTGGACTGCAGTGGGGCAGATTGTTTTGGACTGCAGTGGGGCAGATTGTTTTGGACTGCAGTGGGGCAGATTGCTTTGGATTGCAGTGGGGCAGATTGCTTTGGATTGCAGTGGGGCGAGTTGTTTTGGGTTGGAGTAGGGAAGATTGCTTTGTATTGCAGTAGGCAGGTTGTTTTGGATTAGAGTACGTGTAGACTGATTTGGGGCAGATTGTTTTGGATAGGAGTGGGGCAGACTGGTGTGAGCAGTTTATTAAGGATTCGAGTGGGGCAGATTGTTGTGTATTGAATTGGGGGAAGTGCTTTGGAGTGGAGTGGGGTAGATTGTTTTGGACTGGAGTAGGGCAGATTGTTTTGGATTGGATTGTGGCAGATTGTTTTGGTTTTCAGTGGAGCCGACTGGAGTGAAGCTGATTGTTTTGAATTGGAATGTGGCAGATTGTTTGGATTAGATTGGGTGCAGACCGGTTTGGGGCAGATTGCGTTGGACTGGATTAGGGCAGACTGGTGTGGGGACGTTTACTATGGATTGAAGTGGGGCAGATTGTTGTGGAGTGAAGTGGGGCAAACTGTTTTGAAACTGAGTTGGGCAGATTGTTTTGGATAGGAGTGTGGCAGAATGTTTTGGGTAGGAGTGAGGCAGACTTATGGCTTGGAGTGGGGCAGACTGCTTTGGACTGGAGTTGGCAGACTGTTTTGGATTGGAGTGGTGCAGGTTGGAGTGGTGCAGAATGTTCTGGGTTGGAGTGGGACAGATTGCTTTGAATTGCAGTGGGGCAGAGTGGAGTCGGTGAGTTGTTTTCGGTTGGAGTGGGGCACACTGCTTTGGATTGCAGTGACAGATTGTTTTGGACTGGAGTGAGGCAGATTGGAGTAGGGCAGATTGTGGCAGATTGTTTTGGATTGGAGTGGGGCAGGCTTTTGGAACTGAGTGGGGAAGATTGCTTTGGTTTGTACTGGGACAGACTGGGGTGAGGAAGATTGTTTTGGACTGGTGTGGGCAGATTGTTTTGGATTGAAGTGAGGCAGCCTGTTTCTGTATGAAGTAGGCAGATTGTTTTGGATTGGAGTGGGGCAAATTGTTTTGGACTGGAGTGGAGCAGAATGGAGTAGGACTGATTGTTTTGGATTGGAGTAGGGCAGATCAGAGTGTGGTGCACCAGGGTGAGGTGGACTGGATTGGAGTGGGGTGGTGGATCTGAGGTGGACTGGATTGGAGTGGGGTGGTGGATCTAAGAGGGACAGATTGTAGTAGGGTCGATTGGAGCGGATTGGAGTGGGACAGATTGGTTTGGACTGAATGGGGCAGATTGTTTTGGATTGAAGTGTGTCCTGTTGACCATGTTTATCTTCACCCGCCTTCTGTTTGCAAGGCAATAAAAGTTAAAATAAGAAAATAGTACCTCAATCACGTCAGCGGACGGGTACTGATTAGGTTGAATGAATCGAAGCTTGGTCCCGGCTCCACTGAGAGGAACAGAAATGATTCCAGGCGTGCAGTGACCAGTTATGAGGCTGTAAAGAAGAGTGCCATGCAAGCCGACACATGATAAGCAATAGGCGGGCTCAAAGCCCTTTTCTAACTACAACATCTCGCTAGCGATACGTATGTGCTAGGGCACGTTGTTGCAGGCTTGACCCTAAAAACTGAGTTTAGGGATCTCGGAAAGTGAGGGGCAAAGGGGGAACACTTGGTTTTCTTAGTGTTCTCAAACAAAAGACCCTTAATACTGTACAGACTTTTGGGCACTCTGGTAAAAATGTAAACCACTTAAATCTAGAGAAATACTGAGGCATGTAAGATAAGCTGCGTCAAGGATAGTAATTTCAAAAGTGTTAGTTTCCACGTTTCATTCAGACACTTTTAGGCTTAAATTAACCATGAGATTAGAAAACAAAATTTAAAACATTACACATTTACTTTCCAAATTGTAGTGTAGTATCCATTGGCTGGGACCCTGAAAGGTAAGTTTCCACAAAGTGAAATAACTATTCAAATTATGCAGAGGCCCAAATGAATGTAGAGCAAATGGGAATAATCCTTATTAAAGAGTGTTGCTGTCTTCCAGCCTCAAACCAAGGAGAATGTGTTCCTCATGGAGCAGTAATTTTTTTACAGCTTCCTCATCACGAACCCTAAAGAGCCTTCAAGCATGTTCCAATTTCCTAGCGTCAGCCACAGATTCACAGGACTTCAATGCTGGTATTGACAAAGTTGGCCTAGTAAGCAGCTAACCACTGCTGATCTCAGTTAGCCCACAGAAGACAGGGAAGAAAAATAAATGGACAAAATAAACATTATTATCAGCAAGAACCTTACGAAATAATTAAAGGTGCCTGCAGCAGAGAAGAGGTGGAAGGCCGATGAAGAATCTGTGGAAAGATTATAAATACACTGAAGTAACATCACTAAAGGTAGTAACTCTTTCCTTCATTGGCAACTTGGTTTCTCATCATAAGCTGTTTTCAGCATGAGGGCAGGTCCAGGATTGGTGGAAGGAGGCTAAACCAGTGCTCATTTTGAGGATTCCCCCGGCTGTTTAAAAGTCCTGGGATTGCTGCGTCTACAGTGCACATGTCAGCCGGCCAACTAGACATGCGCACTGTAAGGGGCAACAGTGTTCCTGCAATTGTAGGATTGAGCCCTGCCCCATTCCCTCATGCTCGCGCTATACAAGTCTGCCACCATCATGAACTGAAGATGAGGAAATGAACCAGCTCCCCACAAGCAGACTATTGCATATTCCACCTCAAGGACTTGTGTTGCCAGTGCAAGTGATGCCTTGATTGCCCTGAAAGACTCGTGAAAAGTGACTTCTATCTATCCTACAGATACTAGTGAAGGAGTATCACACCAAGAAATGCCTGGAGTGCCAAAAATATGCAAGACGTTTTAACATCTGTAATCTTGTTGCTAGCAAGAATATGGCTTGTGCAATGTACTTCTATGCTGCGTATAGTGTATGACAATATTGACTTTGAAAAGTTCCCTCAAGTTCCCTCAGAAAAGATGAAACCGCCACAAAGCGACAGATGTGCAACTACAGGATGTCTGCTGCACTTGGTGTGGTGGTCAAAGCCCTGTACACTCTTAATATTCAAGTCTGTTAGTCAAATAGGCAGGCCTCATGTCCTTTTCACAGGGTAGCGCATAAGCGCTTTTTTCTAGAACTGCAGTTTTATAAATCCATTCCGGAGGGCACATCTTATTTCGACTTCAGGGGAGTGTAATGGATTTTTATTTAATAATCTTTGCTCAATTCTCAGTTTAGATATGTAGGAAACCTGAAACAATCCATGAGTCTCCAATTGCAAACTGTGCATGTCAAAGGAGACTCTCTTTAAGCATTAATATTGTAAATTTGCTTTCTAGAAAATGGTGACGGATCAATGCAGTGCAAAAAACCCCGAAACAAACAAAAAAAAACAGTACCGGCTACATGGTATATGCAGTCCCAGAAACAGTAACATACTGCAATGTGGCAACCCTTTCATGAAGCATCCTATGCCAAACGTTGATGCACAGACATCTGAGAATTGAAATCCCAGCTCATGGATTAAGTTTTGAAACAGCAGTGTGTCCTGCAGAGCTACAGAAATGTTGGAGCCGACTGAATTCAGTAACACAAGTCTGTGTTTCTGCTTATGCTCGGGTATTATTTCACTATTTATCTGAGGAGTATTCTACAACGCAACTGTTTCAACTACTTCAAGATAAAGTTTCTCTTACATCAAAGATGAGCAGAAGTGAATGTGTGGTGAGGAAAAAAAGGCAACTGGATTTGGGATCTAATACGATTAATGATGGGGTGCTTTGCCATGTCCAAGTCAGCTGCTGGGGTGTGATCGAAATAAGCACTGCATGCCGTGTGTACACCCAGCAATACAAGTAGTGTCATCAATGACTACAGGTGGTTCTACAATAAGATTAGGTGTTCCTACATTTAAGGGGCATCTGGAGTTTGGCGGAATGGAAGAACTATCTTAAGTCAATAGTTTTCCGACCCTGTAAAACTTGTAGTTCACCACTCTCATAAAGAGGTAGGAAAACCGCTGTTATCCAGGGTGGAGACTCCTCACATTCCACCACGGGAAAAACCTTCAGCGACAGCAGAACCACAACCACCCACTCTTGGTCAGCTAGCTTCAGAGCATCGGAAGACCCACCCTACTTAGGGCAAGTCTTCGGATGCTCGTTTTCCCTACCCACGACCACTGTGACTGGCAGAGCGCTGGCACACAAGACTATATGGTAATGGCCCCACACACCGGGAGAAAACATCCTGAACATCAGGACCAATGATTTTTGTTTTTTTAAGGAAGATACCCCTGCTTGTATGGGACATCTGCCACCATAACATTCTAGTAAGAGGGCATTTCAGTTCTGCACGAGTTGGGGCACTTTCTCCCAAACGGTCCCCCAGGAAGACGACCAGGATCTCTACAGATGCCAAGAGTTCTTCCTCCAGAAGGAAGGAAGGAGGCATGGCTTTTGTCGGACATGTGGGCAGCAGCCAGGCTAAAAGGACCACCATACTGTTGCTACTTCTCTCTGTGCCTTCAGCAGGATGACACGTCTTCAATCATGGATTTCACTTGACTGCCTAATGTATTCCCAGAGTCTGGATACATTTCAGTTGCAAACTCTGATTTTCTTGGCCGCTATAGAAATGCCCTGTCGTTCTGCTGAACTAACCCAATGCACCTAATAATTTGTAGCAACAGAAAAGCAAGGACTGGAACAGTATGTGGCAATACGGGGTTATCCAGATTTGACTGACTTGCCTGTCGGATCAATCAGCAGTATAATTGCAACATACACTCCTATTCTAAAACATGCTGCTTAGCAATTTAACACAACAAAACACGTTGACCGTAAATGCACCAAGTGGAAAACCTCCTACCTGATGACGCAGTTCCCCCGGTTTGTAGCAAATATGACGATGGGTGCGATGGCGGACTCCAGAGCTCGGTGCAAGTAAGTAAAACACTCAATATCCAGCATGTGCACCTCATCAATAAAAAGAACCCCGGGCACCAGCTCAGCAATGCCCTGGTCAATGTACTTGTTCACAACTTTGTTTATCTCTCCCCGCAGCTTATCTGAAAGATAAAAGTAAAGATCAGATAACAATTACCAGTAAATTCACCCGAATGCATCTCTTTACAATGCACAAGACAACTCTGGCACCAATGCCTCCACTTCTCACAGCTGGCCAGCATCTAGCACACAACCGTGGGAGCACATTACTACCCCCCCCAATGGCCTGATCCGGCCTCTTGAGAAGGCAAATGACTATGGAGAATCACGCAAGAACTCGAAGCCAAACAAACCCATACACTGGGAGAGGGCAGAGTGTACCAATTCTTAATTCCTTGATAGAAATGAGCATTTTGGGGTCCATGAGTATTGCCTTTTGTGGTTGAAATGGGATAGTTTGCTTCTTTGAGCAGGCCCTTTGCCAGTGTTGGAAACTGTACACACATTTACAAAACAACTAAAAGTACATCTAACGGACGGTCTATCATACACAGGGACTTTACATAACTGTGCTACCATGTTTCTTTCTCAAGTTAACTACCCTGGGAATAACCGACTAGAGCGGGAACACACTCGGGAACGAGGAAAAGAAACAAAGAGGAAATAAAAAACGAAAAGGGCACATGTAAGCAATAAGGGTAAACGATTATTGCTGTGATAATGGCAAAAGAATAACAGGGGCGTAGGTTACAAAAATAAATAAAAATAAATAAATAAAAGGATGCTGGGTAGCCGTGGTATGATGCCCACTAATCCTAAGTAAAATAAACAAAATAAGTATGAAGGGGAATAGGTTATGGGAAAATGTAATAGCATGGAGAGGGGAGGTGAGGAAGAGAGGGTGGTGCGAACTGTAACAAAAAAAACAAATAAAAAAGACCCAACCAAAAAAAAGTATTGTCTCAATGTCCATTTTAACAAGCCGATTGAAAGCACCACGGTCGCCATGAGCGTGAGTTATTGGCTCCCTGCATGAATGTCTAGAAAGGATCAGCGCTGAGATGACTGGCAAACCGAAACCGGAGGAGGGTCCATTACATGCTGTAACAGGAGAAAGTGTGACGTAGTGTGATGGCCAACAAAAATGTTCACTTAGTGAAATCGCCTGGGAGGGATCTCAGCACACAAAGGAGGGACATTTCACTAAATGCACCAATAAAAATGAAGCATTTAAGATGAGCACAACAAAGAATGAACAGCAAGAGTGGGCGTGGTTAAAAGCCTGCAGAGATTACAACAGGTTAGATTTGTGTAAAACGAAAATTGAAAAAAATATATTAGTCAGATTAATCACTTTAAGATAAACTACCACTGAGTAATCTCAAAACTATTATTTCAGAGACAGAGAGAGAGAACAAAATCCATGCGGACATCATTACAGTATTGTGGCCGTAGAGCGTAGGTGAGGAAAGGAGGGTAATGGGTTGAGCCAATTCCGCTGTGTGTGTCAGTCAGGCAGAAATCTTCCAAGCAGTTCGAAATCTCACCATCACTTGTGCAGAATATCCATCTGTCTGGGGTCTGAGCCATGACCCAACTACGGTTCACCGGATGGGGTAAAGTAGGAGGAAAAATCTGGGCTTTTGAAAGTTAGGGAGTTTCTGCTCCGGTTGCTAGCTCTGATTGCACGTCCATATGTCCTACCCCACATGTGAGGTGTAAATATACAGCAGTAGGAACAGTTCCATTTACTATAATCTTACATACCTTGGGTGCTTAACAGCACCTTCAGAGATAGTGTCCCTGAAGCTTTAGGGTGGACCCCAGCCTAGTATGAATACCAAAGTTACTTAACAGTGCCCTCAGTGGCACCTTTGGGTAAACTCCGTGCAGGATGTGGCCTAGTTGCTTAACAGTGTTGAAAGAGGTTGGGCCTCATTCCCTTCTGGGACACTCCATATTCCATAGTGATTTACACACAACCGCATATTATGAGCTCTAAGTTGGTCTCAACTTTAGGAAACTGACCATGTCTAAAATGTTCTCACTCTTCGCCACCTCTCATGCAAATGTGCAGACAACGCTTATAGCACCACAGTAAGAGCAAGCCTTTCAACATCACCCAAAACCTCCCATACAGGCCAAACTATCCAATGGCTCCACCAACTGTGCACTTCGAAAGAGTGCCAGGAGCCCACTGTAAACCAGAGCCCTTTGTGGCCTTGTCAGGAGTATGAAGCGCTATAATAATGCTACAACACTACAGAGGTTCATTAACTAATAAAAAACAGCTTACACCACTCCAGGGGTCAAAGATGAACATGAGAAGCATCTTCTATGAACTCTCCAGAAATATATATGTTTTTATAATTTTCACAGTTCAAATCCACAGGTGTAGTTGAAAATGTCTAAACGGTGCAATACAAAATGGGCCAGTAAGGAAAAAAATGGGCAAGAATGGAAAATTCTAAAAGAAAGGACGGGGCCAACTTAAATTAATTACAAACATCAGAAAAAGGAGACCTCTGTCTTGCAAGAGTACAAGCAGCCTCGCAAAATGACTTCTGCTACAAAATGTATGCAACTGGTAAACAGGTTGAAGAAAATGTTCAAGAATTAGGCAGTATAACTGGCCATATTCTATGCCACAACAATCAATGTTAGTTATTGAGGTGAAACAGCTAGAATGTGTCTGTCTACATGATTCAGAAGAAACATGCATGCCCACTCTCTGGGTATTGGTGTTTGACTGTATATGCTTCACCACCTTATGCCAAACATTTTACCCAGCGTGGATATGGCATCCAGAGTATGGTGGGATGATGAAACTATGTTAAGAGAACACAACAGTCACACAGTGGTCCTCGGAGTGAGCATGGAGCTATTAGTTCATATGATGCCACGCGGTGAAGGCCTTGTGCGGCAGAGAGGAGTATCTAATGACCAGTGGGCCTCAAGCAGATTGCCATGCCCCTGCTCAAAGGTATCCAATCTCTGTCAAGTGGGCTGGTGATTGAGGAATGTTGGCCTAGCTCTAAAAATAACCTGAATGGCCATTGAGGTTAGTTAATGTGGGGGTTGGCAAGAGGACAAGGGTGGAGAGGGAAACTGTGAAATTTGGGTGAGGGCAAGAGCACGGATGCATTGTCAGAAGAATAGGCTACTGTTCAACTTTAGAGTGGTTTGCAAAGGATTCTCTGTCGGTGTTGGAGAAACGCTTCTATAAACCCCTCTAGTGCATGCGGCTCCTGTCAACCCAGGGAACCCCTCCCCTCGGCCAAAGTCTTTTGTTTACCTACAAGCCTCCATAAGAGACATTGTGGGTCACCTCATCAGATGTTCCAGGGGGTATCAGTTATTTCTGCATCCCCAGGGACACACTGCTCCTGGCCTTCAGCACAGAATAAGCAGAGGCAGCACAAGAGTACACCATCAAGAGAATGAGCCATACCTGTGATTTCAGTTTTCTTGGGTTTCATTAATTGACCCATCATGGACAGAATGTCCTGCCCACCCTAAAGAATAAAAGAGAAAACATTTAAAGGAAAATGCAAGGAAAACAAAAACGTTTTTTCTAGGACTACAATCGCTGTGTGTTGTAGAGTGGCAATAATGCTATTATAGGCCTAAGACCAAATACAAAGTCAGAACACCTGCAGAATAGTTTTGTTCACACTATGAGAAACTTGAATATATATATATATTTTGTAAATCACATTGCCTGTATATTTTTAAAATCTTCGAGAGTGAGAGAAAATATAACAAAGGTAAGTTTTTGTTTTTTATTAGATATTTATATGCCTTTTTTTTTAATACCTATACAGTATTTTAAACTTATTTGGTGGCGAGGCCTCTCTAGTGTTTAAATATCAGCAGTTGCCACAGAGTCGAGCCATGTTCAAGATGAAGCTTTAGATGCAGCTGTGTTACAAGCTAGACTGACAGCCCCTTACCGCCTCTTGCCAACAATCATCATCACGAAATCTCTGACGGCATACCTGTGGTCTCGCGTTGGCCACATCCAAGTCGTGCAGAGTGACATCCTGGATAATTTCTTTCTTCTTGTGCACATCACCTTTGGGCAGCGGGACATACTCCTCGGCTTCAAGGTCGAACTCTGTGGCGTACGTATCGCACCTGCCTTGCCTCTGCGGGAGAGAAAGCGGGGGAGTAAGTGGTAGGCAGGCACAGGTGCGCAGAGAATCTCATAGCCAGACCTTTGAGTGACAAGCTGCTGATAAAGAGCAAGGGCTGGGTTCACAATTTTGGCCCAGTCAAGCATTTGTCGACAGATTCAAATGAGCCCCGCCCCCAAGCTCCCTGCCAACAGACTAGGCCTGTCTGCAAAAAGCAAGCCTCAAAGACAGTGGCTATTCTTTTCAGGAGGTATGGCTAACCTTTACTTGTTCTCCTAAACTCCTGACGGTTAGGTCCTCCGCAGAGTCATCAGAAGATGTACGACAAAGATGCTCGTCTGCTACAAATTGAGACCATTCAGGATGCAGTTAAGTAGACAGAAATATCCTCCTTCTTGCATGCAGACAGCAAATATGCATAAGAAGTTTGTTTTACCAAATACGAGACACTAAATCCAGCAGCTGGGCCCTACTTTGCCCTTTTGTGCGCGATAGCTTAGCCAGATTCTGCCAGATTCTGCCCCTCTGAAAGGTGCCTCTGAAGCACTTACAGTTCTAGCGCAATCTCGAGCAGTGGAAAGGCAATTGTGCAGCAAAGATATAGCAAAATCCAATATAATTCACATAAGATCAGCCACATGATTGCCAATGGTGTTCCACTTACTCATGCACATACAGTTGCACATTTCAAATGAAACTTGAAGAGTATAACAAAATAGTTAACCATTATCCTTGTACGAAAGCTTATGCCACACAGCTTTCACCTTTCAGTACTGCACAGACCGCTCCCTGGGCATGGAAAATGAAACTAATGAGGTGGGTAGATTGTTCTGTTACAACCTAATTAGGTCAACATTTCCCTTATCAAGCCCAAGCCCTTTAGCCACTTTTACACAAACCATAACAAGAGAAAATCCATAAAGGGGTTTGCTTTATCAAAGTAACCACCAAACGTTGCTGGACTTGTTAAAAAGGAAGTAAAGCACTCCAACGAAAAAGTGGTGAAGGTTAAAATTAAGGTTCCCAACTTCATTTTCTAGAAATTCTCCACAGCGTTTTTGTCAGTGTTAGAATGAAGTTCCTTTGCAAACGTTCACACTACACTCAATCATAATCTTTCACTAAAAGTCCAATGCTGCTACCAGCAAAAAAGAAAAAGAAAAAAAAAAAAAAAAAACTCATAAAACCCAGCAGTCTCCAGCATCATCAACCTCGCACTGGCCTACTACGGATACCATTGGGCAATTAGGATTGGCTGTATTTGAAGTGTGGTAAGAATATGCCAATACGGGAGGAACTACCATTGCAGGCTGGTAAAAATTATTATACACTATTGATGTTTCACAGATTCACATAACCAGGGCAGTATATCCAAAATCTTAAACAATAGGTGGTGGGTAATCCCTATTTTGTTCTCCTTCGTGAATAAGACGACAATACTGTTTATCCAACTGCTGTTTCGAGACAGTAGTGCTGCGTAAATGTGTTTACTCTTCCCTAGTACTATTTTGCATAAACCCATCATGGAAACCCCAGTCATTGGGGCCATTAATGTTGCAACACTTCTTGTAGAGTAGGTTGTAACATTATTTTCAAGGCATCTGCCCACCTTTACATGACCAAATATCGCAGTAGCAACCCAAAGGGATATCCCTTGTTTGCAAAGGGGCTTGCCCTTTAGGTGTATTAACAAATTAAATTTAAATTTGAATCATTTTTCTAAAACGTTTGGTTCTGTCTGGATAAAATCTCAAACATCTCTTAAAGTAAAAAGAATGTAAAGATTTAGCCGTAGCAGTGGCTGGATTTGGAAAGAATGTCTTTAGTTTCATGGGTTTAGATGAAAGTCAGAAGGGTCCTTGGGTATAAACTTAAAAGTTATGTTAAGAACTAAATCAAATAAGTACATTGTATTTAATCCAAAGTTGTAAGTAAATACTAGGCAATATTTCATGCTACTATAGTTTAATAAATTATTAGTAATAAAAAGGCAATTACAACAAACCTGAAGCCACTAATCAATCAAAAAGCTGTATTCGATTAAGAAACTTAATCAAAAAACAATGCACATTCAAAGAGTAAAATTCTAAAATTATTCATAAATGGATTTACAGCAGTGAACAGCACTTTAAAAAAAAAAATCTGGAAATAGCATATTTTTTGGTTATTAGGAGTCTGAAGGAAGAGGAGTTTTCATACATGACCTAAAATTGTACAATTTTAAGCTAAAAGCAACTAGGTTTCCCCTAAAATGTGCACACAAAAAAAGATAAATTACAGTAACGTTTGCTTTGAGAGACGATCACATGAACAAGCAGCCATATGGAAAACATAAAATGCAAACAGAGCCAGTTCTAAATCTCAATAGAAGAGCTCTCTCTCACTGACTATCTACACAATAAGTAGGGTTCAATTCCTAAAATCATCTGTAACAGAAGATATTGTTTATTTGTTTCCTTTGTGGTTGCTTTGAGATCTCGGTGTCGACACCTGCCAACAATGAAAGTGCACTTAGGCAAGCATTTATACGGCTTCATTATGCAAGTAGGTCTAGCAAAGTGATCCGGCCTATCTAGTTGGGAGAAAGATCTTTTCACATAAGCTAGCCAGGGAATGTTCAGCTCCTGCTCACATCTAAATAAATGTTGATCACCTGTTGATTGAACTTGGCACAAGGATTACTCCATGCACATATCCAGCGCATTAAAAGGTAAAAACTTAATACAATCTCATAACTCCTCATAACATACAAAATTAGAATGACCAGGAGGACGAGATAAAAGCCTACTGCAAAATTGTTTTTCTTCTATCTGGAGCTCTAGATTCTCTTTCCTGATTTCATACTTCCTACTCGTTAAAGTGTGCTTGTGGTGTGCTTGTGGTTGTCTAATGAGCGGAGATGTTTTTCAGTACAGCGCCCAGAAAGAGCTTGTAGTTTGCCAAGGAGCACGCTGGATCAAACCATTTAAGGTTCGCTGAGTTGGGTCCGACAGCTGGTTTCAAAAGCAGATTTCTCACTTGCCTACAGAGAGTGGTGAAGGACTCTAGCATGACACCACTGTCACCCATAAAGGTGAGGCGGGTGAGAAAAACCTGGAGGTTTGACTTTGGTTCGTCTTTCCAGGAAGAGTGAGGGAAGTTGCTTTTCCACACAAGGCAGAGGTTAGCGTCTTTAGGAAGCGGACTGATGATACGTCCAGGAATTGGAATGTATCCAATTTGGAAAAAGATCTTCTTTTATTTCATAAAGTAACGTACAACGTGCTAAGTGCTAATTCCAAACAAATATGGCAACGCGTTTCGGCCTGAGCCTTCGACTGGCCATAGAGTCGAGTGCAAAGTCAGTGCATTTAACGCATATAACCACCCACCATGCACCAATTAAAAAACATTCATTGTATTCCCTCGCTAATGATGTCATCATCTATCATATCCACGTCATTAAGCCGTTATATAATTTCAAA
Source organism: Pleurodeles waltl (assembly GCF_031143425.1). Taxonomy (NCBI): domain Eukaryota; kingdom Metazoa; phylum Chordata; class Amphibia; order Caudata; family Salamandridae; genus Pleurodeles; species Pleurodeles waltl. The sequence goes on along the minus strand of NC_090448.1, from coordinate 46,858,832 downwards.
CTTGTTACTGAATATGATGAGGTACTGTTATTTATGTAATCCAAGATTCATGATTTTAAATATTCTTAAATATTTTTAAATATTGTTTTTTAAAATATTTGTTTCATTATTTTTTGTATAATATATTAATCTATAATAGATGAGCACCCATGACCAAAGAAAGTTGGCATTGACTGAGCGTCCTCAGACTGTAGATCGTGGGTGCGAATCAGATCTTTTTCTAAGACTAGTCTTCCAAGCTCTAACCTCTGTTAGAAAACCGCTGCGAGTTACATTTTACTTTATCAGCAAGGGCTCCATCAAAAAGCTGCTAACAATCCAGACATGGTTAAAATCTCGACAGAGAAATAAGTAAACATGAAATTCCCCACTCAGCTAAAGAGTCCACCACCTCGAGTAAAATTTAATAATTAGCAATATTTGAGAAGGAAAAATCGTTGGTATAAAAATGCAGTAAATAAAGTAACAAAGTTTGCAACTGTTTTTGCAATTTAGGACCATTACTTGTAATGCACGCGATCTACGGGGACCAGGGTGACTTCACAATTCAGTGATAGTTTAACCCAGAGTGAGAGACCACCTCACTCGCCCTCCCCGAGCTAGACAACCGTGCAGGAATAGAGAAGCAGCTATAGCCGTGATGACTAATCACATCTGTTTTCCAAGTCTCTTGTAATAGTACAATATCAAAACTTTCCGACATAGAAGCATAACCAGCGATGTTCCATCTTAACAAGTAACCAGGTTTAAGCAGTTAATTGGCCCTGTTCTGGAAGTGGTTGTTAGTCAATATCTAATGTCTTGCAAGGGGGGAAACCGATCCTGGACAGTGATCGCAGACGCAGTACTTGAGGAAGGGAGATTCTTGCGACTAGGAATGAAAACATGATTAAAAGGTCGGGATATTGCTTGATAATAAAAACCTAGCGGTAGTACCAACATATCTATCTGCTAGAGAGCCTTGTAAGTAGCGTATATGTGAGGGCAGAAAACTCACACAATCAGCACAGGTAAAATAAACAACGATGGTATCTCCTTCAACATGTATGTTAGGACATCCAATACATGAAACTTGTGCGAAAATGATTTTGTTTACAGAAGCAGGGTGATAGTTCAGATCTTTAATAGAGTCAGTGTACGTCATTTTAAAGTTGGGGGTGGGTTTTAGAAACTCCCTCTTATAGGGGTGAAACGTTTGCTAAGATAGGCACATAGGGAAAGGACTCCGGAGGAATAGTTATGGTAGGTAGCTGGTAAGGTACAGACCTACTAACTGGGAGAAGATCGCTGTTGCTGGCTACTGAAGCCTTTTAGGAACATGTGGGGGAAGTTGTCATTCTCCGGGAAGTTGATGCAAGTCATCCAGCATCGGGGGTCTACTGATTGCCCTAGTAAACAATTTCTGTGTAGCTGCCGATCTTAGTGGGGCAGCCCGAGAGAGATTTAATTTATTTGGGACTCTAAAAGCTACTACCCTATCAAAGGCAGTCACCAGCCGGTCCAGCTTTTCAATTATAGGCTTAAGAAGCACTTTTAAATTGCAAGCTTATTGTCTCAAGAAGGTGGTCTTCTAGTGCCTCAAGAGTGAGTCTGTGGCCCTTATCTTTCTTGGTAATGCACTTGTCGCAGTAAGCAATCGGGTTTTTCACTCTTCTCTTACTTTTCACTGCTGGTTCGGCAACAGAGAGGTATGTTTGCTTGGGGAGCAACGTACAAGTTACTTACCTGGGGAGCAACGTACAAGTTACTTACCTGGGGAGCAACGTACAAGTTACTTACCTATTGTAATGCATTATCTGGTAGACTATCAAGCTGCAGATTCCTTACCTTTGAATTCCAAGGCGTCAGACTGGATCAGGAAACGTTTGCGTGAGCAGTGCCCCTGCGCGTGCCGTCAGGTGGCCTTGTTCGGTTCCGCAAGGTGTCGTTGGATGTGAGTTGTGGTCACCAATATATGCCCCACCCAGGAACGCGGATGTCAGTTACTTTTCATGGCGTTCCACACCAGGAGCACAGAGCCACGAAGTGAACTGATGAACGTGTTTCCAAACTAGGGCCCTGAAAGGGATCACCCCTAACCCTAGGAAATCCGCAGAGTGGGGAGGCATGGTTGGTGTAAGAAATCTGCAGCTATATATAGCGTCTATCAGATAATGCATTACCGAAGGTAAGTAACATGTATCCCTGATAGAGACTTCTAGCTGCAAACTCCTTATCTATGAATAAATACCCAATCCTTATCATCCTGGAGGTGGGCAGTGGACAAATATTCTGCACTAAAATGTCCTGCAGGACCAAACGGGTGAAATGCCTGTCCCTATGGACCCGAATGTCCAGGCAGTAGTGTTTAGCAAATGTGTGTAATGATGCCCATGTTGCTGCCTGACAGATGCAAAGGACATGGTCGCAGCTTTTCCCTTGGTGGAATGGCTACACAAGCACTTGGAAGGCAGCTTTTTAGCCAGAGCATAGCAGATCTTGAAACAGTGAACGACCCATCTTGAAATGGTTGGTTTCTGTACTGCCCGACCTTTCTTTGCCAGAAAGGTCATCCATCCAGAACTCCTTTGTGTGGTCAAGGTAGAACGGCAATGCTATTTTTGGGTGCAGTCAGTGGAGTCACTCCTCTTCCTTAGAGGGATGTGGAGGAGCATAAAAGGTGGGCAGGGTAAAGGAACGTCTCAAATTAAATGAGGTTCACCACTTTTGGTAAGAAAGAGGCCCAGATGCGTAGCACACTTTGTCTGGAAACACAGTTAAGGAGGCTTAGTACACATTCACCCTCCTGGCAGGGAGTGGCTGTAAATGGTTTAAAGAGGCCAGAGATGGCCTCAGGATTACGCTGCCTCAATTTTCCATGCTCGCACATTTAATTGCAGCAGCTGAGTGTTTAAGAGGGCGGCTTTGGGCACCGGCACACTTTTATTTACAAATTAAGCACTGGTCTAGACATCCTTGCAAGCCCCTGGCATCACCAAAGCAAGCAGCAGCTGTAGACGCTGGGACCTCTGTTACGTGCCAGTGGCAGAAGAGCTGCTCTTCAGCCTAGCCTTGCAAAAGCACCGCCACTGCTCCTCACCGTTAGCCAAGACAGTGAGAGTTTTACCGCCGCTCACTATCATGTGTTTAAGCATATGGCTGAGTTATGGACTCTTGGGGGACGTGCGCACTTTGCAATTTAATGTGCGCTGGAAGGAGGAGGCCGTGTACGCACTGGAGGGAGACTGTGTGCAGGCGCGGTCCCGCATGATGGAGGGAACTGTGGTCGCCACTAACTGGCATTGCTCCAATAGGTGTGATTGCTGCTGGAACTATGCATTTTCAGGCTCACCTGCACTCCAATTTCGGCCACATTTCACTGAATAACCGCTGGGCCAGTGGGTCCATTTCCCATGGTTGCCCTCGGGCCCCTGACAATTTTGCTGGGACTCTAAACCGTGTCAGTAAAACCAACAGAGAACAGAAGGTTCAGCATGCTATGAACCAGCTGCAGTTTACACTTTCAAACCCAGCCAAAGCTGTATAATTCTGGGTTCGATAAACTGAGTACAATAAATCTATTTAATGGAATGACCGGATATATTTATAGAGCAGCAAAACAGTGATAAGGCGATAAATAGACACACCTGTACACATTAATAATGTATAGGATATTCTTGAAGAGTGCACAGGCAGTATCTGCTCCTGTGCACACGGTTTTTCTAGCTGTGAGGCCGCGACACCCCTAAATGTATGTGCAGTGACATATGTGGTCGTGAAATGATGGGTTAGCGGTGTACTGGTTTACTGCACAGTGTGTAAGCTAATTATTTCTCTACAATGTTTGCATTTAAGGGAGCCGAGGTCCAGGGAGATCACAAGCTGACCTCAATCACACAATGCATCTGGTCACTAGGCGAAGCAGGGAATAGAAAGCCGGCATGCAAGATTTCAGAGTAGGCCAAGACAAACAGCAAGTTTGACCAGTGAAAAGAATGTCATTTAGAAAGGCACATGAAGGAACTAGTGAATATCGATGGGTGTAATGAAGTCCCATATATTAGACCCAGCATGTCAAGAAAAAGACAGCGCTGTCTAGGGGAGATCTAAAAAGAACACCAGAAAGAGAAAAGCAGAAAGAGGGTCGATATACTTTTCTGTACAATATTTTACAAATTTGTGCCATCTGAAGGCGTATACCATCTTGATTGAAGGACATCTGGCTGCCAGAATAACATAACAGACTTTGGGAGGCAGATAAAAAGCAATCAACTTTCGCCGTTCAATCTCCACGCAAGAAGTCGTAGAGTTGAAAGCCCCCCTCCTCACTCCCCCTTCACCATCCCCCCCATCTGCCCCCTACCCCCCTCCCACCCAACACTCAGGTTACCAAAATATCCATGCCCAGTCTCGAGCAGCAAGAATGACTTGGGCTCAGTCGTTCTTAATCTTCTTGAGCACTCTGGGAAGAAGTAATATGGGTGGAAAGGCGTACAGGAGTCCTGAACTCCACTCAAGACGAAAATAATCGCCAAGCACTTGCCGCCTTGCCAATGCGAAATACTGCTGACATTGCGTGTTCTCTTCAGAGGCGAACACATCTAGCCAAGGCTCTCCCCACTGCTGAAAGAGTCCTTGTGCCACCTCCAAATGGAGACGCCATGCGTGATCCGTTAGGCATTGACGGCTGAGTTTGTCCACCCCAGCATTCAGAGAACCTGCCAGGTGTTGAACCACCAGGGTTATGCCCTGCTGTTCCAGCCATGTCCAGAGATGCAGAGACTCTCGACAAAGAGTCCATGACCCCATCCGCCCAGCTTGTTGCAGTACCACATTGCGGTGTTGTTGCCAATGAACACTTGCACTATTTTCTCCTTGACAGAGGGAAGAAATGCCTTCAATGCTAGTGGGATTGCCCGGAGCTCCAACAAGTTAATGTGGAGTCCTGACTCCACTGGCGACCAGAGTCCTCGGATCTCCACCTCTTCCAGGGGGCCGCCCCATCACAGGAGTGACCCATCTGTCACCATAGTGAAACGTGGTTGGGGTCGGGAGAGGAGTCTGCCTGTGACCCAATCGTAATTCTTTAGCCACCATTACAGGTCTTTTGCAATCCCCCTCCAAGATCTAGACCATGTCAGAGAGTTTCCCCTGATGCTGTGCCCACTGGAACTTCCTGTCGCACTACAGAGCTTGCATATGCCATTTGGCATGATTTACCAGCAGGATGCCATGAGGCCCAGCAGCGTCAGAGTCATTGTCACCAAAATCCCAGACATAGGCGAAACATCGGTATCATAGACTGAATATCCTGGCCTCGTTGCCCATAGCCCACGAGTTCTTAAAGCACTCCAGCTCTGAATCTGCCTTCGCGCCAAAAAGACAAGTACCATCAAAGGGCATGACCATGAGGCTGGCCTGGAAATTCCCCAAAAAGCCAGATGTTCTCAGCCAAATGTGGTGCCTCAAGGCCAATGTTGACGAAACCGCTCTGCCCAGCGAGTCACTTGTGTCCAAGTCTCACCTGATGGTGAACTTTGATGCATCTCTCCCATCTTTCACTGCTTGGGAGAGGACAGCCTGAGACTTCTCTGGAAGCTGTTGCAGGCAGAATCTGCGCAACCATATCCCACACGGTATGGGAAAAACATCCCAAAGGCATGCGGTGTGCCAGGCTGGCGGAAGAAAACATCTTCCCAAGTGAGTCCAGCCTCCTGGATTCCCTATCCAGGGGTGCGGAAGGAAAAGTGCCATGGGATGTCAAGGCTTGGACTACCAAGCTCTCAGGGGTGGGGTGTTGGGTGATGAAACTAGGTACACCCATGGCAGGGCGATGGTGGTGGACATTTATCTTGTTCACATGAGCCCCTGAGCTTGGCTTGGATCAAGTTCCCAGAATTACATCAGTCAGTGACTCAATAAAAGGACAATAGGGGTTCAGTTGAAGAAGCCCCAGGCTGAAGCACTCTTTCAGGTTTGTCTTGACTGCCACTGAGGGCAGTTTGGGGTCAAGGACCTCCACTGCCCTCTTGACCACCACTGCTTAAGATGCGTCCTCCTCCGTACCCACAGTACATGGAGAGAGAAAACCAGTTATCTGGAGATGTGCCCAGTCAACTGACATTTCCTAGTTCCTCATACCAGTCAAAGGTTTCACCAGGGGTGTGAAGCTGGTATTCCAAAAGGTCCAGTGACCCCCTTCACACTCTTTCCCCATGCCGGGCTGCTCTGAATAATGCTCAGGCAACGACTTAGGGTTCATGGGCACTTGATGCCGGAATCTGTGTCCAGCGACGCCGTTCTGGCTCCAAGTCATTGGGGATAAAATGGGGCTGGCGCCAGGAGCATTGGCATCAGGATCAGTGACGGAGAAGGTCACGTTGGCACGACCGGCACCGATTTGGGTCCAAGATCGTATCCTTGAGACCCCCGTTGGAGCAGTCTGAGCGGAACCGGATGGAGCCTTCTCCGACCCCGTTGGCCCGAAGGCACTCCGGAGGTGTCAGCCCACTCTAATACGTTGCGCATGGCCTTGTAGAAATCTTTAAATTTAGAGGGGGTCGTTCAGGCTCTCGGAAACAGGGGAAGGTGCAAAATCAGACCTGGCAACAGCTCCGTGGAACCGTGCCTGGAACTCCAATGTTCCTCACTCGTTGCAGCAGCAGGCCGACGGGGGGAAGTCGAAGACCTCTTCGATGATTTCTTCTTATGCCTCTTCCACGAGTGTCCAGAGGACCTCAAGTGGGAGGAAGGGGAGTTGGGGCTTCGGAAGTGGTCTCGCAGCCTTCTCCTCCATCGGGACCGTGACCTCCGAGAAGTTGTGCTAAATCACGTCGACTGCCTAGCCGCAAGCAGCTTTAAAGATTGCTCAAAGACTTTGGCGCCATAGGTCAACAGTCCAAGCACAACTTCAAGATGTGGTCGCGCTCGAGACACCACAAGCAAACCAGGTGTGGGTCTGTTACCAACAGGGCTAGGTGACAGATGCCACCTTCCTTAAACCCTACCTTCCCGCAGGACATCCTCGACACACATCACAATAATAGTCAAAAAAACATTGAAAAAAGCCTGTCAAAAAGCGATAGAGGGGTAGCTCGTCTGCATATCAGCGCTAACTGGTGCAGAATGACATGCGCATGCCTGGGTGGCACCTACATAGACGACTGAGACATAATGCCAACGCCAACACCACCACATGGAATCGAACAAAGCCACCAAATGGCGAGCGCAGAGGTACTGCTCATGCAAAATTTTCCAAATGTAGTCTGTCGCCTGGGAATTTCAGTAGTAAGGAATCTGCAGCTAGAAGTCTATCAGATGAGGTGTATTACAGAGAACACTAGATATGGTTCTGGTGATAAGGCCACAATTGTGGGGCTGGCAGACTCCACAGCCCCGTGAGAGTATAGACCCCCAACAGAAAGCTAGTTCGATCTCTTGAAGCCACTATTTTAAAGTTGGTAACTGGAGAATATTGCTTTTGTCTGTGTTATAACCTCCACATACAAAGATGTCAAAATAAAAAACAATGGATATAAAAAATTGAGTGGAAAGAAAAGCATACGGAGGTTAGGGCAAGGGTTGAGTTTAAGGATAGGATGTACATGAGGGAAGTATTAAGGTTCAAGGAAAACATGAAAAACGAGAGAGGTCTTACTGGGGTTACTCAAGTAATTAATTATTTTTAAAAAACATTATCCCGAAACAATTAACAAAATCAACAATAAAATCAACACAATAATAATAATACTTTTAAAAGTCAAGGAAGAAAAGTAATGGGGGGGGTAGTCTCTCTTAGTTACAAAAAACAAAGTAAATAAGATGGTAAATCGAGATGTATATTGGATTTCTCAAAAGTAATAAAAAATAATTTTAAACTATAGGACCCAAATGTAAGTATACAGAGATTGGTGAGGCTAGGTCAATCAGGTGTAAGGCATAAACAAAGACTCCATCACTGCTTTCTGGTGACCCACGCAGGTCACAATAAACAGGTTTGAGAAACTAAGCTTTAATCAATTCCATTTGATGCTGTGAGTGATGTGATTAGTGGTTGTGACTGTAATCAGAAACGTCATGTTATCCATGCACATTGCTTGTATATGGAATCTTCAGCAAAGCATTACAGGAGTCACATTTGTACCAACACTTTAAATTAACACTTAAGTCTTCTGAAAGAATTTGAAACCAACCTTAACATTAAATACATTTAGGTTTTTATATTAGCGATGCTGACGCCTTTCTCATTGTCACACTAACTGCTGTAATTTAAGTTTATATCCCACTACCACATCCTTTGAACTACAAGTTGAAAAAGTCAGATATAATATAGGACTTTCTTACCTTTACAGCTCCACTGTTTGCTTCAATGTAAATCACATCTCCAGTTTCAACACGTTCCTTCTGAAGACTTTCAAAAATGCTAGGATCGAGCTAAAATAAAGATAACACTTGTTCCAGTATAAGAAAAACTAAATAAACCTTAAATGGCTTACACAAAAGTAAATTAAAAATACAAAGTTAAAAGAAGACCATAAAAAATTCCAACGTATATTTTCAGAGTAGCACATTAACTCACTAAAACAAATTTCAAATTGGACTAACACAAGTTAAAAAACACAAACCATCGGAATTCACAAATAGCTTTTGTGGACACGCATTAACAAAACGTGCACACACAAGTGCAGAAATTTCCAGATTTACACGTCTGAGTAACAAATTGTGTTGTTGGTAGTGATCTTCCTTGACCACAGCACCTGACACATACATTAAGGGAGAGATTACAATAGCCCAAGTCCAAAGTCAAAAACACGTTTTACTTACAGAGTACCACGCCAAGATAGAGTAGTCTAGAAGAAAGCTATTCTATAAAGGTTTCACTTCTAATCTACGGACCTGTCTTTGAAGAGATGCAATAACTTCAGGAGTCAGTATCAACTCTTGTTCAATATTATGTAGACCCTTTAAGGCATAGTTTCCCACGTACCACTGGAGTGTACTGATTTCTACCAGGATAACTTCATTTTGCAATGATCTGTTTTTTTCTCATCGCCCTGATGTTAAGATAGTACAGAGTATTTGCTAATACAGTATTGAGTACTTACTGGTAGATGTTGTCTATCCTTATAATTTTTTTTATTATTTCAGTATTTGATTAATTTACCTGCATGCTGAAGAAGGTTATTACAACTCAAGAAATAGCCAAAACGCTCAACACTTCACAGTCTACCCTTGGCCTAATCTGTTCTCAGAGATTTATCTGGTGACATTCCCAATAAGGAACTGATGGCTTCAACTTTAAACATCAGAATTATTTAAACCATTATATTTAGGTTCAAGAATTGAGAGTAAAAGAAGTGTGAATACACCTCTATTTTTTTTTAGACTTGATTTATAATTGAAACTACAAAATATATTTTGATAAACATACTCGGAATGCTGAATTATATTTTTTGTGAGTGGAGAGGTGAGGTGGCTTTCAAAGGTGCTAAAGTGTGTTTAGAGTCATTATTTGAAAAAGCTAATTATACAACATATTAAAGGAGTCATGTGGATACATGGAATTATTGTCTTTCAGATAGGAGATGGATAAACCTGGCTCCCTGAACACGAACGAATACACACACACACACACACGTCAGTCTTAGTACAAGGAACATACATTTTTTTTTTTTAAGAAACATTTCAGTTTTACATGTCATTCAAATGCATTACTTACAAACATTTTCATTTTCAGTTGTCTGGTGGTGTGATCCTACATCGCTCACATCGATCCCTCGTATCTTTACATGAGAGCCGCGCATGTTCCCTCTGCGCCATTTGTTTGAGCTATTTTCAGTAACCAGGTTTAATGGCAGTTCATATGAATCAAACTGTATTACAAACTAATAACATTTCAAACCCAACTGAGGTCCTTCTGGGGGCTCTATTATTTTCATACTCATGTATGTTTTTAACCATTTGTCTGAGGGCTCCCTTGATTCTTCCCGGTCTATGTCGGCCTAGAGGAGCTTATGTGTTGGGTGTCCGGCCCATATGTGCCTTCCTCTTCGTTGCCTCATCTTCCTTTATGGGTTCACTAAAAGCTGCCGGGTCGGGATCGTATATTCCCGCGCCAGTCCCCCCATATATGAATTGCAGCCTATACGGTGTTAAGTCAGTCATGTGTAGATAACTGAATTGAGTATACTCTAATCTGGTATTCCTGGGGACCTTACGTGTATAGGCCAGCATTTTCTTCCAGTCAATGTCCAATATCTCTTGTCCCAGTAATGTCTCCCATCTCTGCCTGGCCTTAATTATGGGCTTCTTGATTTTGCGAAGGAGTGCTTGATACAGCCACTTTACTTTAGTACAAGGAACATACTTAATGGGCAACTGTAACAAAGGTTAGCCAGATCAGGGAGTCTCGAATGGGTAGTGGTGGCTACACAAATACCTGCAGTCAGTCAAGCAACTCTGCACCCCAAAGTGCAGCACACCCCATGTAACCAAGATGTGCTTCTTGCACAAAATACCGCACAGTGGGGCCTTGTTGTGCAGCCAAGACGAGCAATACACAGTTGGTGGCTTGTATCTCGAACCCGTCTACTCGCAGCCATAATGATGCACACTGTTGCTTTGTGAAAAGTGCTTCCTTGTAAGCCTTTCTGAAACAATACTGTGTGCGCACTTCAGATATTTTTATTAGTAGATTGTATAAAACCTACTTTAGAGAAAGATGAAAGAGACTTACTGTGAGAAGAAAAAACCTTCGTGGTGCATTCCTCCCCAAATCAATAAACGTCAAAACAAAGAAAGATGAAACAGAGGATGGTCATATGCTCAAAATAAAATGCCGTAATGGGGCTACTGAAAATTGTCACTTCAACATAAACTTGGAAAAATCATTGCGAACATTTAAGTTAAAATGCTGGTGGAGGGCACTATCTAGGTTTGGATTGTGGGTTGGAGGAGGATTGCTATGTGAACAGGACTCAGACTAAATGCTTATTTGAATGACCAGCTTTTCATAGTCTACAGAGATTAATTCTGCTAGGATTAACAATGCTAGGTGTGTTATGCACCCTGTCTCCACAAGAAAGGCTCTGGCTTCACTCAATCTTTTCAAACTCTGAAGTGCAATCTTGTCTTGGCAGGCAAAGCTCGGCCTTCAAATTGGTCCATGCCAAGTAAGTCAGTTTATAAACCACTTCAGAGGCTTTTCTATAAAGGACCTCAAATCTAGAGCAATCATTTCTTATTAGTGTTCCGCATTTAACTAGTTAAAGGATCATATTGGGTAGATGTTCTTTTGTCTTAACCCAAATTTGCTTGTTTGCAGTGGTTTGGAAGGTACAGTTTCTTTCTCAAAGGTGATATTCGTGTCTTTGCACACCCCATTAAAATAATCCAGTCTGGACGCATGTAAGGATTGCCATGATCTTCTTGCAAAAAGCTACTTGATTTTTTAAGACAAGTATGTTGTCAAATGTATTACTATTTGCATTGACATAAGATTTACATTTATTCAATATAGATGTGTAGGAAGTTGGCTCTGTATGCACTATTTCAAAGTAAGGAATAGTATGCACAGAGTCCAAGGGTTCCCCTTAGAGGTAAGATAGTGGCAAAAAGAGATAATACTAATGCTCTATTTTGAGGTAGTGTGGTCGAGCAGTAGGCTTATCAAAGGAGTAGTGTTAAGCATTTGTTGTACATACACACAGGCAATAAATGAGGAACACACACTCAGAGACAAATTCAGCCAATAGGTTTTGTTATAGAAAAATATATTTTCTTAATTTATTTTAAGAACCACAGGTTAAAATTCTACATGTAATATCTCATTTGAAAGGTATTGCAGGTAAGTACTTTAGGAACTTTGAATCATTACATTAGCATGTATACTTTTTACATAAAACACAATAAGCTGTTTTAAAAGTGGACACAGTGCAATTTTCACAGTTCCTGGGGGAGGTAAAGTATGGTTATTTTTAACAGGTAAGTAAGTCACTTACAGGTCTCAGTTTTTGGTCCAAGGTAGCCCACCGTTGGGGGTTCAGAGCAACCCCAAAGTTACCACACCAGCAGCTCAGGGCCGGTCAGGTGCAGAGGTCAAAGAGGTGCCCAAAACACATAGGCTTCAATGGAGAGAAGGGGGTGCCCCGGTTCCAGTCTGCCAGCAGGTAAGTACCCGCGTCTTCGGAGGGCAGACCAGGGGGGTTTTGTAGGGCACCGGGGGTGGACACAAGTCAGCACAAAAAGTACACCCTCAGCAGCGCGGGGGCGGCCGGGTTCAGTGTGCAAACACGCGTCGGGTTTACAATGGTTTTCAATGAGAGACCAAGGGATCTCTTCAGCGTTGCAGGCAGGCAAGGGGGGGGCTCCTCGGGGTAGCCACCACCTGGGCAAGGGAGAGGGCCTCCTGGGGGTCACTCCTGCACAGGAGTTCCGTTCCTTTAGGTGCTGGGGGCTGCGGGTGCAGGGTCTTTTCCAGCCGTCGGGAAATGGAGTTCAGGCAGTCGCGGTCAGGGGGCGCCTCGGGATTCCCTCTGCAGGCGTCGCTGTGGGGGCTCAGGGGGGACAACTTTGGTTACTCACGGTCTCGGAGTCGCCGGAGGGTCCTCCCTGAGGTGTTGGTTCTCCACCAGTCGAGTCGGGGGTCGCCGGGTGCAGTGTTGCAAGTCTCACGCTTCTTGCAGGGAGTTGCAGGGGTCTTTAAATCTGCTCCTTGAAACAAAGTTGCAGTTCTTTTGGAGCAGTGCCGCTGTCCTCGGGAGTTTCTCGTCTTTCTTGAAGCAGGGCAGTCCTCAGAGGATTCAGAGGTCGCTGGTCCCTTGGAAAGCTTCGCTGGAGCAGGTTTCTTTAGAAGGTAGGAGACAGGCCGGTAAGACTGGGGCCAAAGCAGTTGGTGTCTTCTGTTCTTCCTCTGCAGGGGTTTTTCAGCTCGGCAGTCTTCTTCTTGTAGTTTCAGGAATCTAAATTCTTAGGTTCAGGGAAGCCCTTAAATACTAAATTTAAGGGCGTGTTTAGGTCTGGGGGGTTAGTAGCCAATGGCTACTAGCCCTGAGGGTGGGTACACCCTCTTTGTGCCTCCTCCCAAGGGGAGGGGGTCACATCCCTAATCCTATTGGGGAATAGAGTCACTTCAGCTCAGGACACCTTAGGGGCTGTCCTGACTGGCCAGTGACTCCTCCTTGTTATTCTCATTATTTTCTCCGGCCTTGCCGCCAAAAGTGGGGGCCGTGGCCGGAGGGGGCGGGCAACTCCACTAGCTGGAGTGTCCTGCGGTGCTGGCACAAAGGGGTGAGCCTTTGAAGCTCACCGCCAGGTGTGACAGCTCCTGCCTGGGGGAGGTGTTAGCATCTCCACCCAGTGCAGGCTTGGTTACTGGCCTCAGAGTGACAAAGGCACTCTCCCCATGGGGCCAGCAACATGTCTCGGTTGTGGCAGGCTGCTGGAACCAGTCAGCCTACACAAATAGTCGGTTAAGGTTTCAGGGGGCACCTCTAAGGTGCCCTCTGGGGTGTATTTTACAATAAAATGTACACTGGCATCAGTGTGCATTTATTGTGCTGAGAAGTTTGATACCAAACTTCCCAGTTTTCAGTGTAGCCATTATGGTGCTGTGGAGTTCGTGTAAAACAGACTCCCAGACCATATACTCTTATGGCTACCCTGCACTTACAATGTCTAAGGTATTGCTTAGACACTGTAGGAGCACAGTGCTCATGCACTGGTGCCCTCACCTATGGTATAGTGCACCCTGCCTTAGGGCTGTAAGGCCTACTAGAGGGGTGACTTATCTACACCTGCATAGGCAGTGAGAGGCTGGCATGGCACCCTGAGGGGAGTGCCATGTCGACTTACTCGTTTTGTTCTCACCAGCACACACAAGCTGGCAAGCAGGGTGTCTGTGCTGAGTGAGGGGTCTCCAGGGTGGCATAAGACATGCTGCAGCCCTTAGAGACCTTCCTTGGCATCAGGGCCCTTGGTACCAGGGGTACCATTTACAAGGGACTTATCTGGATGCCAGGGTGTGCCAATTGTGGATACAAAAGTACAGGTTAGGGAAAGAACACTGGTGCTGGGGCCTCGTTAGCAGGCCTCAGCACACTTTCAATTCAAAACATAGCATCAGCAAAGGCAAAAAGTCAGGGGGTAACCATGCCAAGGAGGCATTTCCTTACACAACCCCCCCCCCCCCAAACGAAAGAGGATGAGACTAACCTTTCCCAAGAGAGTCTTCATTTTCTAAGTGGAAGAACCTGGAAAGGCCATCTGCATTGGCATGGGCAGTCCCAGGTCTGTGTTCCACTATAAAGTCCATTCCCTGTAGGGAGATGGACCACCTCAACAGTTTGGGATTTTCACCTTTCATTTGCATCAGCCATCTGAGAGGTCTGGGGTCAGTTTGAACTAGGAAGTGAGTACCAAAGAGGTATGGTCTCAACTTCTTCAGGGACCAAACCACAGCAAAGGCCTCCCTCTCAATGGCACTCCAACGCTGCTCCCTGGGGAGTAACCACCTGCTAATGAAAGCAACAGGCTGGTCAAGGCCATCATCATTTGTTTGGGACAAAACTGCCCCTATCCCATGTTCAGAGGCATCTGTTTGCACAATGAATTGCTTGGAGTAATCTGGAGCTGTTAGAACTGGTGCTGTGCACATAGCTTGTTTCAGGGTGTCAAAGGCCTTTTGGCATTCTACAGTCCAGTTTACTTTCTTGGGCATTTTCTTGGAGGTGAGTTCTGTGAGGGCTGTCACAGTGGATCCATATCCCTTCACAAACCTCCTATAGTACCCAGTCAAGCCAAGGAATGCCCTGACTTGAGTCTGGGTTTTTGGAGCTGCCCAGTCCAGAATAGTCTGGATCTTAGGCTGGAGTGGCTGAACTTGGCCTCCACCTACAAGGTGTCCCAAGTAAACCACAGTTCCCTGCCCTATCTGGCATTTGGATGCCTTGATAGAGAGGCCTGCTGATTGCAGAGCCTTCAAAACCTTCTTCAGGTGGACCAGGTGATCCTGCCAGTTGGAGCTAAAGACAGCAATATCATCAAGATAAGCTGCACTAAAGGACTCCAACCCAGCAAGGACTTGATTCACCAACCTTTGGAAGGTGACAGGGGCATTCTTTAAACCAAAGGGCATAACAGTAAACTGATAATGCCCATCAGGTGTGGAGAATGCTGTTTTCTCTTTTGCTCCAGGTGCCATTTTGATTTGCCAGTACCCTGCTGTTAAGTCAAAGGTACTTAAGAATTTGGCAGCACCTAATTTGTCAATCAGCTCGTCAGCTCTAGGAATGGGATGGGCATCTGTCTTGGTGACAGAATTAAGACCTCTGTAGTCCACACAAAACCTCATCTCTCTCTCTCCTTCTTTGGTGTGAGGTTTGGGGACTAAGACCACTGGGCTAGCCCAGGGGCTGTCAGAGTGCTCAATTACTCCCAATTCCAGCATCTTGTGGACTTCCACCTTGATGCTTTCCTTAACTTGATCAGACTGTCTGAAGATTTTGTTTTTGACAGGCATGCTGTCTCCTGTGTCCACATCATGGGTACACAGGTGTGTCTGACCAGGGGTTAGGGAAAAGAGCTCAGCAAACTGTTGTAGGACCTTCCTACAGTCAGCTTGCTGTTGGCCAGAGAGGGTGTCTGAATAGATCACTCCATCCACTGAGCCATCTTTAGGGTCTGAAGAGAGGAGATCAGGGAGAGGCTCACTCTCAGCTTCCTGCTCCTCATCTGTTACCATCAACAGATTCACATCAGCCCTATCATGGAAGAGTTTTAGGCGGTTTACATGGATCACCCTCTTGGGGCTCCTGCTTGTGCCTAGGTCCACCAGGTAGGTGACCTGACTCTTCTTTTCCAGGATTGGGTAAGGGCCACTCCATCTGTCCTGAAGTGCCCTGGGAGCCACAGGCTCCAAAACCCAGACTTTCTGCCCTGGTTGAAATTCAACCATTGCAGCCTTTTGGTCCTACCAAAACTTCAGGAGCTGTTGGCTGGCCTCAAGGTTTTTACTTGCCTTTTCCATGTACTCTGCCATTCTTGAGCGAAGGCCAAGTACATAGTCCACTATGTCTTGTTTAGGCTCATGAAGAGGTCTCTCCCAGCCTTCTTTAACAAGAGCAAGTGGTCCCCTTACAGGGTGGCCAAACAGAACTTCAAAGGGTGAGAACCCTACTCCCTTCTGAGGCACCTCTCTGTAAGCGAAAAGCAGACATGGCAGGAGGACATTCCATCTCCTTTTGAGTTTTTCTGGGAGCCCCATGATCATGCCCTTTAATGTCTTGTTGAATCTCTCAACAAGGCCATTAGTTTGTGGATGATAGGGTGTAGTGAATTTATAAGTCACTCCACACTCATTCCACATGTGTTTTAGGTATGCTGACATGAAGTTGGTACCTCTGTCAGACACCACCTCTTTAGGGAAGCCCACTCTGGTAAAGATACCAATGAGGGCCTTGGCTACTGCAGGGGCAGTAGTCGACCTAAGGGGAATAGCTTCAGGATACCTAGTAGCATGATCCACTACTACTAGGATGTACATATTTCCTGAGGCTGTGGGAGGTTCAAGTGGACCCACTATGTCCACACCCACTCTTTCAAAGGGGACCCCCACCACTGGAAGTGGAATGAGGGGGGCCTTTGGATGTCCACCTGTCTTACCACTGGCTTGACAGGTGGGACAGGAGATGCAAAACTCCTTAACCTTCTGGGACATGTTGGGCCAGTAGAAGTGGTTGACTAACCTCTCCCACGTCTTGGTTTGTCTCAAATGCCCAGCAAGGGGAATATCATGGGCTAAGGTCAGAATAAACTCTCTGAACGCCTGAGGCACTACCACTCTCCTAGTGGCACCAGGTTTGGGATCTCTTGCCTCAGTGTACAGGAGTCCATCTTCCCAATAGACCCTATGTGTTCCATTTTTCTTGCCTTTGGACTCTTCAGCAGCTTGCTACCTAAGGCCTTCAAGAGAGGGACAGGTTTCTTGTCCCTTACACAACTCCTCCCTTGAGGGTCCCCCTGAGCCTAAGAGCTCAACCTGATAAGGTTCCAGCTCCATAGGCTCAGTTCCCTCAGAGGGCAGAACTTCTTCCTGAGAAGAGAGGTTCTCTTTTTCTTGTTGTGTTGCAGCTGGTTTCCCAGCTGACTTTCCTTTTCTCTTGGTAGGCTGGGCCTGTCTTCCAGACTCCAGCTCTACTTTTTCACCCTGTGCCTTGCACTGTGCCCTTGTCTTGACACACACCAGTTCAGGGATACCCAGCATGGCTGCATGGGTTTTCAGTTCTACCTCAGCCCATGCTGAGGACTCCAGGTCATTTCCAAGCAAACAGTCTACTGGGATATTTGAGGAGACCACCACCTGTTTCAGGCCATTGACCCCTCCCCACTCTAAAGTTACCATAGCCATGGGATGTACTTTAGTCTGATTGTCAGCGTTGGTGACTGGATAAGTTTGTCCAGCCAGGTATTGGCCAGGGGAAACCAGTTTCTCTGTCACCATAGTGACACTGGCACCTGTATCCCTCAGGCCCTCTACACTTGTCCCATTAATTAAGAGCTGCTGCCTGTATTTTTGCATGTTAGGGGGCCAGGCAGCCAGTGTGGCTAAATCCACCCCACCCTCAGAGACTAATGTAGCTTCAGTGTGACACCTGATTTGCTCTGGGCACACTGTTGATCCCACTTGGAGACTAGCCATTCCAGTGTTAGCTGGAGTGGAGTTTGAAGTGGTATTTTTCTTGGGACAGGCCTTGTCTCCAGTTTGGTGTCCAGACTGACTACAGCTACGACACCAGGCCTTTTTGGGATCAAAGTTTTTACCCTTGTACCCAGAATTGTTTTTGTGAAGAGGCTCTGGGCCCACCCTCCTGTGCAGGTTTTTGGGGGCCTGTAGAAGACTCTTTACTATTTTTGTTTTTGGCTGTCTCACCACCTTTCCCCTGGGGAGGTTTTGTGACCCCTTTCTTTTGGTCACCCCCTGTGGAAGTTTTGGACACCCTAGTCTTGACCCAATGGTCCGCCTTCTTTCCCAATTCTTGGGGAGAAATTGGTCCTAGGTCTACCAGATGCTGATGCAGTTTGTCATTGAAACAATAACTTAACAGGTGTTATTTCACAAATAAATTGTACAGCCCATCATAATTACTTACACCACTGCCTTGAATCCAACCATCTAGTGTTTTTACTGAGTAGTCTACAAAGTCAACCCAGGTCTGGCTCGAGGATTTTTGAGCCCCCCTGAATCTAATCCTATACTCCTCAGTGGAGAATCCAAAGCCCTCAATCAGGGTACCCTTCATGAGGTCATAAGATTCTGCATCTTTTCCAGAGAGTGTGAGGAGTCTATCCCTACACTTTCCTGTGAACATTTCCCAAAGGAGAGCACCCCAGTGAGATTTGTTCACTTTTCTGGTTACACAAGCCCTCTCAAAAGCTGTGAACCATTTGGTGATGTCATCACCATCTTCATATTTAGTTACAATCCCTTTAGGGATTTTCAACATGTCAGAAGAATCTCTGACCCTATTTATGTTGCTGCCACCATTGATGGGTCCTAGGCCCATCTCTTGTCTTTCCCTTTCTATGGCTAGGATCTGTCTTTCCAAAGCCAATCTTTTGGCCATCCTGGCTAACTGGATGTCCTCTTCACTGGAGTTATCCTCAGTGACTTCAGAGAGGTTGGTCCCTCCTGTGAGGGAACCAGCATCTCTGACTATGATTTGTGGAGTCAGGGCTTGAGAGGCCCTGTCTTCCCTAGATAGGACTGGTGGGGGGGAATCACCCTCCAAGTCACTATACTCATCCTCTGTGTTGCCATCCTCAGAGGGGTTGGCTCTGTCAAACTCTGCCAACAGCTCCTGGAGCTGTAGTTTGGAAGGTCTGGAGCCCATTGCTATTTTCTTTAGTTTACAGAGTGACCTTAGCTCTCTCATCTGTAGATGGAGGTAAGGTGTGGTGTCGAGTTCCACCACATTCACATCTGTACTAGACATTATGCTTCTAAAAGTTGGAATACTTTTTTAAGAAACTAAAACTAGTTCTAGGATCTAATTCAAACTTTTACCAAACTTTTAAACTCTAAAAGAAATGCTAACAGGGACTAACACAAGGCCCTAGCAGGACTTTTAGGAATTTAGAAAAATTTCAAATTGCAAAAATCTATTTCTAATGACAATTTTTGGAATATGTCGTGTGATCAGGTATTGGCTGAGTAGTCCAGCAAATGCAAAGTCTTGTACCCCACCGCTGATCCACCAATGTAGGAAGTTGGCTCTGTATGCACTATTTCAAAGTAAGGAATAGTATGCACAGAGTCCAAGGGTTCCCCTTAGAGGTAAGATAGTGGCAAAAAGAGATAATACTAATGCTCTATTTTGTGGTAGTGTGGTCGAGCAGTAGGCTTATCAAAGGAGTAGTGTTAAGCATTTGTTGTACATACACACAGGCAATAAATGAGGAACACACACTCAGAGACAAATCCAGCCAATAGGTTTTGTTATAGAAAAATATCTTTTCTTAGTTTATTTTAAGAACCACAGGTTCAAATTCTACATGTAATATCTCATTAGAAAGGTATTGCAGGTAAGTACTTTAGGAACTTTGAATCATTACATTAGCATGTATACTTTTTACATAAAACACAATAAGCTGTTTTAAAAGTGGACACAGTGCAATTTTCACAGTTCCTGGGGGAGGTAAAGTATGGTTATTTTTAACAGGTAAGTAAGTCCCTTACAGGTCTCAGTTTTTGGTCCAAGGTAGCCCACCGTTGGGGGTTCAGAGCAACCCCAAAGTTACCACACCAGCAGCTCAGGGCCGGTCAGGTGCAGCGGTCAAAGAGGTGCCCAAAACACATAGGCTTCAATGGAGAGAAGGGGGTGCCCCGGTTCCAGTCTGCCAGCAGGTAAGTACCCGCGTCTTCGGTGGGCAGACCAGGGGGGTTTTGTAGGGCACCGGGGGGGACACAAGTCAGCACAAAAAGTACACCCTCAGCAGCGCGGGGGCGGCCGGGTGCAGTGTGCAAACACGCGTCGGGTTTACAATGGTTTTCAATGAGAGACCAAGGGATCTCTTCAGCGTTGCAGGCAGGCAAGGGGGGGGCTCCTCGGGGTAGCCACCACCTGGGCAAGGGAGAGGGCCTCCTGGGGGTCACTCCTGCACAGGAGTTCCGTTCCTTTAGGTGCTGGGGGCTGCGGGTGCAGGGTCTTTTCCAGCCGTCGGGAAATGGAGTTCAGGCAGTCGCGGTCTGGGGGAGCCTCGGGATTCCCTCTGCAGGCGTCACTGTGGGGGCTCAGGGGGGACAACTTTGGTTGGTCTCGGAGTCGCCGGAGGGTCCTCCCTGAGGTGTTGGTTCTCCACCAGTCAAGTCGGGGTCGCCGGGTGCAGTGTTGCAAGTCTCACGCTTCTTGCGGGGAGTTGCAGGGGTCTTTAAATCTGCTCCTTGAAACAAAGTTGCAGTTCTTTTGGAGCAGTGCCGCTGTCCTCGGGAGTTTCTTGTCTTTCTTGAAGCAGGGCAGTCCTCAGAGGATTCAGAGGTCGCTGGTCCCTTGGAAAGCTTCGCTGGAGCAGGTTTCTTTGGAAGGCAGGAGACAGGCCGGTAAGTCTGGGGCCAAAGCAGTTGGTGTCTTCTGTTCTTCCTCTGCAGGGGTTTTTCAGCTCGGCAGTCTTCTTCTTCTTGTAGTTTCAGGAATCTAAATTCTTAGGTTCAGGGAAGCCCTTAAATACTAAATTTAAGGGCGTGTTTAGGTCTGGGGGGTTAGTAGCCAATGGCTACTAGCCCTGAGGGTGGGTACACCCTCTTTGTGCCTCCTCCCAAGGGGAGGGGGTCACATCCCTAATCCTATTGGGGAATCCTCCATCTGCAAGATGGAGGATTTCTAAAAGTTAGAGTCACTTCAGCTCAGGACACCTTAGGGGCTGTCCTGACTGGCCAGTGACTCCCCCTTGTTATTCTCATTATTTTCTCCGGCCTTGCCGCCAAAAGTGGGGGCCGTGGCCGGAGGGGGCGGGCAACTCCACTAGCTGGAGTGTCCTGCGGTGCTGGCACAAAGGGGTGAGCCTTTGAGGCTCACCGCCAGGTGTGACAGCTCCTGCCTGGGGGAGGTGTTAGTATCTCCACCCAGTGCAGGCTTTGTTACTGGCCTCAGAGTGACAAAGGCACTCTCCCCATGGGGCCAGTAACATGTCTCGGTTGTGGCAGGCTGCTGGAACCAGTCAGCCTACACAGATAGTCGGTTAAGGTTTCAGGGGGCACCTCTAAGGTGCCCTCTGGGGTGTATTTTACAATAAAATGTACACTGGCATCAGTGTGCATTTATTGTGCTGAGAAGTTTGATACCAAACTTCCCAGTTTTCAGTGTAGCCATTATGGTGCTGTGGAGTTCGTGTAAAACAGACTCCCAGACCATATACTCTTATGGCTACCCTGCACTTACAATGTCTAAGGTATTGCTTAGACACTGTAGGAGCACAGTGCTCATGCACTGGTGCCCTCACCTATGGTATAGTGCACCCTGCCTTAGGGCTGTAAGGCCTACTAGAGGGGTGACTTATCTACACCTGCATAGGCAGTGAGAGGCTGGCATGGCACCCTGAGGGGAGTGCCATGTCGACTTACTCGTTTTGTTCTCGCCAGCACACACAAGCTGGCAAGCAGGGTGTCTGTGCTGAGTGAGGGGTCTCCAGGGTGGCATAAGACATGCTGCAGCCCTTAGAGACCTTCCTTGGCATCAGGGCCCTTGGTACCAGGGGTACCATTTACAAGGGACTTATCTGGATGCCAGGGTGTGCCAATTGTGGATACAAAAGTACAGGTTAGGGAAAGAACACTGGTGCTGGGGCCTGGTTAGCAGGCCTCAGCACACTTTCAATTCAAAACATAGCATCAGCAAAGACAAAAAGTCAGGGGGTAACCATGCCAAGGAGGCATTTCCTTACAAGATGCTTTGCTCTAATTTTTGAGTTCATGTTCAAATCAAGTATTTTAAGTTTCTGACATGCTGTTTATGCATCTAAATGGGTACATTTCGGATTCTGAAAGCAGTAACTGGGCTAGCTGAAAATAAAGTACAGCAAGTGGGCAATACATTAGCGCTCGGAGTACAAAAATCTCATTCTTCCGATGGCAGTGGTGAAATGTTTAGGAATGTTATTTCATGCAAACTGTAGGTTCAGATGTAGAACATGCACAACCATGAAATTCTCTGTGATGATTGTAGGGAAGAGCTATAAGTACGACGAACAGTGTTCTCTGGTTCTAAGCACTAGATTATGGTTGGTTAAGTTGTCCAGTCTCCAATTACTACTCTGAAATGCCGCAGATCGAGACATTTTGTGAACCAATAAATTTAGCATTCCAAGACACTCCCACTCAGCATGGCCCTCACATCTGAGTGGGGGAGCTCATCTTACATAAATGAATAAGAAAGTGTTGGCAACAGGTTCTGCAGTAAGAACCAAGCTTATATCATGGCTGTGAGAATCATTAATTGTCCTTGATTTTACAACAGAGTGAGAGAGTGATGCTGTTGTGTTTGTCTAGAAACATTTAGAGTGGTTTTTAGACTATTCTCTCCATGGTTTTGTAGAAGAGTATGTTTTGTACAAGTGTGAAACCGTTTGGTGGTATGTAAGACCTGAAACTGGCCATTTTAAACAGTGGTTGTACTCACAAGGGTTTTAGGTTGGGTGAACGATGCCCTTCCATAAGAGGTCGTTTTTGATCATTTCTAAATATGAGTACAGGAATCTGCTGGCTAGCCCCAAAATGGAATTTAGGCTAGAGATGGAACTGAAGGGTGACCTCAAATATGGGAACAATTTATGCCGTGGGGCTCAGGGCTGTATGGTCTGGGTGCTGCAGAGACCTTCCTTTCTAGTATGGTGATTGCTCTTTTTTTGTGCCTACCAGCTTAGTGATGTAACAGTGGTACAGCCTTTTTTGTGTTTTTGTTCACTTTTCTTTGAATTTGTTTTCATGTAGGGTCTATGCGGCCTGTCATTTCTCCTCTATTATTTGTTAAACCGTATGTCATTCAGAAACTGATTAGTAACTTTTTTTTAGACTCAATCATGGCATCTAGGTGAACCGTGAACCACATTTGCAAAACATTTATGTTTCCCAACAGTACTCACCACAAAACCAATAACTAAGACACTACAATACACAATCTTGGTGGGCTGACGATTATAATGAGTGAAAGGTCTGTCGAACTGTACCTTAAGCTGTTTGGTTCCTTTCGCTGTTTTAAGCCCTATGATGACGTGGCTGATGGTCTTGCCATAGCCCCCCATTGGGTTCTCTGTCTCACATGGGGTTAACTCTGTTACTTCTCCTTCATAGACCTCCTTTGTCTCCTTTATCCTCAAACCTGTGAAATGCATATTGGACAATTCTCAATGACATGTCAAGAACTAGAAAAACAAAACCTACAACAAGAAATTTTCCAGCAAAGCAAGATAAGGGTTTAGGATTTTGTGCATTCCAAAATCCGCAGTTTACGTTAAACTGAAGCTT
Organism: Pleurodeles waltl; assembly: GCF_031143425.1. Lineage (NCBI taxonomy): Eukaryota > Metazoa > Chordata > Amphibia > Caudata > Salamandridae > Pleurodeles > Pleurodeles waltl. The sequence continues at coordinate 46,835,341 of NC_090448.1, read as the reverse complement.
GGTGCACTCTCAGGCTGCTCACCATATGAAGTTATCGCCTGGGTGGCATTAAAAATAAACTGTCAAAAGTTTGCATCTTATACCAATAATGCTATCTTTCGGACATGTTGTCATGTCTGGTCACAGATATGAATTAAGCAAATTATGAATTTTCACTCTAGATTAACAAATCCAAAGCATAAAATGGTGTAAAAAAAAAAAAAAGTTTCTGCAGTTAACAGACAACTATTGCATCAAAACATGGACCGTGAAGTGAAATGGTGGAAGCTAAAACAGAGCAATAAGCTGTAAGGAAATTCCATGACTTCTGAAACTTTCCTTCCTTACTATTGTGCATAATTTCCTACAATTTGTTGCCTTGGTGGTCTAAGGGACTACTAAAACAGGTAAGTCTTTTCTAATGAAGACACGTTCCAGGAATCCATTCGGCTGCCACCCATGTCCTCTGGCTGCTATGTCTCAGCTTGTTTGCATATAGTTTGCTTCACTGGCCCTTCCTTGGCCCTCTACATACAGCTCTTTATAGTTCAGCCTCCACTGCACTGCTAGAAGCTGATGTATGGGAGGACATTCAAACTTGGAAGAAACCTTCAAAATCCTCTCCATATAGACTGTAGTATTTTTTATGTTTATGAGAGACCACAAATGGCCTATTTATTGCTCTAGGTTTTCAGTGATGTGATCTTGTATGTTCGGCCATTTGAAAGAAACAAGATACTCGTCTGTTCATAAATAGGGAGGGTCAGATTCAGTGACAGAGTGAGGACTCAGACAGAGGGGGAGGTTCTGGGCTCTCAACATAAAAGGATGGCGCTGGTCCCGGTCTAGTCAGCCTGAGGGCTTGAGCTATGCTGCCTATACCGCATTTTAACGATTTCAGGCTTTTACTACTTCTAACAAGGAATGCCTATTTATATCTCAATGACATTTCTTTAAATGCAGACCTACGACTGCTAATTGTTGTTTTGAGAGTAGCTTTTAAAACTGACAATATCCATAACACACTTTGGGCACCTCACAAAATGTTTTAAGTAGAACTTACGTACACTTGATACATGTTGGCACTGTAGAACAACTAAAGCTGTTCCCCAGCACACTGCTCTACAAACATTCCTTCTACAACAAGCACTGGCAATGCCAGTATATCTGGCTTATGAATGAAAGTGCCTCGAGTCATTGATGTTTTTAAGTACTCAATAAGACACCATAAATGCACTCTGTCACTCACCTTTGCACATATGCATCCATTCACTGACATTCTTTCAACCCTCAGGTGACACTAGCACAATAAAACACAAACTCAACAACATATGCAAGATAAATGAAAAGAATACAAGTGTAAAAAACATGTTGCTATGTAAATATGGCAGGCATATGCTTGCAATAATGAAACTGTACGAAGCTGCAGGTATCCGTCTTGCAGTGCTGGTGTGCACAGCCTCACTGTTTTAAAGTTTCAACATGGCTGACACATTTACACCCAACAAGCTAGTCATCTTGGAGTGCTAAAACAATGGTGTAGGAAGTTGGCTCTGTATGCACTATTTCAAAGTAAGGAATAGTATGCACAGAGTCCAAGGGTTCCCCTTAGAGGTAAGAGAGTGGCAAAAAGAGATAATACTAATGCTCTATTTTGTGGTAGTGTGGTCGAGCAGTAGGCTTATCAAAGGAGTAGTGTTAAGCATTTGTTGTACATACACACAGGCAATAAGGGACACACACTCAAACAATTCCAGGCCAATAGGTTTTTGTTATAGAAAAATATATTTTCTTAGTTTATTTTAAGAACCACAGGTTCAAATTCTACATGTAATATCTCATTTGGAAGGTATTGCAGGTAAGTACTTTAGGAACTTTGAATAATTACAGTAGCATATATACTTTTTACATAAAACACATTTAGCTGTTTTAAAAGTGGACACAGTGCAATTTTCACAGTTCCTTGGGAGGTAAAGTATTGTTAGGTTTTGCAGGTAAGTAAACCACCTACGGGGTTAAGATTGGGGTCCAAGGTAGCCCACCGTTGGGGGTTCAGAGCAACCCCAAAGTCACCACACCAGCAGCTCAGGGCCGGTCAGGTGCAGAGTTCAAAGTGGTGCCCAAAACGCATAGGCTTCAATGGAGAGAGGGGGGTGCCCCGGTTCCAGTCTGCCAGCAGGTAAGTACCCGCGTCTTCGGAGGGCAGACCAGGGGGGTTTTGTAGGGCACCGGGGGGGACACAAGTCCACACAAAAAGTACACCCTCAGCAGCGCGGGGGCGGCCGGGTGCAGTGTGCAAACAAGCGTCGGGTTTCCAATGGGAGACCAAGGGGTCTCTTCAGCGGTGCAGGCAGGGGTAGCCACCACCTGGGCAAGGGAGAGGGCCTCCTGGGGGTCACTCCTGCACTGGAGTTCCGATCCTTCAGGTGCTGGGGGCTGCGGGTGCAGGGTCTTTTCCTGCGGTCGGGATTTTAGAGTCAGGCAGTCGCGGTCAGGGGGGACCTGGGGATTCCCTCTGCAGGCGTCGCTGTGGGGGTTCAGGGGGGACAACTTTGGTTACTCACAGTCTCGGAGTCGCCGGAGGGTCCTCCCTGAGGTGTTGGTTCTCCACCAGTCGAGTCGGGGTCGCCGGGTGCAGTGTTGCAAGTCTCACACTTCTTGCGGGGATTGCAGGGGTCTTTAAATCTGCTCCTCTGAAACAAAGTTGCAGTCTTTTTGGAACAGGGCCGCTGTCCTCAGGAGTTTCTTGTTCCTCTTGAAGCAGGGCAGTCCTCTGAGGATTCAGAGGTCGCTGGTCCTGGAGAAAGCGTCGCTGGAGCAGGTTTCTTTAGAAGGCAGGAGACAGGCCGGTAGGACTGGGGCCAAAGCAGTTGGTGTCTTCTTTCTTCTTCTGCAGGGTTTTTCAGCTCAGCAGTATTCTTCTTCGGGAAGTTGCAGGAATCTAAATTCTTAGGTTCAGGGGAGCCCTTAAATACTAAATTTAAGGGCGTGTTTAGGTCTGGGGGGTTAGTAGCCAATGGCTACTAGCCCTGAGGGTGGGTACACAATCTTTGTGCCTCCTCCGAAGGGGAGGGGGTCACATTCCTATCCCTATTGGGGGGAATCCTCCATCTGCAAGATGGAGGATTTCTAAAAGTTAGAGTCACTTCAGCTCAGGACACCTTAGGGGCTGTCCTGACTGGCCAGTGACTCCTCCTTGTTATTCTCATTATCTCCTCCGGCCTTGCTGCCAAAAGTGGGGCCGTGGCCGGAGGGGGCGGGCAACTCCACTAGCTGGAGTGCCCTGCGGTGCTGGAACAAAGGGGGTAAGCCTTTGAGGCTCACCGCCAGGTGTTACAGCTCCTGCCTGGGGGAGGTGATAGCATCTCCACCCAGTGCAGGCTTTGTTACAGGCCACAGAGTGACAAAGGCACTCTCCCCATGTGGCCAGCAACATGTCTCGGGTGTGGCAGGCTGCTAGAACCAGTCAGCCTACACGGGTAGTTGGTTTAAGTTTCAGGGGCCACCTCTAAGGTGCCCTCTGGGGTGTATTTTACAATAAAATGTACACTGGCATCAGTGTGCATTTATTGTGCTGAGAAGTTTGATACCAAACTTCCCAGTTTTCAGTGTAGCCATTGTGGTGCTGTGGAGTCTGTGTTTGACAGACTCCCAGACCATATACTCTTATGGCTACCCTGCACTTACAATGTCTAAGGTATTGCTTAGACACTGTAGGAGCACAGTGCTCATGCACTGGTGCCCTCACCTATGGTATAGTGCACCCTGCCTTAGGGCTGTAAGGCCTACTAGAGGGGTGACTTATCTACACCTGCATAGGCAGTGAGAGGCTGGCATGGCACCCTGAGGGGAGTGCCATGTCGACTTACTCGTTTTGTTCTCGCCAGCACACACAAGCTGGCAAGCAGGGTGTCTGTGCTGAGTGAGGGGTCTCCAGGGTGGCATAAGACATGCTGCAGCCCTTAGAGACCTTCCTTGGCATCAGGGCCCTTGGTACCAGGGGTACCATTTACAAGGGACTTATCTGGATGCCAGGGTGTGCCAATTGTGGATACAAAAGTACAGGTTAGGGAAAGAACACTGGTGCTGGGGCCTGGTTAGCAGGCCTCAGCACACTTTCAATTCAAAACATAGCATCAGCAAAGGCAAAAAGTCAAGGGGTAACCATGCCAAGGAGGCATTTCCTTACAAATGGTAAAGTAAGGGCAACAGCATTTCGATTAGAGGACGTGGTTAGGTGAGACGCAACAAACTGCAGATGAAATTACAAGCAAGCAGCCCATTAGCAATTGGGAAACTGTAGGATCGGTTAAAAAAAAAAAAAAAGATGAGAAGCAAAGAAATCAAAGGGGTATTGAAAACGAAAGGACAGGCCAACCAGCCCTGACACTGAAACACATTCAATTTCAGTAGGATGTGCAGGTGATCAGAAAATGTGGTCATTCACAGTGCAAGGGAGACCATGACAGTTGTGGACTGAGCCATTACCACAGGCAGTATGCGGCCATGGATTAAAGTAGAGTGTTAATGACACCAGTAGCAGAAAATGGCTGACCTAAAGCCCCTCTATGTATCGATATGGATATATATTTATGTACATATGAATGTTTTTTTTTATTTTTTTTAATACAAGATCCTGGAAGAAAGCTAAACCTGTCAGGCCTTACAAAGAGATTCTTGCAAGAATTATTACACTCCAAATCTTCTACCACTAGGATTTGTCGAAGGGGTAACTAAGCAACACCAAAATCTGTCCCTACGAAGATAATTTGTGAGATTTCATGTATTAAAATACCAGGCTGCAGGCTTTAACAAAGCAAAAAACAATTCACCTTTGAAGGTCTACCGGGCTTTGTCATTTGTGTTCATTAGTAACTATATCAGGTCTACTGTCCATGTCGTAACTTTTGATAATAAATAGATCAGACCCATGTCATCTGAAGAAAATAAATCCTAGTGAATCCCTCAGGCCCATAGCTGTTGTCATTGGGTAGTAACCATAACAAACTCAAGCCTACTGTACTGAGGTTCAGCTTTCCCACAAAGCAGCCATCAGGCATTCAGTCATAAAACTATAAATGTATATAAATTACAATTGGCAGAGCAAAATACATTCACTCCTAAGAGGGCTTAACAAGGATTCTCACAGTGCAAATCTTCCATACATATGTTTGTCAGAAGGGGTAACCAACAAAAACTCTTGCCTACTATAGGAATCAGTGAGATTCCATGCAACAAAATACCTATATGTAGGCATTAATAAGAGAACTAACAATCCATCCTTGAATACCTATTGACTTTAACTGAAGCTTTTCACAATAAATACTGCAGGCTTACTGCCTTTTTCATAACAAGAAGACATATAATCTTTATATCTACCTGGCTTGTCACCATAGCCAACTCAGACCCAACTGATTGGGCATACGATTTCCCACAAGTAAACCATCATGCATACAGTAATATTACAAATACGTACACAAATTGCAGTTGTCAAAACAATGTAAAATCCCTTCTTAGAGAGTCTAGTAAGGATTATCATAGTACGCATTTCCTATCCCAACAGTTTGTTCGGTGTGTCACCAACACCAACCCCTTTGCCTACTACAGTAATCTGAGAATCCCTGTAACAAAGAAACTGCCACAGGATTTAGCACAGTGTGAAAACAACCCACCCTTAAGAGAGTTTGTTTTTAACACATGCGTTTCACAGTAAGTCAGTCAGGCCTACTGGCTTTGCCATACGTTTCATGAGCTGCTAAATTCCTAACAAGTATTTTCACAGATAAAATCTTCGATATTCACAGTTTTCGACGGGGATAATACCAAAACCTTTTGCCTACTACAGGTATTTATGTGATTCTATGTAACAAAATAATTGTCTGCATGCCATAATACACAGTACTAACCACGCACAGTTAAACAGATTGCTGTTAACGCATGCTTCTCACAATAAATAGGTCACGCCTTCTTTTATCATAACATTTCACAGTAAACAGATCAGGCCTATAGCCATGATCACTGGCTTACCTCTATGTTACGTTACGTGCATTTGCATAGCACACAACTCACACGATTGTATCAAGGGTCAAGATGGCATCCTGGCGCTGAAGTAGGAACTGTATAGCCGAGCCAGGGTTGGGGCTAGGTGAGGAGTCAGACTGTCAGTTTCTTGAGGAACTCAAGAACTGTGGTGGTGGCTCTGATGGGTAGGGGTAGGTAGTTGTAGGCTTTTGGAGCTAGACAAGAGAATCCATGACCATCAGATCTGGTTCTGCATACGAGGGTGTGTGTGTGTAAGGAAATGCCTCCTTGGCATGGTTACCCCCTGACTTTTTGCCTTTGCTGATGCTATGTTTTGAATTGAAAGTGTGCTGAGGCCTGCTAACCAGGCCCCAGCACCAGTGTTCTTTCCCTAACCTGTACTTTTGATTCCACAATTGGCACACCCTGACATCCAGATAAGTCCCTTGTAACTGGTACCTCTGGTACCAAGGGCCCTGATGCCAGGGAAGGTCTCTAAGGGCTGCAGCATGTATTATGCCACCCTAGAGACCCCTCACTCAGCACAGACACACTGCTTACCAGCTTGTGTGTGCTAGTGAGGACAAAACGAGTAAGTCGACATGGCACTCCCCTCAGGGTGCCATGCCAGCCTCTCACTGCCTATGCAGTATAGGTAAGACACCCCTCTAGCAGGCCTTACAGCCCTAAGGCAGGGTGCACTATACCATAGGTGAGGGTACCAGTGCATGAGCACTGTGCCCCTACAGTGTCTAAGCAAAACCTTAGACATTATAAGTGCAGGGTAGCCATAAGAGTATATGGTCTGGGAGTCTGTTTTACACGAACTCCACAGCACCATAATGGCTACACTGAAAACTGGGAAGTTTGGTATCAAACTTCTCAGCACAATAAATGCACACTGATGCCAGTGTACATTTTATTGGAAAATACACCACAGAGGGCACCTTAGAGGTGCCCCCTAAAACTTAACCGACTATCTGTGTAGGCTGACTGGTTCCAGCAGCCTGCCACACTAGAGACATGTTGCTGGCCCCATGGGGAGAGTGCCTTTGTCACTCTGAGGCCAGTAACAAAGCCTGCACTGGGTGGAGATGCTAACACCTGGCGGTGAGCCTCAAAGGCTCACCCCTTTGTCACAGCACCGCAGGACACTCCAGCTAGTGGAGTTGCCTGCCCCCTCCGGCCCCGGCCCCCACTTTTGGCGGCAAGGCCGGAGAAAATAATGAGAATAACAAGGAGGAGTCACTGGCCAGTCAGGACAGCCCCGAAGGTGTCCTGAGCTGAGGTGACTAACTTTTAGAAATCCTCCATCTTGCAGATGGAGGATTCCCCCAATAGGATTAGGGATGTGACCCCCTCCCCTTGGGAGGAGGCACAAAGAGGGTGTACCCACCCACAGGGCTAGTAGCCATTGGCTACTAACCCCCCAGACCTAAACACGCCCTTAAATTTAGTATTTAAGGGCTTCCCTGAACCTAAGATTTTAGATTCCTGCAACTACAAGAAGGACTGCTGAGCTGAAAGACCCCTGCAGAGGAAGACCAGAAGACACCAACTGCCTTGGCCCCAGACTTACCGGCCTGTCTCCTGCCTTCCAAAGAACCTGCTACAGCGACGCTTTCCAAGGGACCAGCGACCTCTGAATCCTCTGAGGACTGCCCTGCTTCGAAAAAGACAAGAAACTCCCGAGGACAGCGGCACTGCTCCAAAAGAACTGCAACTTTGTTACAAGGAGCAGATATAAAGACCCCTGCAACTCCCCGCAAGAAGCGTGAGACTTGCAACACTGCACCCGGCGACCCCGACTCGACTGGTGGAGAACAACCAACTCAGGGAGGACCCTCCGGCGACTCTACGACTGTGAGTAACCAAAGTTGTCCCCCCTGAGCCCCCACAGCGACGCCTGCAGAGGGAATCCCCAGGCTCCCCCTGACCGCAACTGTCTGAACTCCATTTCCCGACGGCTGGAAAAGACCCTGCACCCGCAGCCCCCAGCCCCTAAAGAAACGGAACTTCTGTGCAGGAGTGACCCCCAGGAGGCCCTCTCCCTTGCCCAGGTGGTGGCTACCCCGAGGAGCCCCCCCCTTGCCTGCCTGCATCGCTGAAGAGACCCCTTGGTCTCCCATTGAAACCTGAAGGAAACCCGACGCGTGTTTGCACACTGCACCCGGCCGCCCCGCGCTGCTGAGGGTGTACTTTCTGTGCTACTTTGTGTCCCCCCCCGGTGCCCTACAAAACCCCCCTGGTCTGCCCTCCGAAGACGCGGGTACTTACCTGCTGGCAGACTGGAACCGGGGCACCCCCTTCTCTCCATTATAGCCTATGTGTTTTGGGCACCTCTTTGACCTTTGCACCTGACCGGCCCTGAGCTGCTGGTGTGATAACTTTGGGGTTGCTCTGAACCCCCAACGGTGGGCTACCTTGGACCAAAAACTGAGACCTGTAAGGGACTTACTTACCTGTTAAAAATAACCATACTTTACCTCCCCCAGGAACTGTGAAAATTGCACTGTGTCCACTTTTAAAACAGCTTATTGTGTTTTATGTGAAAAGTATACATGCTAAAGTAATGATTCAAAGTTCCTAGAGTACTTACCTGCAATACCTTTCAAAAGAGCTATTACATGTAAAATTTGAACCTGTGGTTCTTAAAATAAACTAAGAAATATATATTTTTCTATAACAAAACCTATTGGCTGGATTTGTCTCTGAGTGTGTGTACCTCATTTATTGTCTATATGTATGTACAACAAATGCTTAACACTACTCCTTGGATAAGCCTACTGCTCGACCACACTACCACAAAATAGAGCATTAGTATTATCTCTTTTTACCACTATTTTACCTCTAAGGGGAACCCTTGGACTCTGTGCATGCTATTCCTTACTTTGAAATAGCACATACAGAGCCAACTTCCTACATTGGTGGATCAGCGGTGGGATACAAGACTTTGCATTTGCTGGACTACTCAGCCAATACCTGATCACACGACAAATTCCAAAATTGTCATTAGAAATTGATTTTTGCAATTTGAAAAGTTTTCTAAATTCTTTAAAGTCCTGCTAGGGCCTTGTGTTAGTCCCTGTTAGCATTTCTTTTAGAGTTTAAAAGTTTGTAAAAGTTTGAATTAGATTCTAGAACTAGTTTTAGATTCTTAAAAGCATTCCAACTTTTAGAAGAATAATGTCTAGTACAGAGATGAATGTGGTGGAACTCGACACCACACCTTACCTCCATCTCCAGATGAAAGAGCTAAGGTCACTCTGTAACATAAGAAAAATAACAATGGGCTCCAGACCTACCAAAGTACAGCTCCAGGAGCTGTTGGCAGAGTATGATAGAGCCAACCCCTCTGTGGATAACACAGAGGAGGATGATAGTGAACTGGAGGAAGAATCCCCTCCATCAGTCCTATCTAGGGAGAACAGGGCTTCTCAAGCCCTGACTCCAAAAATAATAGTCAGAGATACTGGCTCCCTCACAGGAGGGTCCAGCCTCTCTGAAATCACTGAGGATAACTCCAGTGAAGAGGACATCCAGTTAGCCAGGATGGCCAAAAGATTGGCTTTGGAAAAACAGATCCTAGCCATAGAAAGGGAAAGACAAGAGATGGGCCTAGGACCCATCAATGGTGGCAACAACATAACTAGGGTCAGAGATTCTCCTGACATGTTGAAAATCCCCAAAGGGATTGTAACTAAATATGAAGATGGTGATGACATCACCAAATGGTTCACAGCTTTTGAGAGGGCTTGTGAAACCAGAAAAGTGAACAAATCTCACTGGGGTACTCTCCTTTGGGAAATTTTCACAGGAAAGTGTAGGGATAGACTCCTCACACTCTCTAAAAAAGATGCAGAATCGTATGACCTCATGAAGGGTACCCTGATTGAGGGCTTTGGATTCTCCACTGAGGAGTATAGGATTAGATTCAGGGGGGCTCAAAAATCCTCGAGCCAGACCTGGGTTGACTTTGTAGACTACTCAGTAAAAACACTAGATGGTTGGATTCAAGGCAATCGTGTAAATGATTATGATTGGCTGTACAATTTATTTGTGAAAGAACACCTATTAAGTAATTGTTTCAATGATAAACTGCATCAGCATCTGGTGGACCTAGGACCAATTTCTCCCCAAGAATTGGGAAAGAAGGCGGACCATTGGGTCAAGACTAGGGTGTCCAAAACTTCCACAGGGGGTGACCAAAAGAAGGGGGTCACAAAACCTCCCCAGGGGAAAGGTGGTGAGAGCCAAAAACAAAGATAGTAAAGAGTCTTCTACAGGCCCCGAAAAACCTGCACAGGAGGGTGGGCCCAGAGCCTCTTCACAAAACAATTCTGGGTACAAGGGTAAAAACTTTGATCCCAAAAAGGCCTGGTGTCGTAACTGTAGTCAGTCTGGACACCAAACTGGAGACAAGGCCTGTCCCAAGAAAGATACCACTTCTAACTCCCATCCAGCTAAAACTGGAATGGCCAGTCTCCAAGTGGGATCAACAGTGTGCCCAGAGCAAATCAGGTGTCACACTGAAGCTACATTAGTCTCTGAGGGTGGGGTGGATTTAGCCACACTGGCTGCCTGGCCCCCAAACATGCAAAAATACAGGCAGCAGCTCTTAATTAATGGGACAAGTGTAGAGGGCCTGAGGGATACAGGTGCCAGTGTCACCATGGTGACAGAGAAACTGGTTTCCCCTGGCCAATACCTGGCTGGACAAACTTATCCAGTCACCAACGCTGACAATCAGACTAAAGTACATCCCATGGCTATGGTAACTTTAGAGTGGGGAGGGGTCAAAGGCCTGAAACAGGTGGTGGTCTCCTCAAATATCCCAGTAGACTGTTTGCTTGGAAATGACCTGGAGTACTCAGCATGGGCTGAGGTAGAACTGAAAACCCATGCAGCCATGCTGGGTATCCCTGAACTGGTGTGTGTCAAGACTAGGGCACAGTGCAAGGCACAGGGTGAAAAAGTAGAGCTGGAGTCTGGAAAAATGGCCCAGCCTACCAAGAGAAAAGGAAAGTCAGCTGGGAAACCAGCTGCAACACAACACCAAAAAGAGAACCTCTCTTCTCAGGAAGAAGTTCTGCCCTCTGAGGGAACTGAGCCTATGGAGCTGGAACCTTATCAGGTTGAGCTCTTGGGCCCAGGGGGACCCTCAAGGGAAGAGTTGTGTAAGGGACAAGAAACCTGTCCCTCTCTTGAAGGCCTTAGGCAGCAAGCTGCTGAAGAGTCCAAAGGCAAGAAAAATGGAACACATAGGGTCTATTGGGAAGATGGACTCCTGTACACTGAGGCAAGAGATCCCAAACCTGGTGCCACTAGGAGAGTGGTAGTGCCTCAGGGTTTCAGAGAGCTTATTCTGACCTTAGCCCATGATATTCCCCTTGCTGGGCATTTGGGACAAACCAAGACGTGGGAGAGGTTAGTCAACCACTTCTACTGGCCCAATATGTCCCAGAAGGTTAAGGAGTTTTGCCTCTCCTGCCCCACCTGTCAATCCAGTGGTAAGACAGGTGGGCATCCAAAGGCCCCCCTCATTCCACTTCCAGTGGTGGGGGTCCCCTTTGAAAGAGTGGGTGTGGACATAGTTGGTCCACTAGAACCTCCCACAGCCTCAGGAAATATGTACATCCTAGTAGTAGTGGATCATGCTACTAGGTATCCTGAAGCTATTCCCCTTAGGTCGACTACTGCCCCTGCAGTAGCCAAGGCCCTCATTGGTATCTTTACCAGAGTGGGTTTCCCTAAGGAGGTGGTGTCTGACAGAGGTACCAACTTCATGTCAGCATACCTAAAACACATGTGGAATGACTTACAAATTCACTACACCATATCATCCACAAACTAATGGCCTTGTTGAGAGATTCAACAAGACATTAAAGGGCATGATCATGGGGCTCCCAGAAAAACTCAAAAGGAGATGGGATGTCCTCCTGCCATGTCTGCTTTTCGCTTACAGAGAGGTGCCTCAGAAGGGAGTAGGATTCTCACCCTTTGAACTTCTGTTTGGCCACCCTGTAAGGGGGCCACTTGCTCTTGTTAAAGAAGGCTGGGAGAGACCTCTTCATGAGCCTAAACAAGACATAGTGGACTATGTACTTGGCCTTCGCTCAAGGATGGCAGAGTACATGGAAAAGGCAAGTAAAAACCTTGAGGCCAGCCAACAACTCCAGAAGTTGTGGTATGACCAAAAGGCTGCACTGGTTGAATTTCAACCAGGGCAGAAAGTCTGGGTTCTGGAGCCTGTGGCTCCCAGGGCACTTCAGGACAAATGGAGTGGCCCTTACCCAGTACTAGAGAGGAAGAGTCAGGTCACCTACCTGGTGGACCTGGGCACAAGCAGGAGCCCCAAGAGGGTGATCCATGTGAACCGCCTTAAGCTCTTCCATGACAGGGCTGATGTAAATCTGTTGATGGTAACAGATGAGGACCAGGAAGCTGAGAGAGAGCCTCTCCCTGATCTCCTCTCATCAGACCCTAAAGATGGCTCAGTAGATGGAGTGATCTACTCAGACACCCTCTCTAGCCAACAGCAGTCTGACTGCAGGAAGGTCCTGCAGCAGTTTGCTGAACTCTTTTCCCTAACCCCTGGTCAGACACACCTGTGTACCCATGATGTGGACACAGGAGACAGCATGCCTGTCAAAAACAAAATATTTAGACAGTCTGACCAAGTTAAGGAAAGCATCAAGGTGGAAGTCCACAAGATGCTGGAATTGGGAGTAATTGAGTACTCTGACAGCCCCTGGGCTAGCCCAGTGGTCTTAGTCCCCAAACCTCACACCAAAGAAGGGAAGAGAGAGATGAGGTTTTGTGTGGACTACAGAGGTCTCAACTCTGTCACCAAGACAGATGCTCATCCCATTCCTAGAGCTGATGAGCTAATAGACAAATTAGGGGCTGCCAAATTCTTAAGTACCTTTGACTTAACAGCAGGGTACTGGCAAATCAAAATGGCCCCTGGAGCAAAAGAAAAGACAGCATTCTCCACACCTGATGGGCATTATCAGTTCACTGTTATGCCCTTTGGTTTAAAGAATGCCCCTGCCACCTTCCAAAGGTTGGTGATTCAAGTCCTTGCTGGGTTGGAATCCTTTAGTGCAGCTTATCTTGATGATATTGCTGTCTTCAGCTCCACCTGGCAGGATCACCTGGTCCACCTGAAGAAGGTTTTGAAGGCCCTGCAATCTGCAGGCCTCTCTATCAAGGCATCCAAATGCCAGATAGGGCAGGGAACTGTGGTTTACTTGGGACACCTTGTAGGTGGAGGCCAAGTTCAGCCACTCCAACCCAAGATCCAGACTATTCTGGACTGGGTAGCTCCAAAAACCCAGACTCAAGTCAGGGCATTCCTTGGCTTGACTGGGTACTATAGGAGGTTTGTGAAGGGATATGGATCCATTGTGACAGCCCTCACAGAACTCACCTCCAAGAAAATGCCCAAGAAAGTAAACTGGACTGTAGAATGCCAACAGGCCTTTGACACCCTGAAGCAAGCTATGTGCACAGCACCAGTTCTAAAAGCTCCAGATTACTCCAAGCAATTCATTGTGCAAACAGATGCCTCTGAACATGGGATAGGGGCAGTTTTGTCCCAAACAAATGATGATGGCCTTGACCAGCCTGTTGCTTTCATTAGCAGGTGGTTACTCCCCAGGGAGCAGCGTTGGAGTGCCATTGAGAGGGAGGCCTTTGCTGTGGTTTGGTCCCTGAAGAAGTTGAGACCATACCTCTTTGGTACTCACTTCCTAGTTCAGACTGACCACAGACCTCTCAGATGGCTGATGCAAATGAAAGGTGAAAATCCAAAACTGTTGAGGTGGTCCATCTCCCTACAGGGAATGGACTTTGTAGTGGAACACAGACCTGGGACTGCCCATGCCAATGCAGATGGCCTTTCCAGGTTCTTCCACTTAGAAAATGAAGACTCTCTTGGGAAAGGTTAGTCTCATCCTCTTTCGTTTGGGGGGGGGGGGTTGTGTAAGGAAATGCCTCCTTGGCATGGTTACCCCCTGACTTTTTGCCTTTGCTGATGCTATGTTTTGAATTGAAAGTGTGCTGAGGCCTGCTAACCAGGCCCCAGCACCAGTGTTCTTTCCCTAACCTGTACTTTTGATTCCACAAATGGCACACCCTGACATCCAGATAAGTCCCTTGTAACTGGTACCTCTGGTACCAAGGGCCCTGATGCCAGGGAAGGTCTCTAAGGGCTGCAGCATGTATTATGCCACCCTAGAGACCCCTCACTCAGCACAGACACACTGCTTACCAGCTTGTGTGTGCTAGTGAGAACAAAATGAGTAAGTCGACATGGCACTCCCCTCAGGGTGCCATGCCAGCCTCTCACTGCCTATGCAGTATAGGTAAGACACCCCTCTAGCAGGCCTTACAGCCCTAAGGCAGGGTGCACTATACCATAGGTGAGGGTACCAGTGCATGAGCACTGTGCCCCTACAGTGTCTAAGCAAAACCTTAGACATTATAAGTGCAGGGTAGCCATAAGAGTATATGGTCTGGGAGTCTGTTTTACACGAACTCCACAGCACCATAATGGCTACACTGAAAACTGGGAAGTTTGGTATCAAACTTCTCAGCACAATAAATGCACACTGATGCCAGTGTACATTTTATTGTAAAATACACCACAGAGGGCACCTTAGAGGTGCCCCCTGAAACTTAACCGACTATCTGTGTAGGCTGACTGGTTCCAGCAGCCTGCCACACTAGAGACATGTTGCTGGCCCCATGGGGAGAGTGCCTTTGTCACTCTGAGGCCAGTAACAAAGCCTGCACTGGGTGGAGATGCTAACACCTCCCCCAGGCAGGAGCTGTAACACCTGGCGGTGAGCCTCAAAGGCTCACCCCTTTGTCACCCCTTTGTCACAGCACGTGGAGTTGCCTGCCCCCTCCGGCCCCGGCCCCCACTTTTGGCGGCAAGGCCGGAGAAAATAATGAGAATAACAAGGAGGAGTCACTGGCCAGTCAGGACAGCCCCTAAGGTGTCCTGAGCTGAGGTGACTAACTTTTAGAAATCCTCCATCTTGCAGATGGAGGATTCCCCCAATAGGATTAGGGATGTGACCCCCTCCCCTTGGGAGGAGGCACAAAGAGGGTGTACCCACCCTCAGGGCTAGTAGCCATTGGCTACTAACCCCCCAGACCTAAACACGCCCTTAAATTTAGTATTTAAGGGCTTCCCTGAACCTAAGATTTTAGATTCCTGCAACTACAAGAAGAAGGACTGCTGAGCTGAAAGACCCCTGCAGAGGAAGACCAGAAGACACCAACTGCCTTGGCCCCAGACTTACCGGCCTGTCTCCTGCCTTCCAAAGAACCTGCTCCAGCGACGCTTTCCAAGGGACCAGCGACCTCTGAATCCTCTGAGGACTGCCCTGCTTCGAAACAGACAAGAAACTCCCGAGGACAGCGGCACTGCTCCAAAAGAACTGCAACTTTGTTACAAGGAGCAGATTTAAAGACCCCTGCAACTCCCCGCAAGAAGCGTGAGACTTGCAACACTGCACCCGGCGACCCCGACTCGACTGGTGGAGAACAACCAACTCAGGGAGGACCCTCCGGCGACTCTACGACTGTGAGTAACCAAAGTTGTCCCCCCTGAGCCCCCCACAGCGACGCCTGCAGAAGGAATCCCAAGGCTCCCCCTGACCGCGACTGTCTGAACTCCATTTCCCGACGGCTGGAAAAGACCCTGCACCCGCAGCCCCCAGCCCCTAAAGAAACGGAACTTCTGTGCAGTAGTGACCCCCAGGAGGCCCTCTCCCTTGCCCAGGTGGTGGCTACCCCGAGGAGCCCCCCCCTTGCCTGCCTGCATCGCTGAAGAGACCCCTTGGTCTCCCATTGAAACCTGAAGGAAACCCGACGCGTGTTTGCACACTGCACCCGGCCGCCCCCGCGCTGCTGAGGGTGTACTTTCTGTGCTACTTTGTGTCCCCCCCCGGTGCCCTACAAAACCCCCCTGGTCTGCCCTCCGAAGACGCGGGTACTTACCTGCTGGCAGACTGGAACCGGGGCACCCCCTTCTCTCCATTATAGCCTATGTGTTTTGGGCACCTCTTTGACCTTTGCACCTGACCGGCCCTGAGCTGCTGGTGTGATAACTTTGGGGTTGCTCTGAACCCCCAACGGTGGGCTACCTTGGACCAAAAACTGAAAACTGTAAGTGACTTACTTACCTGTGAAAACTAACAATAACTTACCTCCCCCGGGAACTGTGAAAATTGCACTGTGTCCACTTTTAAAACAGCTTATTGTGTTTTATGTGAAAAGTATACATGCTAAAGTAATGATTCAAAGTTCCTAGAGCACTTACCTGCAATACCTTTCAAAAGAGCTATTACATGTAAAGTTTGAACCTGTGGTTCTTAAAATAAACTAAGAAAAGATATTTTTCTATAACAAAACCTATTGGCTGGATTTGTCTCCGAGTGTGTGTACCTCATTTATTGTCTATGTGTATGTACAACAAATGCTTAACACTACTCCTTGGATAAGCCTACTGCTCGACCACACTACCACAAAATAGAGCATTAGTATTATCTCTTTTTACCACTATTTTACCTCTAAGGGGAACCCTTGGACTCTGTGCATGCTATTCCTTACTTTGAAATAGCACATACAGAGCCAACTTCCTACAGTGTGTGAGTCTGAATCCAGCTGAGCGGAGGTGTGTGGTAGATTTGTGGAAGTTCTTGGGGTAGTTGGTGTATACGAGGACAATGTTCAATAAGGCTCTCTGTGTGTGAGGAGTTTGAAGAGTGCTCGTTTGGCAGCCAGTGGAGCTTTTGAGGTGCAGGTTGATGAGAGTTCAGGGTTGGAGGTTGAGGATGAACTTGGATGCTGAGTTTGTATGGTCTAGATTCTTCTGGTCAGTTGAGCGTTGATTCCAGCATAGAGAATATTGCCACAGTCCAGCTTGCCGGTGATGGGGTTTGGGTGACCATTGTAAGAGCATCGGCGGGGAGCCTTTTGAACGTCTTCTTGAGCATCCTGAGTGTGTTGAAGCAGGAGATGAAGGCTGTATACACTTGGATGGTCATGGCGAATTAAGTGTCACTTACTATTCCACTTTATGATATTGATGTATGTGTTGAACAGGGTGGGACTGAGTGAGGATCCTTGTGGATCTCCGCAGATGAGGTGGATGGTGTCCAAGGTGAAAGGAGCCAGAATGAGTGACTGAATGAGAGTTATAGTTACCCTAGGACATGAGTTATAGTTACTTGAGATAACTACACACAACTGGTGAATTTCAGTGGTTTCATACATTTAAAATGTTACGTTGTCTCTGAAATTTGCACCTAATTAGAACGTTACTTTAATCTTTTTTTTCTGTGAATTTCTATTTTTTTTTGTTTGTTTTTAAACGTAAAAGTAATATTATCATAGGTAAAGCCAGCTCTCCCCCTCCGCATGGCCTTCGGCTGTGCACGGCAGGGAGTTGACTGCAAGGGGTTGACTGCATCCAACCACTGGTGCAGTCCACCCCCCCCCAAGGCACTTCAGGCCCAGTGGCCCCCATTCCTTGGGGCCTTTTCTTTTATTTTTTTAATGAAGGGTAGGGTGGGAACTGGCACCCATTCTCGATCCACTAAGAAGATCGAAGACCGTTAAAGTTTTTTTTTATTTATTTTTTAGGAGGGGCGAGTGCCCCCCCACCCCCCCTTCCACCACTTCTTGAGCCACAAGGGGCCTTGGGGTCCCCATCCTCTGGAGCCCTTAAGGGGAGGGGGCCGCAGAGTCCCCCAGTACCCCATCCCCAGGGCCAAAACCTATTTTTTGAGAGATTGCAGCCCCCACCTCCCCAAGCCTTAATAGGCAAAGGGGACCACATTCCCTGGGGACAAATTTCATTCAAATGGGGGTGGGCTCCACTCTCCCCGAGCCTTAATAGGCCCTGGGTACCCCATCCCAGGGGCCTGTGTTTATTCTGGGTGGGTGCCTACCTGGGGAACCCACCAAACACTACGTTGTGGGCTGGGGGGAGCCCCTTCCTGCCCCAGCCAGCTCCCGCTGGGTGCTGTGGCAGCCACTGTTTTGTCTGCTCCCGCCAGGCGCTAGCAATATTTGTGTTTCCCTAGGTGAACAAAGTCTGCTCCCACCAGGTGGGAAGCATTTTTACAGCTTCCACCGAGTGAAAGAAGAGATGTCTTCCCTGCCCGCATTCCTGAGGATAGGGAAGGCATGTCTGCTCCCACCCAGTGGGAGACTTAAAAACGCCCCGCCAGGTGGGAGAAGACACGTTTCCCTGCCTGCGCTAATCCAGGCGGGGAGACTTCTGTGTCCCGGGTGTGGGCTCACCAGGACACAGTACTTGACCTGGCCCTGTGGGAATGGGGTCCCCCAGAGCTTTTTCAGGCTCAGGGAGTTGGTACTTTTTAAGGCATACTACGAACAACTATACACAAAGGGGGATGAGTCAATGAAAGTCTACAACAAAAAGGTACACTGTTCCTAGTTCTAGGGAGACAGTTAAAGTATCAGGAGCAAGAGCCCTCACACACCCAAAAGGGTGTCATGCTTCATCATCGGACCGGCGGTGCAATATCTGACGGGCTCCCCTTTCGGGGGCTCTTTACCGGAGATCTTTTTATGTGGCTGCCGTTAGGTTTGTGCAGGTCAGACACTTATTGTTGCAGGAGAGTGAATATTAAAATTGATTAGGAACCCCTAAGTAATCTACTTTACTGGTTATCTCAAGGAGTTACGATCAAGATTAAAAACAAATAAGAAAGTGGAGGATGAGGATAATGCTCAACCACTTTAGAAAAACAAGCCTGGAGATCTGGGAAATTGTCACCTAAGCCCTAGGGTCTGGTCAACATGTTTCGCGTGGTGTGGTCATGAAAGATCCTTTAACGCTTCATCAGGACCTATAATCAGCTAAGCTTCTCCTGACTCTATAGCATTATTTCTAATATATATGAGAGAGAGTTTTACAGTTTATTTTTAAAACTGTGCAATACTAATACCCGTGTTAAAACTACTCTTGCAACCTGTAGGGTGCACCTCTGCTACCCCTGGGTGGACTCCCGAGAGCATGTATTATGCCTGGCTGTACAATGCCCATTCCTGTGGGGTGCACTTCAGCTGCTCCTGGGAAGACTTTTCAAAGCATTTACCACGGATTGCTGTATAATGCCAATTCCTATGCATAAATCATCTGCCACTCCAAGTGGACACCTCTGAGCATATTCCATGGCCGGCTGTATAATGAACTGTCCTATGCACTGATCCTCAACTGCTCCCGAGTGGACTCCTCCCAGGCAATACGGTGGCTGGCTGCATTCCTGTGGGGTGCACCTCTGCTACTCCTGGGTGTACTTCTGTCAGCATGTACCACAGCTGGCTGTATAATGCCCACTCCTGTGCACTGATCCTTTGCTGCTCCAAAATCAATTCCTCAGAGCATGTACATCAGCTGGCAGTATAATGCCCAATCCTATGCACTGATCTTCTGGCACTCCTGCGTCGCAGTGGACCAATCAGATACTACATGCCTGCTCGCTAGCATAAAGACCATGCCTACGGATTGCTCCCTGCCACTCCTGGGTGATTGCCTCAGCACATACACTGTGCTGGTTGGATAATGTCAGTTCCAATGGGTTCGTCCTCTGTTGATGATATACTAAAGTAAATGTGCGCTGCAGTTACCAATGGCAGTACGCTCCACCTCTGGCCGCTTCCCAAGCTCCATATGCAGAGTGGTTTTAATTGCATGAAGGAGAATACTCTAAATATGGTTAAAAAAAAATCAGCATGTGCAAGGCTATCTATTCACGCGAGGCACATGCAGAGCTTTTAAGCCAGCCGCAACCGATTTAACACAGACATGTACCGAAATACTTCCCAGAAGGCCACACAGCACTCATACACTTTCTATGGCTCATTGCCAATATCTAATGTCTCTCTTCTTTTCACTTGAATTCATGACAAGGTGCAATGAAAAACCACAAGTCGAGTCCTCACGCACAGCATCAAACCCCTACTGGTGCTGGCTCCATGGTAGAAGCACTCTCCCATCCTAAGTACTCCCTTGGAGAGAGGGCTACTTATCCGCAAACTCACTTCGATCCTCGTCAGCTGCTTAAGCTACATGCATGCAACCCCCCTATGCTACCAACACAAAAATGAGTTAGTAAAAGCTGTTGAAATAAGCTTTTTTTCAAGGATACACCTGGATGAATTTCCAGTTTGAGCGCTCGGATGGTCCACTTGAGCCAAAAAAGAAATGTCAGTAAGTGACTTCTTGTACATGGAGTCACTTACATCATTTCCACACTGCTCGGCCTCCATGCCTGTCCTGCACAGAACCGGGAGGAACACGGTCCACAACCTGCCTGCAGGTCCTCGAGGGATCAAGACACCAGCTTGTGGCTCTGTGGCTTTAAACGGAAGCTGGCAGTACATAAAGTAAAGGTAACCCGGTCACTTTTGACCCGTTACCGCTTGAAAGTGGGTCAGAGACTTTATGTGGACTCAACTCCTAGAGGTAATGCTTCACATTACAGATGGAAGAGTCATGGAATTGTAGCAGACTGAGGACAAAAGCAGAGACAAAGAATTCAGGATCAGGGCAAGAAAATCTGGGCCTAATGCAACCGTCACTCAACAGGACAGTCAATTTACCACACAATCCATTGGATTGCACACTTTACTCCTTCACGTGAGCTTGTTTATCCGAATTTACGCTGCACCCTTCGTGTGAGCTGTCACAGAAAGTATCCTTCACCTGGCTAGTGTAATAGTATCACGGAGTAAAGATCTCACACGTGCTGAGCAGGCCCGACTGACCCTGTGCACAGCGAGGCCACAATTAGGGTACAAAGGGGCGCCACTCCAAGAGACCTGCAACAGCTGCAAGGAACAGGAGGGGGGTGCAAAAATACATACACAGTCGTCTGGTAACAGAGAAGTTTCTATGCTTAGTTGAAAACATTTTGTAAATCGCTCCAGTGCTGACTCAGCAACACTGTCAAATCTCAAAGCAAAGCCCAGCACCGACCGATTGCATTTAAATAAGCATCGTGACAATTTAAATAAACCTATTACATGCGTATAAAGACGCAAAAGCGCTTCAAACTCATCGCTTTCACTATGTCGTGCAAAGATTCAAACTAATCAAAATGTCTGATGGGAAGGAACCCAAAGACTATAAATGATGTAAAACCGTTCTAAACTGCAATTAAGAGATTAAAAGGGAATTGAGCTGATTGGGCCAGGAGCTGCAGAGCTTTATAACACGTACAACAAAGGCTGCATTCCGAAATAACCTTTAAAATGAATACCCTTAAAATAAAACTCAAATTTCAACACACAAACAACTGAAAATATCGTGGGATAAGGAAAAATAAAAACTGACAGCTGGATGTAGCTCGGCATTTTTAAAAAGGTTTATCTTCAGAAACATAATTTAAATAAACCTTTCCAAAAAACTAATCACCACTGCCCCATCGGGTCTGATGTTTGAAGGTGGGAGCTAGGTGAAGATCCGTTCTATAGGAAAACCTCAATTTGTCACTAAAAGCAGCATTTGTTTTGAGGTACCCGGAGCCGGCCTCCGGGGGATGCGAGCAGATACAAAGCGAGCGGCTGTTAACAGTGACTTACCTCCCTCCCAGCCCCCCAACCCGGTTATCTCTCCACGTGCCAACATGGATGACACCAGCTTCATCCACAGCTGGAAATGTCCAGCGCTCTTCGTCGCATCCAGGAAATCTGTGCCACGACTCCGCTCTTTGTTTCGGCAGCTTTTCTCCTTCCCGCCCAGGCCGCCGTGACAGGAGCTTACCGACCAGATAATGCAGCGAGCACCCCTCTTACAGAAATCAATACGGGGTCACTATTACTCAGCAACGGGATTAAGGGAGAGATTTATCTCCCAGTCCTTGCTTGCGTCCCAGTGACATCCTATGGCGGCAACAAACACACAGGACACTTATCGAACTCTCCTTATGGGCAGGTCCAGCCTTTGTGTGCGGCTGAAAGGATGTATTCGGCAAGGACCGTATGCATGCGGCCTGGGATGTAATCGCTCAAGATTAAAAGGACTCCTCCAGCTAATCCAGGAAGAGGACACCGGGTCTGTGGTTTTGTCATGCTCGAGGCGCTTGATTCAATCATATGAAGAGCAACGCTAGAGATGGCGAAAGCAATATTACTGCAGGAGAGACTGAAGGAAGCTTAACATTAGCCCCGAGACCACATCGAACGATGCTCCTGGCAGAAAATCCAATCCAGGACGCAGATTCAGAAACATCAAGAAACTGCCCTTGCTCGCTGCACCAAGCGCACACCTTGCACAATTATTCTCAAAAGGTGCATGGCTAACCACTAACAGTTCTTAAAAACGTAAAAGTAAAGACTTGAGAAACTTTAATATAAAAAGAAAACATAAATACATTTAAAATAAGAAATATCTCACACAAGCTTCCAACAGATCGCGTCACACACAGAACTAACTCCGCAGCTATGCCACACTGCTATCCACAAGCTCACAACAGCACTTCCCCAAAGGATGTCACACACCGACACTCAAACATCTATACAGAACCCTAACATACAGACAGCTATGATATGCCAACCGTTGACTGCTGCAACACCAAACAGCATTTGTGCGCCAAGAAATACCACGCACCGCTATATACGAGGCAACGGGCAGGACTACTGACCGAGCAGAGGTTTAAGCAAATCTGCAAAGCATACCTCCAGGGCTCAGTGACTACGACATTGCGCCCCCCACAAGGACAGGAGCTGAAAGCTATATCTGACACATTACAAACTGGATTTGGTCTGCAATGGTAGCCTCTGAACCAGGTGCAAAGACAAGGACTACAGAAAAGCAATACCAAGTGACAGACTATGTTGCATACAAATGTTTACAACACATCTGCAATGGCAGAACATCAGAGGTGTGCTGCGCCAAGCTGGCATTCAAGGGCAATCAATGTGCCAATGCCCCCTCCATCCACAGCCCTGCACACCTCATCCTCTATGCTGCCCTCCTGGCGACCATCAACTGGGCCAAGATGGAAGGTGAGTGGGAGTAGTTCTGTCAACACAACTTCCATCACAGGGACAAAAGCAGGGCTTTAAGTAGGAGGAAGAATCTGGGAGGCCTCTCTAAGGGGCATGGCCAATGTAATTAAGGGCGTACCTTAAAAACACTTAAGCTAAAAATCTGTGCTTAGCATAGTGTGCTGCCCAACTGGTATTTTGCTGCTTCTTTCCGTCATTGAATCCAGATATATAACACAACAAGTAACATTACATCTATAACAAGCCAGGACTAATGGCTTTGCCAATGGCTGTCAGTTGCATAAGATACATAAGAATAGTGTATAAAAAAATTGAGATGCTTCAGTTCTGAAATGATAATACTGTGAAATAATTAGGACGAGTTTCTCTGAAGTTATATCAAAAGCAGCGCAAGGTGGTGCTGCTGTTGCAGAGTTAAGATTTTTTTTTACCCTGAGGGTGAGGGCCAAAATGGAGAGCGAGATGGGGACACTTAACTGCTTTTCAGAACTGTCGGTTGCTGAGCACCGGCAGGACCCGGCCCACTTAAAGCCTTAGACAAAAGCTACCGAAATTAATAAAAAAATAATTGAGCAAAAGGAAATTATTTGTGCCAAAAAATGCTAAAGTTCTATTTTTTTTTTTTTGCAATATATATTAAGTGCTTGTTTATAAGGCAGCTCTCTAGAAAGGCTTTTTAACCACTGGTTTGTAAATGATGTTCCTATTATTGGCGTGTTCCGATTAACATTATATTAACGGAAGTAGTAAAAGGCACCCCCCCGGCAGCTGTTCTTCAGATACCTACTGGGCCCATTACAAAGAGCGATCCTTGATTCTTGTATTGGGGTGCATCGGAAGGTTAGGGGGCAGCCGTCCAAACGTGTACACCCCGTTCCATTCTTGAAAGATCACTTAACATGCCGATCCGCCCGTGGGGAGGTACTTTCAGCCCACAAGTGCTCTACTGGCTGGCGTGACAGCGATGTGCCCAAGATCAAACCGTGGCAGGTGGGCACCAGAATTAGCATTTGATTAAATAAATATTTACTTTCAAAATAACCACAGTGGCTCTTATAAAGGTGATCTTTAGCACCCAGGGCGCTCGGTGGAGCAGAGAAGACGCCGCTGCCCGGGGCACTGCCAGGCCAGTGTGCATTCCATGCCACCGACCCCCTTTACAACTCCACATCCGTTCAGTAACGAGGCGGCCTCGGCTGCGGCCAAAGATGGTACTTTGTGTTTTCTCTGTCCTCTCGCTATAAGAACACCTTCCACTCTGGGGCACCCTGGTGGGCACCAGGGCACATGGGGGGTTCTCTCTTCCTGCCACAACACCCCCGGCCCAGGTCCCCGCGCGGAGAATCACATGAATGTCTGAATAAAGAAACTCCCTGGGCGGAAGCGGAGAGGGCTTACTGCCTGGCCTAGGCAATCCATGGTGGCTTAACATGACATTCATTAGTTCCCTATCTCCCCTCTACCACCCGTGCTTTTAGTTTCACTTTTGCGATTATTGGGCGATCAGGGAGTTCTGTTACACATGGACAGACACTCCACAGTACCCCTGCAAGGGTGTTTTTTTTTTTTTTAGTAAAACCGTTCCACTATATTCACAACGCATATATAATGCATGTCATTATTACAAAATAGTACTGTATGGGCTGTTAACATGTGCAGCGCTGGCACAGTATGCAGGTGATGCATGCGACACATGCGGCAAGCACTTCCTGGAAGGGGAAGGATCGGGCATATCAATCAATCAATCAGGGATTTGCACAGCACGGCTACTCACCTGTGAGGGTCTCAAGGCGCTGCGGATCAGTCTAAGAGCCAGGTCTTGAGGTCCTTCCTGAACTGAGACAGGGCACAGGGTCGTAACCCCCTGCTGAGAGCATGGCACTGGTACTGGCACTAGAGAGAGCCCTTCGGCCGTCACACACTGCTGAACCAGCGCGGTTCCTTACAAGTGCCCTTCCCATGCGCCCGGTCTTTGTGTAGAGTGATGCTTCTCACAGCAGGTAGCACTACGGCTGGCCCCAAGCAGGTGACCCCACAAGATCGGCGCAATGGAGAATGAAACCACTGCATCTTTAGAAGCAGCAATTCGAGAGGGACAAGGGGAAGCCTGGCCTAGAAACGTCATTACCTGCAACAACAAACTACAGTCTCGTTCGTCACCCACACCATCTACCAAGTGGGAGTGCCCAGGAAGAATTAATCAGCAGCTGAATTCTAGCAAAGTTAATGAAATTGCTGGAAGTAGAGCTGTATACATCCTGCACACTTCAGTGTCTGAATCGCTGCCCTCCCTCATACCTCATCAAAATACTCATTCTGAGGCACCCACCCTCCTCCTCCTCCTCCTCCTCCTCTTAGGCCATGCCACAAGAACAGACATCCAAAATGGATCCCACTTTGCATTCTTAATTAAAACCATGGCACTAACTTTTAGGGTGAACAGCAGAAGATATCTGCTCCAGCATTTGCTGAATCTCTTTTTCGATGTTTGAATTATTTATCCCAATACTCTTTCAAGTTGCTATGATCGTAAGGTTACTGCTGCCTTTAAACAGAGCCTAAATTTCAATATTTTCACTATACGAGTTCATCCATTGCTTTACATTTCTAGATATTGAGCTGATCAGTCGTTCTTGCTAAATCTGAGGTCCAACGGCAGTCTTTCAGGAGATAGACTGTTTGCCCAATTCTAGTGTTCATCAAAAGTACCAGCAACAGCACAATCTCTCATACAAATAAGGTAGTTTCTTTCTACATTTTTGCACCCTCAAATTGGAGGAAATCTCAAAAAACCTAATTTGTATTCCCATGAAACCGGATCGTGACTTTTACTTCCAATTACTGCCCACCCCCTTCTTTCAAATCAATTTCCCATCCTCTGTGTGCCGCATTTCTCTGTGCGCAGCCAGCTCTAAATCATATTTGGCTTAGTTCTGATTATTGTATTTTTGCCCACAACTCATAACAAAGATCAGAACCTCTCTTTAAAAGTCACACCCCTGCAACCTACTAATACCGAATCTCGTGTAGCTTATCCATTAATACCGGCAACCATTTGCATGAATTCACATACCCACCCAACTAAACATCACACCAAACCCACCTTAATTTAATCTATCTACCACATAGAAACTGGAGTAAATCCATGGAGTGTTTTCCTTAAGAGCACAAGACTAATCCCAATAACCAACAATAACCACAGAAAAAAACACTAACCTTGGATTCCATATTAGCGTGCTACCATGTGTAAAGAGTTTTAATCCCTCGTTAGGGGTAGTAAGTGCTATACAAATGCAATTACAATACAATAGCAGTAGGAGTTAATGCTAAGAAGAGAGAAACTGCATGCCAAAGGTGGCCCAACTAAAACAAGAAAATATACAAATACATAGGCCAGCCCATTCACACAACACAAGTACATGACTAGTGCACTTTGGCACAATAAAAAAAAAATCGAGCTGAGAATTAAGGCCTCTTGGTTTCATTTCTAATTTTGATTGCTTAAGGGGCTATCATTTTCGTTTTCTGGTCTCCCCTCCACGCTAGCTGCCTAGCCCGATCTCTCCAAGTTTCCCTGTCTACACTCAGCATTCTGTTCCTCTATGTATGCTGTTGGCAGTCTGGTTCTCTCTGGGTCCCCCAGTATAATGGCTTCAGAGCACCCCTATCAAAGCCTGCCGCTTTTAGGCCCCGTGTACACTGGCTTCTAAGTTTAGCCTCTAAGGGTCTTTCCCACACACACCAGAGGCACCCCAGACTTACGTCCCCCTGTAAAAGGACTGCAGTGCCTGACCTCTCTGGGTCTCCATGCGTACTGCCTGCAGTGACAGACTGCTCCAGGTCCTTATACACAAAGCCCCTCTGTACAATGGTGGCAGTGCCTGCCCTCTCCAGATCCCCATCTACACTCCCTGCAGTGCCTGATCTCTCCAGTCCCCTTGAGCACTGTTGCAAAATCTGACCTATTTAGGTCTCCCGCTTAAACACTGGCTCCACAGTGTGACCTTGCTGTGTCTCTCCGTACACTAGTACCTGAACTTCACATTCCTTGTGGCCCGGTGTATAATGGAGGCAATGGTAGATTAGACCAGTCCTCTGTACAATGCCTGCAGAAATACTAATCTGGTATCAGATTTGTACGACTTATGCATGACTGAGGGGAAACCCACCTTTTCAGTGTGTGCTCACCGTGAATTTTTGCATTATATTGGACTCTAAATTTTTGTTGGCTTTAGAGCTCTGTGCACTTTACTCCTGCTAACCTGCAATAAAGTGCCCGTCATCCCCCTTTAAACATGGTCGATTTAGCATATTCCTAATTAGTATATTTATTGTGCCTATAAGTTCCTAGTTTATGATAGAAGGTGTACCCAGGGCCTGAAAGGTAAAAGCCACTACTGGACTGCAGCACCTATTGTCCATTCACTACAGTGGCTGTGCAAACATGGCTTCAAACCTACAAATGTAGAATGACTACTGCAGTTTTAAACTTGTAGTCCGACCTGTCAAAATTACTCTTCCACAACAGAAGACTTCAATTTTAAACATTAATAAGGAAATCCAATCAAGCCTTTTAGTATACGAAAGATATCGTGCATGGTATTTAAAAGTGGGACATGTTGAAAATGAATATTACCATGTACCTACAGTGACAAGGGATAAAAAAGCAATTTTCACTGTGGAACATCTGTCTGTCCTGTGGTTTAGTCAGATTTTTAATAAATATCTAGGGAAAAAAACTTTTAGAAAGTTACCTTTTGTTTAATGAAGTTCCTGGATGCTAATTTGCAGTGGCTTCCCTACTGCTCGCAGGAATTAATCAGTCTTGAATGGGTATGAAAAAGGAGTAAAATGCCTCTTAGGAGCAAACAATAAGCTGAACTAAATAGGCAGAGATGACACTTCTGAACTCCACAGATTTTGACACTATGGTGTCAAATCTTATTAGACAGGGCCACTGGGTTCACAAATGACCCTTCTGGCACACCTGAGAGGGAGAGAACAGGATGCCAGGACAATTTGTGTGTATCCACGGCCTGGTCGCTAAAAGACCCTGCTTTTGTCCTACCAGACTTCGGTCTCGAAGTTTGTTGTGGGTACAGTACCTACTACAAACTGGATGTTAGTGTTATATATGGAGGGACACTAGGATTACCACAGTACACACCCCAAACATTCCCAGCCCTCAAAGCCCAAGTTTAGTGTGGTCAAAGACATCTGTCATCTTGAAAATGCCCTGACATTGCATTTTGGGCATGTTAGCAGGAAGATAAACAGGAACCACTGAAAATGTGGCTAGGGTTGGCCTCGGGAACTTGTTTTATACATAAATGTAGCATCTCTAGGCACTTAATTCACAACACTTTCCAGACTTGTGGAAGATCAAGAAAGGACTGGACCTGTCATCTGTGACCCGAGAGCAGCCTCTCCCTCTGTTACGCAAGAGGAACAAAATGGACTCCAAGGGTCGGCTGGCTGACCTCTGTGGGGCTGGAGGGTAACAAGCTGCAAGAGCCTTTTTCCTGGAAGTACTCCCCTGACCAGTGGCAAGGGGACCTTGGCTGGACCCTGCTGCATCTGCCTGACACACTGATTCTCTAAGTGACTCCCTTGAGGTCCTGAGTGAGCTTCAGAAGTGTACTACTATGGTGGATTGGGACTTAAAAGTACTAATGCACAAGGTAAAATCTTTAACCATTACGAACCATCTGGCTGGTGAATCCAACCCACGCTCCATCGCAGTCAGCCTCAAACTGCACTTAGGTTTTGGTCAACAGTGATCATTGACTATATTTAGTGTTTTGTGCTTTTTGGCGCTTTTTCAAATTAAAAATGTGTATCTCGGTTCCCCTTATTTGATTTTTGTCAGTTTGTTTATTACATTTTACTCTATTTCCCCATTTTGGTTTGGGATTTTTAATGTTTTATTCTGACTTTATTACTGCTTTAGTAGTGCATAAAATCTTTACACGTTTCCCAAACTTAAGCCTGCCTTTTCTGTGCCTCAGCTACCCCAGGGTTGTTAAGAGTTCATCCTGATAAGGGCTGTTATTGTTTCTTGAAGTGGGCAGTCATCCACCCAAAACTATAATCCACTTTCTTCCAATGACAACTTTAGGTATACCCCTTGTACACTGGGTGCAGAGCCGGATCACTCACTGTCTCTTTTTGTAGACTGGCTCTTACCATTGGCCTTTCTGGTCCCAACCTCCAAGATCCCTTTGTGCACTGGCTGAAGAGCCTGACCACCTGCAGTTTCTCTGTATACACAATCTACTGAATTTGGCTCTTCCTGGTCTCCAGTGTGTACAATGGATGTACACCTAACCACTCTGTAACCCCCACCCCTCTTAACCTGCTCCTAAACCTGATTTATGGTCTCAACCATGCACAGTGAAGAAACACAACCTTCTTTCTCTTGTGTACATTGGTTGGGGGCTTAGGCTCTTAAGCCATTCTTGCCACACACCAACACAGAGTTTGGCCTCTGTGCACTGGCTATAGACAGGACCTCAGAGGGTCTCCCCTCTGAGCAACGAGTGCAGAGCTTCACCTGTTCTGGTATCAGAAATGTACAACTGCAGGGCATGACTTCTTCAGGAATACTAATAGGTACAGTCGCTGCAGAGCCATACCTCACTGGTTCTTAACTGCCATGCAATGGCTGTGTACAAGGGGTGTCTCTATGGTACACAAGATGAACAGACCCTGTCCTGTACACTGGCTGCAGACCCTGTCCAATCTGGATCTCTACACTGTTCACAGACTACATAGATTGGCCTTTCAGAAGTCCCTCCATTATAGTGGATGTGAAGCACAGCCTCTCAGGGCCTCCCCTCTGCACCTCATGCCCAGAAAGATCCTTTCATGGTCTCATTTGTACACTGGCAGCAAAGTCTTGTCTCATGATTTCATTTTTACATTGTCTCTTGTGGGCTTCCTTCTGTATACAGACTAGCTGCATAGCCTGGTATTTCTCGGTCTAACCCAATCACTGGCTGCAGTGTGGCCTTTCAGAATCTTCCTCCAGCACACAGCTGTAGGGACTTGATTCCCAGGATCTCCTGTACACTGGCTGCTTTGTCTGTCCTTTCAGGGTCTCCCACCATTACACTGGCTGTAGAGACTGCCACTCCGTGTATTTCCCTCTCATTACACTGGCTCTACTGTAGAGCCTACCATCTTTGTGTTCTTCCTTCTCATTGCACTGGCTGTAGAGCCCACTATATTAAAGTCTCTCCATCCTAGTTCGCGGACTACAGAGCCTGCTCGCTCTGGGCCTCTCCATCCCAGCACAGATTGTACAGTAGAGCTATTCTTGGCACTTTCTCCTACCATAAAGGCTCTAGAGCCTGGCCCCTCTTGTCAATCCCTCCTGTCACAGTAGCTGTAGTGACTGGCCACCCCGGTTTCTCCATCCCAATACAATGACTGTGGAACCTGGCCACTGAATGTCTCTCCCTACTGATGGAGTGATTCGGGAGACAAGCCATTCTGGGTCTTTCTCCCAGTACACGGGATGGAGATCCTGGTCACTGTAGACCTCTTCTTCCAGTTATACTCTGGAATGCCTAGGCACTCAAAGTCTCTTATTCTGGTTGAAAACTAGCTGTTGAGCCTTACATCTCCTGATTTCTCCCTCCTATCACAATGGCGTTAAAAGGCTTGCCATACCAAGTCTGTCCCTCCTAGAACACTGGGTGTATTGCCTAGTATCTTCACATTTCAGGAGAAACAGCTGGCATACCTGCAATAGTATCACCACCAGAATCCTGGGACTGGGCACCACATAACCAAACAAACTGGATGAACTTTTGAGTTGGGACATGAGAGTCAAGGTCCTCAGGCTTAGAATGCTAGAGAACTGGAAGCAGGATTGTCAGGAAAGGTCTAGAAAATAAATAATCCCAACTTGCTTACAAGTGAAGTCCATGCAACTCTGTTTAATAATATCAGAATGCATCCACCCTGACAGGAATCCAAAATTTCCCAGCCTCTCAATAGGCGGACTCTGCCTTAACTATAGCTCTTACAACCATAAAAGACAATAAACAGTGCTCTAAGAATACTTTATAAAATGTATACAAACGGTTAGATATTAGAAAACTGATATTCTAACAAAAAGTAATGAATGTGTCTGATATCTGCAGAGGCCTACTTGATACATGAATGGTTTGTGTGGTAGGACTACCGTAAGGCAAACAAGCTTCCTGCAACTAAATATAAAAAAAACTATACAAAGAAACCTTAATTGACTACTGACTTATGTGAAACCTATGGAGAAGGAACTGGCAAGTGGTAGTTATTGCTCTCCAGTGCTCGCCTGAGGATTAATTGAGACCACAGCCACAAAACTGTAGAGGTAAACAATGACCCTTACATGCTCGGGTGTAAACTGGAGTGGGCTTGGAGCTAAAAAGAAGGTCGCTCCCCAGTCCTAGAATGCTGAAAGGTTCCAGAAGCAGCTCTTAAAAACACCCCTGAGGTGACCGAGTGAGGGCGCTTTGAACGGGATTGTGTGGGAAAGAACAGAATTAAGCTTTAACTGACTTGCCACACACAGGGGGGGACAATGCAGTGTTTACAACTTGAATATGCAGGTGGATAAGTGGTGTAGGGGACCACGCAAGACAATTTAAAAGAGGAAATCTGAACATCCATGGTGTATTGGAGACAAAACTGGAGAAGGTAAGCTAGATACAGACAAATGCAGTTCAGAGGGTATCCCTAACAGAGAGAAATGTGGAATATTCTGCTGCTCAGTACAGAAACAAAACTTAACTCCTGCCACAAAGTTTGAAAACTTTCGTATATCAGGACTATTAAAGGACAATACAGTATCTGCATAAAGCAGGAGAACTGAGGGTGTCAAATCTCAGTTGGGGAGGGGAGTATGGGATAAATAGGGGTTACTGCGCCCAAACTGTGGTGGTTTAAGGTAGTTTGCCACTAGCACCATGAATCCATCCTACTAAGGCTCCGAAAACTAGACCAAGTACACCCTTTCCTACTTGATTCTCAGTCTAGCCTCACTGACAAAATAATATAATGTCCAGACCAATGATCGTCTTTAGTATCTTTTAAGTGAAGCAAACTACTTACATCACACTGCAAAATTAACTTGTACACCTTCCAAAGGTGGGTCCAGTTCAGGGTTTGCAATATCCCTATGAGGCCTAGTGAAATGTTGGTATCTTCTAAGGTACCACCCTCCCCAACCCCCTTCCATCTTGCTCTCTTTCAAGAGCAACTTTGGCAAAGGTACAGAAATAGGCACAGTGTAGGCACAGGTGCAGATCACTAGAAATTATTCCCAATTGTTAGCTTGTGGGTCAGTTCAATAGTCTGTGGGCCCAACAAGTTCGTTCTGGCAAAGGTTATCATTCTAGCAGCCAAACCTGCATTTGCAGGTATTATGCACAGTCCGAGATAAGCGAGCATAGACCCGCATTACCTGTTGGACAGCAGTTGGAGGTGTTGGTGCAGTCAACAACCTTGTAGCCGTCGGCATCAGCATGGACGAATGGCATTACTTGCCTCTCAGTTTCAATGGAGCTGAATTGTGCAAGTGGAATGCTCCTCAGGTCTTGCATTCCCTGGTCAATGCAGGTGGCTGTTGAACTTCGACCTCTGGAGGAGTCGATGAAGGCAGATGCTCGCCATCAGCAGTTATAATCCCCGGGCCAGGTGATGAAAGTAGGTGTCACATGCTGATGCAGACACTTCTCACAGGTGGGCACACTTGATGGCAATGGCAACAGCTGGGCTTCGAGTCTATCCATAAGAATGAAGTTTTGCAAACAACTTCCTGTGCAGCTCCTAACAGGAACTGAAGCAGTAATCTGGAAGATGCCTCCCATGTCAGGTCAGTAGCAGCTTCACGCTCTGTCAGTAGTCAGCTACTTCTGCGTGATCCACATGCAGGGATAACCCAGTTTCTGCAAGGCCAGGAACTCGCCTTCTTAACTCTGAACACACAGACAGGCTTCTAGGTGCTTCAGCAGACCCTTAGCTTCTCCAACAAGTTGCACACTTAAGATGATGTCCCCTCTCCTCTGGCAGAATGGTTGTCATGCAGATGCCACGCCCCGTCACATAGAAGTCTTTAGAGCACTCTCTTCCATGGTCATCAAGAACCAGGAACTGGTATGCTTTGGGAACCACTTTTATAGACTTATATACCTTTTCCAGACAGAGGATATTAATCCATGGGCTATAGTCTCAAAATAGGTTTGGAATGTTTCTCTTTCAAATGTCATATTCTGGCTACTCCTCAGAGAGCCTTTATGCAAGGTGATGGCTCTCAAAGAAGGTATGAAGGTAAAATGATGATTTCTGCAACCGCTTGCCATCAGATTTTCTGTAGCAGTAACCAAATGCAGACCCAGCCTAGAAACTTTCAGACCTTGTAAAGAAATTACGGCCCCACACTTCACTATAAGATCAACTGAATGGCAGTGCTCAGAAAGAAGTAGTCAGTAGCCCTTTGCTAACAAACACCTCACAGAATTTCTAGAGGTAGCCTTGCCTCCATTCACCCTCATTTCAGTGTCTGGACCGGATCCTGACCCTCCAGCCACATGCATGCAGGCAATACTCTTCACTGTTTGGGGAAGCTATATCAATCCTTCATCTTGTGTCCGGCTAAACTAAATTGTTCGTAGTATTAACATTCTCACCACATACAGTGCTATATATGTAGGTCACAGGTTGCACACATGGGCACTCAACATGCACACGGAATGCCAGCACATGAGGTTACTGGGGAGAGGCTTATGGCCGCTACACAAACGTTAGATTAGCTTGACCCGAGAGACCAAAATAAAAAGACATCAGTTTTGTATTTTTGTATGCAATTGCGCACTTAAGGCATGGGCAGGAGTGCACACCCCTTCACCATGCAGGGGCCATTCTCATCCCAGCAAAAGGGTAGTAGAGAGGGGAGAGCTGGACAACAGAAGCCCACAGCAACAAGTCTTATCACTGACAAAAAAAGAAGAAAAAAAAGCAGGGGGAGGGGTAATCCATCTATCCCTTTCATTTGACCAATATTTTTCAACTGTATAAAATAATGAATGCACAGTAGGTGTTAGGTTTACCCTGAAAGAAAATTAAAAGGCTACCTAAGAGGAAATGGTGAGGAACGACACTACAGAGCGACATGATGGAACCAATCCAGTCGCTATTACAGATGCAACTCTTTCCTACCCGCAACAAAGCATCCAACAGAAGAACCGTATCAAACTTAGGGTCCTGTGCTGAGGGCCACCATCAGCAACAAAGAATCCAACAGAAGAATCAGATCAAACTTAGGGTCCTTAGGTACGGGATAGCATCAAAAAGGATGTCTCTTCTTAATCTCTCTTAGCTTCCAAAATAGAGTCAACAGTTCGAGTTTATCTCAGCAGATAGAAGTCATGAGAGGGCATAATGGCTCAAACTTTGAATTACTACTGAAGTGCTCCTGATAAAGTATTACTCAAAGTCTCCCACATAACGCCAACAAATATGACACAAACAACGAAAACACTGACAATACACACAAAAGGAGTCTGAAAACCTGGCAGCTATACACTGCAACTAACAAGGAATGAAAGTACCTCAAAACCAGTAACAAATCAGTGGGCTCTACTCTTTCTGCAGTATGCAAAATATCAATGGTAACATATTGCAAGTTCATTTAAAGCACTCTGCTTGCCAGTCAATGCAATTTTTTTTTAACTATAATATCTTAGATTAAAGGAGGATCAATTGAGTTTATCTTGCTAGGAATAGGACCTATAAAGCTCATTAAAAAAGGTCACAATTATTTCAACAAGCTGCCCCAAAACAAAAAAAACAAAAAAATATAGCTCAGCGAGGCGCAATCAAGAATCCCAACCCTCAAAAGTTTCCGCGCCAAAGGTTGCACACAGAGCTACCCAGGTATGTAACTCACCAATAGCACGTCTGAAATTTTCCATCAAGACTTCAGTCTTTTTGATCTCTGTGGAATAGACTTCACTGCCAACCATCGGACAGAAAGGGACTTTACTGCCCAGCTCCTGGGCAATCGCAAGAGCCAATGCAGTCTGTTGATGACAATGAAAAAGGAAAACAGTTTTACCCAAATTAGCAATCTTGAATATACAATTGTGTAAATAGATCATGCTACATCTGCACTGGCGTAGTAGGGTTGTAAATTAGTATGA
Source organism: Pleurodeles waltl (assembly GCF_031143425.1). Lineage (NCBI taxonomy): Eukaryota > Metazoa > Chordata > Amphibia > Caudata > Salamandridae > Pleurodeles > Pleurodeles waltl. The sequence goes on along the minus strand of NC_090448.1, from coordinate 46,800,089 downwards.
CTATTTCTAGAATGCATTTCAGTCATAAAGGGAGAGGGATTGGACAAAGCACTGTATACTTTCCACATTCCTAAATGTGCATGTGAACAAAAATCAATCATTTCTCATTAACAGAAACCAGGGGCTACTGCATATAATGGAGTGATGGATGTGGTATTTCCTAGTAGCATAGACATTTTTACTAACCAATGGTATAGCTTCAAGGTTTTTTGTTCTAAAAAGAGTACGCTTAGCGGTGTATAGCAGTGAAAGTAATTCAGGACAGTTAGGCAGCCACACAAGCAAATTATGTCAATGAATGGGTGGCACTATAGAAAGGTTTAATTGGATAGAGGTGATAAAGTGCAGTTTGTCAATGACTGGGTGGCAAGCTCATGTTGCCGGCTACTGAAGAAGTGTGCAGTGAGATGAGTTATGTCTATGTTATTAACAGAGGAGCTTAAACTGCACACATTTCCTCCACAGGGAAGTGCCCTGCACCCCTCTTCCATTCAAAATCAGCTAGGGACTTCATGGTGTGCCTAGACAAAGCTGCGAGCAACATCCAGAAAAGTTTTAATATCTTCAAACATATTTTGAGCTCTTTCTTAGTAATGTGCCCTAGCCACAGAATCCCTTTCAAACTTTTGCCTATATCAAAGTCAAAAAAGCAGCCTGTATCACTAGCATTTTACCCTAGCCCAACTGCTAGCCCATCTCAAATATAGTCCTTATAGCCAAGGTACGCAAGCATTTAGTCACCCAGCAACCAAAAAGCATAGGATGAAACTACACATAGCATGGTCTGCGACGGAAATCTCAGTGGCTGTGGAGCCGAGATCTGTTTAGCGCTGGGATCAAGGACAACAGTGATCTCCTGAAGCATTGTTATGGTCCAACAGGGACCACAACTTCTCCTGCGGGATCCTCTTGGCTGAGAGTGTGAGTCAGAGGAGAAGTGGGCCATATGATACAGTGATGCTGCTCTGTTGTCATTGAAGACCGCCTTCTCGCTGGGCATCCTCTGACTTAGGGGATCATAGGATCGCGGTCAGTGTTGGTGTGGGTTTATGGATGACTGATTTGTAGATGCCCATATTTTACCAGCTGCTTTATCCTAATTTGTATCTATCCTGCTCTCTTACTTTTTACATAATGGATGATAAAAATAAAAAAAACACAAGAAAAGAATAAATCCTTTAGGGCACAATTCTTGGCGTTTTAAACAGGTTATATTGAATCAGAAGTTCACTGACAAAAAAAGATGAGACGAGTATCGGCAAGCTCTTAAAAACTACAGTGCATGATGACCGAACCCAAAAAAGCACGGGCATAGCAGCAGTTACGAGAGCAGAGGAGGGCAAGCCACAGAGCCTGGCTGCATGTGTATTCCAGATGCAGCATAGTTTGTCCAGTTGAACCACAAAATGTTTGCATAGGAATGCAATGGAAAAGAGGCAGAGGAGCAGCCAGATGGGCTTCATGCCTTTCCCGGAGAGCTCCATAGACTGAGTTCTAAAGCTGGACTAGAGTTTAAGTGTTGTACCTCGCTATGCTGCTCAGTAAAATTAAATATGAGATTTAAATGAGGGTCCGGGACTTGTTAGATGTTCGCTCTTATCGGCCGCTATCGCTTTTGAATCTGGACTACAAGATTCTGGGGAAGGTTGTCACGTATAGACTTCTCCCCATGACTGGTACTTTGGACTATGTGGATCAGAATGGGTCCACCCTGGCTGCAACACGTCCCTTAATATAGAATGGCTTCTTCAGTTGATGAGGGCTGACCTGAAGGATACGGGGGTGCCTGTGTCGATTCATATAAAAAAAGCTTTCAACACTTAGGGATGTGACTACTTGTTTGCAATACTAGAGGAGATGCACGTGGGTCCTAGATACCTGGGTTGGATCCGGGCCTTTTAGGGGCGTCTGGGTGATAGAGTTAAAGTGGGCAGCTGATATCTGACAGGTTTGATATTCACCGGGGCACCAGACAAGGCCGCCCTGTTGCCGTTGATTTTTACCTTGGCCACGGAGCTGTTGGCCTGTCAACTGCACATGCAGGCACAACAGTGGGTGACTGAGGCGCAAGGGGCATATTATATGGTCTCCTTATATGTGGATGGAGCTCTGGTCTACTTGTGTGATGTTGGTGATTCGCTCTGGTGTTGACGGCCTGGTTGGATGATTTTGGGTGGTGTCTAGCCTATAGGTGAACTGGGCTAAGTCTTGCCTGTTGCCTCTCTGCCCAATTCCTGAGCAGAATTCAGTGGCGGGGATGCCCCAGTCGGGGCTCCTCTGGCAATTTGACACGTTCAAATACCTGGTCGTACATATATATCACCCTGGCGGTGGTCTCTTGGAGGGGACTCTGGATAGGTCTAAGATCTAGTCCGTTCGGGACGCCACTCCCACTACCTCTGCTGGGCCAGGAGTACTGTGGCTGTTTTATTATTTTGAAGCCCTCCCACTCGCTCTTCCTGCCTGTTTCTTGATCTTTACTCGCTCTTATTAGAGCTGATCTGGTGTGCGGGTAGGTGGCGGGATACCCTAGACAAACTGAATAGACAACTTGAGGGTGGTCTTGGTGCGCCAAATTCTGAACTGCCCTACGCGGCCGCTGCAATGGCTCAGGGTAGCTTGGTGCGCTGAGAGCATAGATGTCTGGCGTCTGATGGGTGGGATACATATCTACACCTGGTTGTCGACCCCTGGGCCCCACTTCCTAGCACGATGCGCCATATGTGGATCACCCTGTACAGCTCGCAGAAATATATCCATGCTAAGAAAGTCCACCCACCATGATCCCTGTTTGGCAAATGAAGGCTTTGCAAGAAGTTATCAGACATCACAACTTAACGTGCTACAAGGGACTGTTACGAGGAGGGTACTCTTCGGTCCTTCCAGTAGCTCACCAACACATTCAGTATGCCAGTGGGACAATTCCTGACGTATAACGTTGTACGTCAAGCAATCACCTTGCACTGGCGACAGGGGCACACTGAGCCTCATACTGCGCTGCCGCTCCACACAATGCTGTCCTATGGCGGCACGAGTAAAGTTATGAAAGCCCTTTATCTAGCTCTACTGGGTCAGAGACAGGCACCGGACATTAAGACCCAAGAGCGCAGGATGATGGCCCTTCAAACAGTTTTGGAACAAACAGTGGCCCAGGCCCTGCAGCAGGTTAACGAGGTCGCTCGAAATCCCCCTTTTGCTTTACCCGGTTTAACTACCTGCACCACACGTATGTCATGCCACACATGTACCCCACTGCAAATTCTGGATGTCCCAGATGCAGGGTTATTGGTGAAGCCTTTCTTCATATGGTGTGGGAGTATCTGGTGATTGGGCGGGTGTGGGAGGAGATAGCAAGAACTGTCTCTGCCCTGCTAGACATAGCTTAGGCCACCCCTGAATCTTCTTTACTGGGCATTAGACCTAGGGTTATAAATTCCTTCCTAGGCTCCGTGACCTGGCGGTTATCCTATATAAGCGGCAAATCACAATGGTGCAGAACCCTACGGTAGCACCAGAGGTAAAGAGCTGGCTCTGCATTTTGTAAAATGGACGAGGGCAGTCGGATGTTCAGGTGTAGGCTTGCAGGAAGCGGGCTCTGGACAGGGAGTTAAACCTGGGGATATGTACATCTGGAACTTGGAGGCAAAAGACGACACCAGACACGCTTAAGACACTGTTCTGTACCTTTTCATGTGTTCCTATTTTCACTTAACAAAGGGGGTGCCGTACGTTGGGTTTCTGAGGCCTTAGCTGGGTGAGGGCATGGATAGCATGTTATGATACACTGTTGCGGAACAGTTTTGAATGGGGTTGGCTTGTATCTCAGGGAAGATACTACCCTTTCTAAGGAGCGTAGCTGGCTTCAAGGGGGGTGATACCTGGAAAGGGGGTGAGGACGTGCTTAATCTTCAAACTATTACAATTGTGATTGTGGACACGGGACAGGGGTATTACTGAATCTTCAATGGGAATGTTCTTGAGTTGTACGCTGTGAAACTAATAAATAAATGGAAAGAAAAATCAGGATGCATCTATTGGTGGATTGGTAAAAGAGATTTTGAGCTTGGCTGATGGTCACAAGAGTTTGCTGTTAATATCATTCATATAAAAGACAGTGATGGCCATCTTCTTCCATTTCCAAATGATGCCCCGGAGACCCTTGCGAAAAAACGTTCTGTTGGAGTTCAAGAAAAGTCAGTCCCAGGTTTCTTAAGGGATAAGACATTTAACAAACGTTCTGAAGATAAAGTATTCTCTGACCAATGGCAAACACAGAAAGAACACTGGTTAGAATATGGGAAGACAATCACCTGAGTGCCACAGATTTACAAGGGTGTTATGAATTATTCAAACATCTAGTCACACGATTATCCATCCACTCAAATTTTACCCTAGAATGAGGAGCATGACCAATGATGAGTCTATTGTTGCTTGTTATAAAAAAGTATAAATAAAAAGGTAAAAAATAAATAAAAATAAAAAACTTTCTGGCATCCAAAATCATACCCAACTGCCACACCATTCGCCTTAACAGGACTATTTTTTTCTCTGAGCTCTAATATTTAAAATGTCTCTCCAAGATAAAAAGAAAGAGGAATATGTACCTTGCCAGTGCCAGGGGGTCCTGCCAGAAGCACAGCTCTGCCCGCCATTTTCTTGCTTCTTATCAGCTCCACAATAACACCGCAAGCCTGGAAGCGAAACAATGAGTATATTTTAAGCGAAACACACCAACTGTACAAAGTTGACTCTTTTATACTGCTCTTAATATAGGAAAGAAGACCACGATTTAACACCCTTTTGAGTTTTATTAGAAGTTTGTTAGCATTCAAATAAATATGACAAACATTTAGGGCTGCTGGAATTATGTGATTCTGCGGCTGCTGCATTTTTTCACATTATTATTGATTTGCCACATAACCCAACATCTGTTGCATAATTTTCATATTTTCACAAAAAAAAGGTTGTAGCTTAACCAGAGCAAAAGTTACTAAAATGCGGCAACACGTGCTGTTGCGCAGCAAAAGGCACTTCGCAAAGGCTTATTGTTTACCTTAAGGTTGCATGCTGCTGTATTTGGGTTCTCCACTAGTACTAATGAGGTGAAGCCTTTATCCAGGCAATTTTTTAAAAAAAAATGTAAAAAATGAAAAAATTATTAACTGATATATCATAAAAGGTGCTGCACAATTTGCATTTTTTGCCATATAATGTATACTTTGTTCTTTTACAGCACGGTCTCAAAGATGATTAGTTAGCTTCAAACGCTTGTCCTAATACGACGTTACTCAAAGTATGGGCCACCAGCGGCCCCACGGACCTATCTTGGCGGCCCGCGGACGTCCGAGAAACGCCATATAATAATGGCCACAGTACATAAACATAGAAGAGGGCCGCGGGAGCATGCGCAATAGTGGCTCCTTCGCGCATGCTCCCGCGGCCCTCCTCTATGTTTACCTACGGCGGCCATTAGTTATGGCGTTTCCATGACGATCCTGGCTAGTGGTGGGAAGCCAAAGCCCCTTAAAAGTTAGCGCTTGCAGCTAACTTTTATGGGGCTTTTTTTGTCTGCTTCCTGTCACCGTCTCCACATCTGCCGCCCGCCCGCCCGCCGTGCCGTTCTACATTTGTGGCATCTTTACAGTGCTTTATTAAGGCAGGTAAGGCTCTTTGGTTATTTATTTATTTGTTTTTAATGTAGTGTGTGTGTGTTACTGGGGTAGGGGTGAGAGCAGATGGCGCAGTGTGTGTGCGCTGTGTGTGTGTTACTGGGGTAGGGGTGAGAGCAGATGGCGCTGTGTGCAGACGGCGCTGTGTGTGTTACTGGGGTAGGGGTGAGAGCAGATGGCGCTGTGTGTGTGCGCTGTGTGTGTTACTGGGGTAGGGGTGAGAGCAGATGGCGCTGTGTGTGTGCGCTGTGTGTGTTACTGGGGTAGGGGTGAGAGCAGATGGCTCTGTGTGCCGATGGCGCTGTGTGTGTGTGTGCACTGTGTGTGTTACTGGGGTAGGTTTGTAGTTATACCTGGATTCAAAATGCAGCATTGTTTAGCAATGTTTTGAAAAAGGGGGCGGGGTGGTTGTGCTCCCTATAGGCCCCCTCCCCCCCCACCCCTGCTGTCACTTCAGTGCGGCCCTCGGCCGCAAACCATACTGCAATCTTGGCCCCTGAGAAAAAGTTTGTGAGTACCCATGTCCTAATACAAAGGAAAAAAAAATCTGAATTTAGAGGGTGAAAAAAAAAAAAAAGTTGAATCGGCCCTACATATGATACTCTCGAGTGAGAAGCTTAAAATGTTAAGCAAAGGATGACTGCAGAAACCCTATCCAAATGGTTAGTCCTGGAGCGTGCACATAGATCGCTGGCCACCAGACCGCCTATAGGTGCCTCCCCGAGACCACAGGCAGCACGAGCCCTGAATAAGAAAGATAGAGACGCGATACTCTGAGAGGCCCATAAGATCAAGAACTCACCTACGAGGGGTCCAGGATTATTATATTCCTCAACATAATAAGCTGGTGCACGACAAACATAGGTCTGTTGCGGAAGTGAAAAAATAGTTACAGTCGATGAGTCTTCCCTATATGCTAGTTTTCCCAACCACGATTAAAGTAATCCATGAGTCCAGGTCACAGTTCTTTGAATTCCCAGAGGAGGAATGGGAGTGAGTGGTGGACAGACAGGTGCTGAGCTGACCCCCCCCCACCCACACACCCAAACCAACACATAAATGGGCTTACCAGGGCAGGATCTGGGGGCTCCACCCGCACAACTATTGTGGAGCAACCCTCAGAGCAGACAAGCCTGGTCAGGAAGACGACGGGGGCACTGCACTTAATCCCCAGACACTAAGGCGGGACTGGAGCACTCCCACCCACCAGTGTGAGGTCCAGCAGCACCAGCCAGCAGTCTGGGAAGGGGTCAGGCTGCGGGGGAGGGGCTTTCAAAGATTCCGGACAATAGGGGAAGGCTGCACTGAATGCACTCTGTATCCAAATTCGAGGAGTCCCTCCTCTGAGGGAAGGACAAGGTACGGTTGCAGGTGTCAGTTGGGCTTGGGACCCATCCCAAGACAGTTCATATCTGAACGACGAGGGTTTGAGTTTAGGCAGTTGGACCCCAGTTTGTAGTTCAGCTGTAGTTTTGGGTTTATTAGATCAGCATATCTGTGCATAAAAGTGCTGTGCCTACCTACACCCACTATTTACATAGCAAATGAAGCCTATGCATCTGCCTACACAAGTCTCTATCCACAAACTTGTTCTCCCAATGATTGATACATCCGCCATCACACTTCTCTCGTGGAACGTGAATGGTGCTGGACCGTATCAAATGCATGGAGGTCCTCCGGTATACCAAACGGGCCGGGCCAGACATTTGATGTTCCAGGAAACCCACCTAATGGGTACCCACCCCACTGCTCTTTCCTGGGCCATTACAGGTTCAATAGAGTATACCACTCTGGGTTTTCCAGGGCCTCCCAAGGGTTAGCCATCCGTCTCCATAGGTCCTGCTCCTTCACAGTTACGAAACTACACACTGATGCTCTGGGTTGATATGTTGGGGTGGAGGGTTTGATAGAAGGGAAACAGCGCAACCTCAGTGTCTATGATCCCCCTCAGGCTCCTGCAAAGGTGCTTACTACCAGTAGCACAATATTGGCTGCATTCCCACATGGGACTACGATCATAGCAGAGGATTTCAATGGGGTACCAGATCTTACCATCAATTAGACTCCAGGGCCAATACTTCACAGACTTGACACCACTAAAGTACTCAAGGATTGAATGAGGGCTCTAGGACTATGTGACATTTGAAGCCATGGCATCCCAGTGTCCAGGAATACACCCATACCTCTGCAGCCCACAAAACTCTGGTCTGCGTCGATCTCATCCTCCTACTTGCCACGGAGGTCTTTTGTGTGACCCAGGTCGAGAACGGCCCCCGGGTTATTTCTGATCATTCTCTGGTGCAGCTTAGAGTTAGGTTCCTTGGAAACAACAGGAGGCCCATGTGCAGGCTTCATTATTGGTATTTGAATGATCCCGATTACACTTGCTTGCTGGCCACCAAGAACAATGCTTATTTCTAGGTGAACCAACGGTCAGTCTCCTCTGCAGCTACGGTCTGGGAGGCAGGTAAGGCCTATCAGGGGGATAGCGAAGGCCCAAGAGAGGGCAAAGCAAGCTCACATGCTTCAGATTGAGTCCTGGATTCAGACACTGGAATAACAATATGTTCTGGACATGAATTCGACCACAATCCAGTAAATGGAGCTGGACAGAACCTCCTTTCATCAGCTGTCCCGTGAGGAAGCCTGCTAGTGTCAGAGAGCCATTACCCAGAGGTTGAATGAGCACGGGGACAAGTTCAGCAAGCTCCTCTACTGGTTGGCTACGGCAGACCAGGATCGTGCCGGGGATACTAGATGGAGGGGGGGCAGGGGGCAGCTACAGACCTCCGCAGGGCACACTGCACAGGTCTTTGCAGACTATTACCATATGCACAAGCCCTATGACCCACTGTATAGTTGGAAGATCCTTTTCTTCGAGCCATCCCTCTGCTGGCTCTCTCAGCGGTCCAGAGGGAGGCTCTTGAGGCACCCCTGACCCTTGAGGAGGTGGGAGAAGCTCTCTCATAGCTAAAGGTGGGGAAAACGGCAGGCCTGGATGGGTTCTTTGTTGAGTACTACCTCCGGTTTTGCGATGTCCTGACACCCCACCTGCTCAACCTCTTTGTAGACGTAGTGGATAGGTGTCAGTTACCCCTAAAGCTAGACCAGGTGACGATAGTGCTGATTCACAAACCTGGACGGCCCCCAGAACAGTGTTCCTCCTACAGACCAACCTCCTTGAGCAATACAGAGCTTAAGATCTATGTTAAGGTCCTGGCCGGACGTCTCCTTCCGGTGCTGCTCTCGTTGGTCCATCCTGACAATGTGGTTTTATGCCTTCTCGTAGCATCAGGCATTGTATTCGGCTCCTACACCTGACGTTGGTTCGCAAACACGAACTCCATGAGTCAAGTGTGCTTCTCTTGGTAGACTCTGAGAACATGTTTGATAATGTTGCTTGGTCCCATCTCAAAGCTTATTGAACAGGATAGGCTTTGGGCCCCGCTTCCTTCAATTAGTGGGACTGCTGTACTTCGCGCCATGGACACATTCGAATCAACAGGGTGCCCTCTGACAACTTTCTTATAGGCAGAGGGACAAGACAGGTCTACAGGAGTGAACTGCAGTGCTGAAGGATCAGGGGCTGTTAACCAATGAAGGGTAGCAATCTAACCATTCAATTTGAAAAGAGTCAAGTGGCAGGTATTGATGATTTCTTTTTAAACCTAAGTCTCCTAGTAGGTAGGCATGGCTGGTCAGGAGGACCCTTTTGATGCCTTACTGATGTACATGTACATTACAAAAGTGTGCCTCCAGTTAGCGTTTATGATGTGTGTACATAACATATTTTGAGCCCCTTAGGCCTGGCACACATTTTATACATTTATTGTCTACTTGGTGGGAAGCAATCTTCTAGGCACTTCTCAGTTTGGGCCAAGTCCCAAATGAAGTCTCATTGATCTTTCAAAAAGACAATTGATGGTAGGCCCGTGGTTCCTGCCTGTGCTAAGTGGCCCTGTGGGGCCAATAACTTGTGCACTGTTAGGATTTGAGGGCGATGTCACATCAGTGCTAGCCAGAAGTTTGCAAGGGACAGAGCCTTTTACATATGCACATGTTAACTCTGGATTCTGTAACAACTTGCTGCAGTGATCAAAGTAGCAGAAGAAGAGTAGAGGAGTCCAAATTGCCTGGAAGATATGGACAAGACATAGTTTGCTGATAAAGCTGTAAGGTGAAAACTGCAGCAAACTGAACTACACAGAAGTCAATAGATCTCTGGAGGCTTTCCTGCATGCAGTTGGTTGATCATGCCCGTACAGACCACCCACTGCACCCTGTTTGCTCCACTTTTTTTCAATGTCTTTGTGCTTCCATTTTGGCAACTCTGTAAGCGCTGCCCAGGAACGCCAATCCTTTACATCATCTTTGTCTTATTTTTCCCCACATCTATTCTTTGTTTGCTCCCTTTTATATTTGCTCAACCTTTGCTCACATCCCACCACCTCATACTTCACCCACACTAACTCTTGTTCGCTCTCACTAATGTAAGTATATTGATCTATTTTTGTCTTTACGCTGCTGCCCTCTTTGTCATGCCTTTCTGCCCATTTGGTTGCAGCCACAACTTTAACCACAAACCTCACCCACTCTTAGTTCCTGTCTTTTGCTGTCCCCTTTAATAGCCATGTTTGTCCGGCTCCTTGTACCACATTATAAACCCTCACTACTCTTGCATCCCTTCCTAACTTTTAGCCAGGGGTACATTTAAATATTTTTGTATTCTCACATTCCCATTCCAAGGATAAATGTACATTTTGCATTAAAAACACAAGTAGTTACATTTAGTTGTAGGATAACCTAAATCTAACACTGCTATTCAAAAGAAAGTCAGTGGTGTAAAGAACAGTCCGCCCACTTTCTTGGAACAGTTCGGTACGTAGTAAAGGCATGAAACAAGCGATATGTAGAGGGGTGTGGAATGTAATAAAATATCTACTCGCACAAGGGACGCAATGCGTCAGAGAACTGGTGGCATGAACAAAAAATAAAACATTTTCTCCGTATACTTTTGGGTACCAGCAGTGAGATGATAAATTGTAGCAGCGTTCTCATATGAGAGCTCAGAAGATAAAAACCTCTATAACTATGCCCATATTATATCCGGGGTTAGATTCTAGCAAGGCGCTGATTATTCCACATTTCTGCAAATCTAGGAACAGGGGCTAAAAGTAGGTGGGAAGTAGTCGTTCCAAGACTGGAATGCCCTGCGAGTCTGCACACCCACTAACTCGCATTTTGAAGAGTATTCAACCAACTCTTCTCTAATCTCTTCCCATACCAGAAAAGGTTGAAAATGTACTCCTGAAAGGAGCCGAAGTAGAACCTTTTACTAGAAAAAATGAACCTGCAGTAGCTCAGCAGATTCTCGCATCAGCAAAAACCAACATAACGTGTATTTGCAAAAGCACATGTTCACCATAGGGTCTCTTTGCAGTGAAATAATAGATGTTTGCTACCCAACTCAAAGATATTCATGTTGTTACCCTTGGATGTACGAGAGGCTGAATGGATCTGCTGGAATCCAAAACTGTGACCATATATCTGCTCATGCAAAAATGAAATTCACAAACGTTTGCTAGGAGGAGAGTTTCCAGGCGTACTCTGGTACAGTTTTGCAAATTACTTGAAGATGTGAATCTGCACAAATGCAAAGAAATATCTGTGGGTGCACTTTTGTGTCATCCTTTAAGTACTGAGCACCTATACTAGTTTCATGTTGTCCATAATAGTTTCACACTGATTCACCCTGAATTTACTTATTTAAAAACACATTTACCATAAGATGCCCCAGAGAAACTGTATCTAAAGTCAAAGCATATTTTAATTTGAAATAATAAAAAAAAAAAAGTAAAATAAAAAAAATAATAATAATAAAAAATAAATTAAAAAAAAGGTACAAATAATAAACACTAATCTTGCTTTCAGGCTTCTACGTGCAATTAGTGAGCATTCTGGGAACATCATAAGTAGCCTCAAATTGATATATTTTACAACCGTACATTTTTTAACCAGAATCACTGACATTAATTGAGGATGACCTCACTGCATTTCCTCACAGCGCTAGCCATAATAGTAGAGCTAGTTGGTAACAATCCTTTCACACACCAGTAAAGTAAACAGTCAGCCTAGAAGATTGAGCCTACTTGTCCATCGGACAATGTAAATGTGAACACTTGTTCCCTTTGGCACCAAACACTATATCCTGGGCATCGGGCGATTGGAATTCAACAGCCCTGTATGATACACTGACATCAAGAGAACTAATTACTGTGTGAGGTCTTTTATTTGGGGGTCTGTGGCAGTCTGTGGTTTCTCCTGTATGAATATTGTTGTTCCAGAGTGAGAACCCCTACCGGACACCCACCTACATTCTACCCACCGGAAATAGGTAAATGCCTTCTCAATCTCCGCTCACAATTTCACCCACTCAGACTGATGAGCAATCAATGCTTTTGACTGGAGCCCACAGACCCTTTACTGAGGTGTATATGATTTTCTTCTTGGGCTGCATTGTCTACGCATACGTGTAAACACCATAAACAAATATAATTCTACTTTACTCATTCAGGCGATTCCGCCAACACGAGAGCTAGATTACATACCAACCATTCAATTGCCATTTGATCAGGTACACAGACCAACTGCTGCATGAACCACTCTTTATTTGGCTCACATACTGCTATAGAACACTAAACCTACTAACAGCATCCTTCCTTGCAAGTCCTGTCTTTATATGCCTCACCCAATTCTTCCCATATAGACCACACTAAAATAATAAATATTAATAATAAATAACTTGCATAGCTCTAAGTGTTGTATATAACAGGCACTAGTAATAGCCAATTTAACGCTACTAAATTTAATGACATTGGAAGGATGGAAGGCTGAGTCTGCCTTTGCAGGATTCAAACTTTTGACCGGCGGATTACCATATATTTCCGCAATGAACATTGATCTGACTGACACAGTATTAAAACCAAAAACAGAGGTGTCGGTCCATAGTTGCTCCAGACACGTAGTGCCATGATGCCATTCTTGTGGCAACTCTATATTAAGCAAGTGCCAAACAACATAATATTCAAAAGTGAAGTCATTAGGAAATGGCTCATTTTTAAAAAGCTGAGGCATGTTTTAAGGAGGGTACAGCAATGCAAATTTATGAAAAGCAACTGGTGGAAATAACATCCTTCAAGTGAGGCTATGCTGAGATGCAGGAGGAGCAAGGACACAAAAAGCACACAAACAGCTCATTCTGCCTGGAAACAGCCCCGTGCTCCAGGGATGGCTCCTGTATGGGCAAAGCGGCAGGGCAGGGGCACAACATAAAGATTTTTTTTTTTTTTTTTTAAAGAAACTTACCTCCTCAGCTGTGTTGCCGCTCTTCTGGTTCCCGCCCCACTCGCTGCAGGCGTAGACTCCCAACCTGCCTTGTGACCAATCCTAATGCTGCTCTCGCATGACAGCTGCGTTAGGATTGGCCGGAGAGCCCTGGCTTGATGCTCCGAGGCAGAATGGGAGCCTCTGCCTGCTCTCTCCAACACAGTGCAGAGTTGGACAGAGCCCAGTGTGCATGTGTGTTTGGCTGGCCCGAGATGGCAGGCCAAATATACATCCGCACTGAGGGAAGTGCTTTGCACTCGCCCTCCATCCCTGTCATCGTCCGTGGCCCCACCCCCCTGAAAAATAAAAACGATAATAAACACTGTGCATTATCGCTTTATTTTTAATTTCACCTCTACCGCTGCTGATGGGGGCGATGCTCCTCTGCCATAGAGGAGAAGCCATGCCTGCTTTGCTCTCTCCGGGGGCATAACACAGGTTCTTACAGTCCTTTCAGAGCAGGGGGTCAACACCCTTCAAGGGCCCTCATTCACGCCTCAGGGCTAGGAATATCTATGACAACCAGGGCCACTAGAATTATGCGGCAGGAGATGGCCAAATAATGCAGCACAATTTGTAATAGTATTACTTAACTATTTTGTCATTTTTCAACTTGGTAACACCGTCTGGGCATTGACTGCAACTCATTTGAACCATTTTAATATCCAAGTATGTCAATAAGCAACAAAAAGATGACAATTCCAGCTTAGCAAAGGGACTTTCACTACGCAGCAACAAGTAGTTGCATCCTTAGTAACTTTTGAACTGTTTGAGGTGGTAGATTTAAAAAAATAATAATCTGAACATTATGCAGTAGTTGATAGATTATGAGTCAAATCTATAACTAAGCGAAAATCGCGGCAGCCGCACAATCACATATTTCCAGTGGCCTGAAGCAGTGCTTTAAATGGGCCGGTACTCTCCGGTACTGAGTACCGGCACTTTTTTATTTTGAGAGGGAGAGTACCGGCATATCTCAAGAAAAACGTAATACTTTTAATTGGAGAGTACCGGCACTTCTCAGAAACAAGCAGGTACTCTGACAGAGAGTACCTGCACTTCTATTTTTCCATTTAAAGCACTGGCCTGAAGACAACTCGGGGCCCTGAACACATTCTGCAAGTGGCCTCATCATTTAGCGTTGCAGCACGCCCCCCGCCCTCCCCGACCGAAGCAACAGTACGTCTCTCCCACCTCTCGAGCGGTCTCCTGCCCCACCAGCCCCGCGGCGGCAGGCTTGGCCAGGCCACTGTCCGAGTCCAGCCCCAGCCCCTTCACGTGGCTGTGCGCAGCGATGCGCTGGGTCTTCGTGGTGCTCTTCACCTCCTCGATCTTCATGGCTGAGGCCTGCGGAGCTTTCCCGGGGACGGGGCACGCCGGGGAACGGACACCGGCTCGGGGAGAGGAGGCCTGCGCGGAGCCCGGGGCTGTCAGAAGCCGAGAGCGTGGAGGAGCGGGAGCCGGGCGCTGTGCGGCGGGAGCGGCAGGGACACAGAAGACGGACTTCAACCGCAGCACTCTAGCCCCTCGATTGGCTGTGTCACCACTGCGCAGTTGTAAAACTCTAGCCTGAGAAATCAATCAACCATTTTAATTCAACAAAAATGACTCTTGTCGGACAACTCGTACGCTATTCAAATTCTCATTTTTTAACACAGTAAGTAAATGTAAAAATCTTCAACCAATTATGTTTATATTATAATAAATGTGCTCATTAATAAACATTAATTCTAGTTTTTGGAATAACTAATACATAAACCTATCTTCTTGATCTTTTTTTCTGTAATCACTTAGATGTTTGTGCCGAAATAATCATTACAAGATGTCCGCCGCTTTCTAGTATCTGAGGCAGCGCAGGCTACAGCGCCAGTGTACTGGAGTATTTCTTTTATGTTTGAGTGTACCATGTGCGTTGCCTAGGCTCCCGAAGCGTGCCCGGCAACGTCATCCCCCCCCCGCCCCTCCCGTCCTGCCCCGGGGCTCCTGCAAGTGCTTCTGGGTGTGGAGTGAAAAGTGTCTCTTGGATACGCTGTTGCCATGCCTGTTAAATTTTGTTTGTGTTACACTGGCAGTTGCTCCCCAGTGCTTCATATCCCAAACGAAACAAACACCGAAAGTGGTAATTTTACTTAATTTGTAAAAAAATAAATACGTGCCAGTGCCCTTTTTTCATGAGGCCACTGCAGATTGCTCTACCTAGTGTTCTTGTCTGCACTGACAATGACAAAAACAAGTGTGACTGTTCAAGGCCACCCAAACCTACAGGAATGATGTGGGAGGCAGGTATGATGATTTTTTAATGTATATAGGATTATTAAAGAACTGCTCTGGTGCTCATCTAAGAATTAGATACACATGTCACAATGTGACTGATTCTATTAAGTGCCAGTATGACAAGTGCTGGTGCTGAGCACCAGAAACCACAGGCTCAAATTAAGCACTCTAACAGAACTGGTTATGTATTAAAAGTATTGTCCTCTAGCATTCATAAAGCTGAGCAAACCCAATCACAGAGCTACTGGATTGTTTCAATTGATAGCAGTTCTGTCATACAGCATCCATTTTAGGACATCTTCATTTTTCACTCCTCATCCCTACTTCTTGTCCCTGCTTCTCATTGCTGCTTCTCATCCATAATCCCTACTTCTCATCCATCATCCCTATTTCTCACCCATCATCCATCATCCCTGCTTCTGTTCCATCATCCCTACCTCTCCTCTCTCATCCCTGCTTCTCATCCCTACTTCTCTTCCATCATCCTTGCTTCTCATTCCTACTTCTCTTCCATTATTCGTACTTCTCATCCCTCATCCCTACTTCTCATCCATACCTCTCAGCCATCTTCCATCATTCCTACTTCTCATACCTCATCCATCATCCATACTCCTCATCCATCATCCCTACTCCTCATTCCTCATCCCTCAGTCATACCAACACATTTTCAGTTTTGTGAAACACAACTTCACACTGATTGGTTGGCAACAGCCAGAGTTATGAGAGAGGCCCGCATTCTATTCACTGGACACAAACACAAAGTGGCACTTCCTCTCCTCCATATTCACCCAGCACATGCAATGAGAAGGCTGCTTTTCAATGAAATAGAATGCAGCTCTCTCTCTTAACTCTGATTGGCTGTTGCCAACCAATAAGTGTGAAGGTTCTGTTAGTATGACTGAGGGATGAGGAAAGAGGGGTAGGGATGATAGATGAGGAGTAGAGATGAGTTATTAGAAGTAGGAATGATGGAAGACGGATGAGAAGTATGGATGCAAAGCAGGGATGAGAAGTAGGAATGGTGTAAGAGAAGTAGGGATGATAGAAGAGAAGTAGGGATGAGAAGCAGGGATGAGAAGTAGGGTCGATGGAAGAGAAGTAAGGGTGATGGATGAGAAGTAGGGAGGATGTATGATGGATGAGAAGTAGGGATGATGTGTGAGGCATAGGGATGATGGATGAGAAGTAGAGATGACGGAAGAGAAGTAGGAATGATGGATGAAAAGTAGGGATGATGGATGGATAGTAGGGATGAGAAGCAGGGATGAAGGATGAGAAGTAGGGAAGATGTATGATGGATGTGGAGTATGGATGATGTATGAGAAGTAGGGAATGGTGTATGATGGATGAGAAGTAGAGATGATGGAAGAGAAGTAGGGATGATGGATGAGAAGAAGGGATGATGGATGAATACTAGGGTTGAGAAGCAGGGATCAGAGATGAGAAGTAGGGAGGATGTATGATGGATGAGAAGTAGGTATGATGTACGATAGGTGAGAAGAAGGGATGATGGATGAGTAGTAGGGATGATGTATGATGGGTGAAAAGTAGGGATGATGGAAGAGAAGTAGGGATGATGTATGATGGATGAGAAGTAAGGATGATGAATGATGGATGAGAAGTAAGGATGATAGATGAGCAGTAGGGATGATGTATGATGGATGAGAAGTAGGATGATGGATGAGAAGTAGGGATGATGGATGAGAAGTAGGGATAATGTATGATGGATGAGAAGTAGGGATGAGAAGAAGAGATCAGAAGTAGGGATGAGGGGTGAGGAATGAAGATGTCCTAAACTGGATGCTGTACTGGCAATATAACGTTTGAATCATCAAAGCATTCATGTATTAGTTCCTGGGTATTCAACAAGATACATGAAACCAGATTTTACAATTCTGTAACCCTTGGTCTGGGCACATGCGGGCTAAGACCAGCATTGGCCTTTTGTCAACATCATTTTCAATTATTGTAAGGAAATGCCTCCTTGGCATGGTTACTCCCTGACTTTTTGCCTTTGCTGATGCTAAGTTTTGATTTGAAAGTGTGCTGAGGCCCGCTAACCAGGCCCCAGCACCAGTGTTCTTTCCCTAACCTGTACTTTTGTTTCCACAATTGGCACACCCTGGCATCCAGGTAGGTCCCTTGTAACTGGTACCCCTGGTACCTAGGGCCCTGATGCCAGGGAAGGTCTCTAAGGACTGCAGCATATCTTATGCCACCCTGGGGACCCCTCACTCAGCACAGACACACTGCTTGCCAGCTTGTGTGTGCTAGTGGGGATAAAAAGACTAAGGCCCTCATTCTGACCCTGGCGGTCGGCGGAGAGACGGCGGTCGGACCGCGAACAGACCGGCGGTATTAAAAATGGCATTCTGACCGCGGCGGTCCCCGCCGCGACCGACCGCTACTTCTCCACTCCGACCGCCACGGCGGTCATGACCGCGGGGCTGGAGTTTGCGCACTCCGGCCCGGCGGTCGTCCCAAGACCGCCAAGGGTATTATGACCCTGCCTACCGCCGCGGTTTCTTGCGAGCGGGAACCGCCGTGCGAACCATGGCGGTAAGCACTATCGGGGCCAGGGAATTCCTTCCCTGGCACTGATAGGGGTCTCCCCCACCCCCCACTACCCACCCGAGTCCTCCCCCCACACCCTCCACCCCCCTGCCACCCCCCAGAGGTGGTACGAACCCCCTCCCCACCCCCACCCCGACATGCACATACATGTACCCCGACATGCACACACCCCCAACATGCACATATACACACCCCCTACACACACATACACAACGGGGACACATACCCGCACACATACATGCCGACATGCGCACCTGCCGAACAGCACACATTACCCATAGACACAGCAGCACCCCCCGCCCGCATACACGCACTCACACACCCCCTCTACACACTCACACGCACACCCCCATGCACGCCCACATCACACAACACCCCCCCACCCCCTCCCCTCACGGACGATCAACTTACCTTGTGCGTTGGTCCTCCGGGAGGCGACGGGAGCCATAGGGACGTGACCGCCAACAGAAGACCGCCAACAGAAGACCGCCACACAGAAATGTGGGTCGTAATTCTGTGGGCGGTGTTCTGCTGGCGTGGCGGTGGAGGTTGACCAGTCTCCACTTTCCCGCCGACCGCCAGTGTGGCTGCTGGCGGTTTTCCGGCGGAACGCTCCCAGCGGTCAGAATGCGCACAGCGGCACACCGCCGCGGTCGGCGGTCTTCACCGCGGCGGTAACTCAGCGGTCTTGCGAAAAGACCGCCAAGGTCAGAATGAGGGCCTAAGTCTACATGGCACTCCCCTCAGGGTGCCATGCCAACCTCACACTGCCTGTGCAGTATAGATAAGTCACCCTCTAGCAGGCCTTACAGCCCTAAGGCAGGGTGCACTATACCATAGGTGAGGGCATAAGTGCATGAGCACTATGTCCCTACAGTGTCTAAGCAAAACCTTAGACATTGTAAGTGCAGGGTAACCATAAGAGTATATGGTCTGGGAGTCTGTCATGCACGAACTCCACAGCACCATAATGGCTACACTGAAAACTGTGAAGTTTGGTATCAAACTTCTCAGCACAATAAATGCACACTGATGCCAGTGTACATTGTATTGTAACATACACCCCAGAGGGCACCTTTGAGGTGCCCCCTGAAACCTTAACCGACTATCCGTGTAGGCTGACTAGTTTTAGCAGCCTGCCACACACCAGACATGTTGCTGGCCACATGGGGATAGTGCCTTTGTGTAAGGAAATGCCTCCTTGGCATGGTTGCCCCCTGACTTTTTGCCTTTGCTGATGCTATGTTTACAATTGAAAGTGTGCTGAGGCCTGCTAACCAGGCCCCAGCACCAGTGTTCTTTCCCTAACCTGTACTTTTGTATCCACAATTGGCAGACCCTGGCATCCAGATAAGCCCCTTGTAACTGGTACTGCTAGTACCAAGGGCCCTGATGCCAAGGAAGGTCTCTAAGGGCTGCAGCATGTCTTATGCCACCCTGGAGACCTCTCACTCAGCACAGACACCCTGCTTGCCAGCTTGTGTGTGCTAGTGAGGACAAAACGAGTAAGTCGACATGGCACTCCCCTCAGGGTGCCATGCCAGCCTCTCACTGCCTATGCAGTATAGGTAAGACACCCCTCTAGCAGGCCTTACAGCCCTAAGGCAGGGTGCACTATACCATAGGTGAGGGTACCAGTGCATGAGCATGGTACCCCTACAGTGTCTAAACAAAACCTTAGACATTGTAAGTGCAGGGTAGCCATAAGAGTATATGGTCTGGGAGTTTGTCAAACACGAACTCCACAGCACCATAATGGCTACACTGAAAACTGGGAAGTTTGGTATCAAACTTCTCAGCACAATAAATGCACACTGATGCCAGTGTACATTTTATTGTAAAATACACCCCAGAGGGCACCTTAGAGGTGCCCCCTGAAACTTAACCGACTATCTGTGTAGGCTGACTAGTTTTAGCAGCCTGCCACAAACCGAGACATGTTGCTGGCCCCATGGGGAGAGTGCCTTTGTCACTCTGAGGCCAGTAACAAAGCCTGCACTGGGTGGAGATGCTAACACCTCCCCCAGGCAGGAATTGTCACACCTGGCGGTGAGCCTCAAAGGCTCACCTCCTTTGTGCCAACCCAGCAGGACACTCCAGCTAGTGGAGTTGCCCGCCCCCTCCGGCCAGGCCCCACTTTTGGCGGCAAGGCCGGAGAAAATAATGAGAAAAACAAGGAGGAGTCACTGGCCAGTCAGGACAGCCCCTAAGGTGTCCTGAGCTGAAGTGACTCTAACTTTTAGAAATCCTCCATCTTGCAGATGGAGGATTCCCCCAATAGGGTTAGGATTGTGACCCCCTCCCCTTGGGAGGAGGCACAAAGAGGGTGTACCCACCCTCAGGGCTAGTAGCCATTGGCTACTAACCCCCCAGACCTAAACACGCCCTTAAATTTAGTATTTAAGGGCTACCCTGAACCCTAGAAAATTAGATTCCTGCAACTACAAGAAGAAGGACTGCCTAGCTGAAAACCCCTGCAGAGGAAGACCAGAAGACGACAACTGCCTTGGCTCCAGAAACTCACCGGCCTGTCTCCTGCCTTCCAAAGATCCTGCTCCAGCGACGCCTTCCAAAGGGACCAGCGACCTCGACATCCTCTGAGGACTGCCCCTGCTTCGAAAAGACAAGAAACTCCCGAGGACAGCGGACCTGCTCCAAGAAAAGCTGCAACTTTGTTTCCAGCAGCTTTAAAGAACCCTGCAAGCTCCCCGCAAGAAGCGTGAGACTTGCAACACTGCACCCGGCGACCCCGACTCGGCTGGTGGCGATCCAACACCTCAGGAGGGACCCCAGGACTACTCTGATACTGTGAGTACCAAAACCTGTCCCCCCTGAGCCCCCACAGCGCCGCCTGCAGAGGGAATCCCGAGGCTTCCCCTGACCGCGACTCTTTGAACCTAAAGTCCCGACGCCTGGGAGAGACCCTGCACCCGCAGCCCCCAGGACCTGAAGGACCGGACTTTCACTGGAGGAGTGACCCCCAGGAGTCCCTCTCCCAAGTGGAGGTTTCCCCGAGGAATCCCCCCCCTTGCCTGCCTGCAGCGCTGAAGAGATCCCGAGATCTCTCATAGACTAACATTGCGAACCCGACGCCTGTTTCTACACTGCACCCGGCCGCCCCCGCGCTGCTGAGGGTGAAATTTCTGTGTGGACTTGTGTCCCCCCCGGTGCCCTACAAAACCCCCCTGGTCTGCCCTCCGAAGACGCGGGTACTTACCTGCAAGCAGACCGGAACCGGGGCACCCCCTTCTCTCCATTCTAGCCTATGTGTTTTGGGCACCACTTTGAACTCTGCACCTGACCGGCCCTGAGCTGCTGGTGTGGTGACTTTGGGGTTGCTCTGAACCCCCAACGGTGGGCTACCTTGGACCAAGAACTAAGCCCTGTAAGTGTCTTACTTACCTGGTTAACCTAACAAATACTTACCTCCCCTAGGAACTGTGAAAATTGCACTAAGTGTCCACTTTTAAAACAGCTATTTGTGAATAACTTGAAAAGTATACATGCAATTTTGATGATTTGAAGTTCCTAAAGTACTTACCTGCAATACCTTTCGAATGAGATATTACATGTAGAATTTGAACCTGTGGTTCTTAAAATAAACTAAGAAAAGATATTTTTCTATATAAAAACCTATTGGCTGGATTTGTCTCTGAGTGTGTGTACCTCATTTATTGTCTATGTGTATGTACAACAAATGCTTAACACTACTCCTTGGATAAGCCTACTGCTCGACCACACTACCACAAAATAGAGCATTAGTATTATCTATTTTTACCACTAATTTACCTCTAAGGGGAACCCTTGGACTCTGTGCATGCTATTCCTTACTTTGAAATAGCACATACAGAGACAACTTCCTACATTGGTGGATCAGCGGTGGGGTACAAGACTTTGCATTTGCTGGACTACTCAGCCAATACCTGATCACACGACAAATTCCAAAATTGTCATTAGAAATTCATTTTTGCAATTTGAAATTTTTCTAAATTCTTAAAAGTCCTGCTAGGGCCTTGTGTGTTAAGTCCCTGTTTAGCATTGTCTTTTAGAGTTTAAAAGTTTGTTAAAGGTTTGAAATTAGATTCTAGAAACAGTTTTAGATTCTTTAAAAAGTCTTCCAACTGTTAGCAAAATAATGTCTGATACAGAGATGAATGTGGTGGAACTCGACACCACACCTTACCTCCATCTTAAGATGAGGGAGCTAAGGTCTCTCTGTAATATCAAAAAAATAACCATTGGCTCCAGACCTACCAAAATTCAGCTCCAGGAGCTGTTGGCAGAGTTTGAAAAAGCCAACCCCTCTGATGATGACATCACAGAGGAAGAAATTAGTGACTTGGAGGCCAATGTCCCTCCTCCAGTCCTAAATAGGGAGAACAGGACCCCTCAAGTCCTGTCTCCAACTGTGTTAGTCAGAAATAGTGAGTCCCTCACAGGAGGGTCCCACATTTCTGAAATCACTGAGGATGCTCTCAGTGAAGATGACCTCCTGTTAGCCAGGATGGCCAAAAGATTGGCTTTAGAGAGACAGCTCCTAGCCATAGAAAGGGAAAGACAAGAGATGGGCCTAGGACCCATCAATGGTGGCAGCAATATAAATAGGGTCAGAGATTCTCCTGACATGTTAAAAATCCCCAAAGGGATTGTGACAAAATATGAAGATGGTGATGACATCACCAAATGGTTCACAGCTTTTGAGAGGGCTTGTGTAACCAGAAAAGTGAACAGGTCTCACTGGGGTGCTCTCCTTTGGGAAATGTTCACTGGAAAGTGTAGGGATAGACTCCTCACACTCTCTGGAAAAGATGCAGAATCTTATGACCTCATGAAGGGTACCCTGATTGAGGGCTTTGGATTCTCCACTGAGGAGTACAGGATTAGGTTCAGGGGGGCTCAAAAATCCTCGAGCCAGACCTGGGTTGACTTTGTTGACTACTCAGTGAAAACACTAGATGGTTGGATTCAAGGCAGTGGTGTAAGTAATTATGATGGGCTGTACAATTTATTTGTGAAAGAACACCTGTTAAGTAATTGTTTCAATGATAAACTGCATCAGCATCTGGTAGACCTAGGACCAATTTCTCCCCAAGAATTGGGAAAGAAGGCGGACCATTGGGTCAAGACAAGGGTGTCCAAGACTTCAACAGGGGGTGACCAAAAGAAAGGGGTCACAAAGACTCCCCAGGGGAAGGGTGATGAGACAACCAAAACTAAAAATAGTAAAGAGTCTTCTACAGGCCCCCAAAAACCTGCACAGGAGGGTGGGCCCAGAGCCTCTTCACAAAACAATGGGTACAAGGGTAAAAACTTTGATCCCAAAAAGGCCTGGTGTCATAGCTGTAAACAGCATGGACACCAAACTGGAGACAAGGCCTGTCCCAAGAAAGGTTCCACTCCAAACTCCCATCCAGGTAACACTGGTATGGCTAGTCTCCAAGTGGGATCAACAGTGTGCCCAGAGCAAATCAGGGTCCACACTGAAGCTATTCTAGTTTCTGAGGGTGGGGTGGATTTAGCCACACTAGCTGTCTGGCCGCCTAACATGCAAAAATACAGACAGCAACTCTTAATTAATGGGACTAGAATAGAGGGCCTGAGGGATACAGGTGCCAGTGTCACCATGGTGACAGAGAAACTGGTTTCCCCTGGCCAATACCTGACTGGAAAAACTTACACAGTCACCAACGCTGACAATCAGAGAAAAGTACATCCCATGGCAATGGTTACTTTAGAATGGGGAGGGGTCAATGGCCTGAAACAGGTGGTGGTCTCCTCAAATATCCCAGTGGACTGTCTGCTTGGAAATGACCTGGAGTCCTCAGCATGGGCTGAGGTAGAACTAAAAACCCATGCAGCAATGCTGGGTATCCCTGAACTGGTGTGTGTGAAAACAAGAGCACAGTGCAAGGCACAGGGTGAACAAGTAGAGCTGGAGTCTGGAAGAATGGCCCAGCCTACCAAGAGAACAGGAAAGTCAGCTGGGAAACCAACTGCAACACAGCAAAAGAAAGGGAACCTCTCTTCTCAGGAAGAAGTTCTGCCCTCTGAGGGAACTGAGCCTTTGGAGCTTGAACCTTATCAGGTTGAGCTCTTAGGCCCAGGGGGACCCTCAAGGGAGGAGATGTGTAAGGGACAAGAAACCTGTCCCTCTCTTGAAGGCCTTAGGCAGCAAGCTGCTGAAGAGTCCAAAGGCAAGAAAAATGGAACGCATAGGGTCTATTGGGAAGATGGACTCCTGTACACTGAGGCCAGAGACCCCAAACCTGGTGCCACTAGGAGAGTGGTAGTGCCTCAGCTGTTCAGGAAGTTCATCCTAACATTGGCCCATGACATTCCCCTTGCTGGACATTTGGGACAAACCAAGACGTGGGAGAGGTTAGTCAACCACTTCTACTGGCCCAATATGTCCAACATGGTTAAGGAGTTTTGCCTCTCCTGCCCCACCTGTCAAGCCAGTGGTAAGACAGGTGGGCATCCAAAGGCCCCCCTCATTCCACTTCCAGTGGTGGGGGTTCCCTTTGAAAGAGTGGGTGTGGACATAGTTGGTCCACTGGAACCTCCCACAGCCTCAGGAAATATGTATATCCTGGTAGTAGTGGATCATGCTACCAGGTATCCTGAAGCTATTCCCCTTAGGTCGACTACTGCCCCTGCCGTAGCCAAGGCCCTCATTGGTATCTTTACCAGAGTGGGTTTCCCTAAGGAGGTGGTGTCTGACAGAGGTACCAACTTCATGTCAGCATACCTAAAGCACATGTGGAATGAGTGTGGAGTGACTTATAAATTCACTACACCATACCATCCACAAACTAATGGCTTGGTTGAGAGATTCAACAAGACATTAAAAGGCATGATCATGGGGCTCCCAGAAAAACTCAAAAGGAGATGGGATGTCCTCTTGCCATGTCTGCTTTTCGCTTACAGAGAGGTGCCACAGAAGGGAGTAGGATTCTCACCCTTTGAACTTCTGTTTGGTCATCCTGTAAGGGGACCACTTGCCCTTGTTAAAGAAGGCTGGGAGAGACCTCTCCATGAGCCTAAGCAGGACATAGTGGACTATGTACTTGGCCTTCGCTCTAGAATGGCAGAGTACATGGAAAAGGCAACCAAAAACCTTGAGGCCAGCCAACAGCTCCAAAAGTTTTGGTATGACCAAAAGGCTGCACTGGTTGAGTTCCAACCAGGGCAGAAAGTCTGGGTTCTGGAGCCTGTGGCTCCCAGGGCACTCCAGGACAAATGGAGTGGCCCTTACCCAGTACTAGAAAGGAAGAGTCAGGTCACCTACCTGGTGGACCTGGGCACAAGCAGGAGCCCCAAGAGGGTGATCCATGTAAACCGCCTTAAGCTCTTCCACGACAGGGCTGATGTCAATCTGTTGATGGTAACAGATGAGGATCAGGAGGCAGAGAGTGAACCTCTCCCTGATCTTCTGTCATCAGACCCAAAAGATGGCACAGTAGATGGGGTGATCTACTCAGACACCCTCTCTGGCCAACAGCAAGCTGATTGTAGGAGAGTCCTACAACAGTTTCCTGAACTCTTCTCCTTAACCCCTGGTCAGACACACCTGTGTACCCATGATGTGGACACAGGAGACAGCATGCCTGTCAAGAACAAAATCTTTAGACAATCTGACCATGTTAAGGAAAGCATCAAGGTGGAAGTCCACAAGATGCTGGAATTGGGAGTAATTGAGCGCTCTGACAGCCCCTGGGCTAGCCCAGTGGTCTTAGTCCCCAAACCTCACACCAAAGATGGAAAGAAAGAGATGAGGTTTTGTGTGGACTACAGAGGGCTCAATTCTGTCACCAAGACAGATGCTCATCCAATTCCAAGAGCTGATGAGCTCATAGACAAATTAGGTGCTGCCAAATTCTTAAGTACCTTTGACTTGACAGCAGGGTACTGGCAAATAAAAATGGCACCTGGAGCAAAAGAGAAAACAGCATTCTCCACACCTGATGGGCATTATCAGTTTACTGTTATGCCCTTTGGTTTAAAGAATGCCCCTGCCACCTTCCAAAGGTTGGTGAATCAAGTCCTTGCTAGCTTGGAGTCCTTTAGCACAGCTTATCTTGATGATATTGCTGTCTTTAGCTCCACCTGGCAGGATCACCTGGTCCACCTGAAGAAGGTTTTGAAGGCTCTGCAATCTGCAGGCCTCTCTATCAAGGCATCCAAATGCCAGATAGGGCAGGGAACTGTGGTTTACTTGGGACACCTTGTAGGTGGAGGCCAAGTTCAGCCACTCCAACCCAAGATCCAGACTATTCTGGACTGGGTAGCTCCAAAAACCCAGACTCAAGTCAGGGCATTCCTTGGCTTGACTGGGTATTACAGGAGGTTTGTGAAGGGATATGGATCCATTGTGACAGCCCTCACTGAACTCACCTCCAAGAAAATGCCCAAGAAAGTGAACTGGACTGTAGAATGCCAACAGGCCTTTGACACCCTGAAACAAGCAATGTGCTCAGCACCAGTTCTAAAAGCTCCAGATTATTCTAAGCAGTTCATTGTGCAGACTGATGCCTCTGAACATGGGATAGGGGCAGTTTTGTCCCAAACAAATGATAATGGCCTTGACCAGCCTGTTGCTTTCATTAGCAGGAGGTTACTCCCCAGGGAGCAGCGTTGGAGTGCCATTGAGAGGGAGGCCTTTGCTGTGGTTTGGTCCCTGAAGAAGCTGAGACCATACCTCTTTGGGACTCACTTCCTAGTTCAAACTGACCACAGACCTCTCAAATGGCTGATGCAAATGAAAGGTGAAAATCCTAAACTGTTGAGGTGGTCCATCTCCCTACAGGGAATGGACTTTATAGTGGAACACAGACCTGGGACTGCCCATGCCAATGCAGATGGCCTTTCCAGGTTCTTCCACTTAGAAAATGAAGACTCTCTTGGGAAAGGTTAGTCTCATCCTCTTTCGTTTGGGGGGGGGTTGTGTAAGGAAATGCCTCCTTGGCATGGTTGCCCCCTGACTTTTTGCCTTTGCTGATGCTATGTTTACAATTGAAAGTGTGCTGAGGCCTGCTAACCAGGCCCCAGCACCAGTGTTCTTTCCCTAACCTGTACTTTTGTATCCACAATTGGCAGACCCTGGCATCCAGATAAGCCCCTTGTAACTGGTACTGATAGTACCAAGGGCCCTGATGCCAAGGAAGGTCTCTAAGGGCTGCAGCATGTCTTATGCCACCCTGGAGACCTCTCACTCAGCACAGACACCCTGCTTGCCAGCTTGTGTGTGCTAGTGAGGACAAAACGAGTAAGTCGACATGGCACTCCCCTCAGGGTGCCATGCCAGCCTCTCACTGCCTATGCAGTATAGGTAAGACACCCCTCTAGCAGGCCTTACAGCCCTAAGGCAGGGTGCACTATACCATAGGTGAGGGTACCAGTGCATGAGCATGGTACCCCTACAGTGTCTAAACAAAACCTTAGACATTGTAAGTGCAGGGTAGCCATAAGAGTATATGGTCTGGGAGTTTGTCAAACACGAACTCCACCGCACCATAATGGCTACACTGAAAACTGGGAAGTTTGGTATCAAACTTCTCAGCACAATAAATGCACACTGATGCCAGTGTACATTTTATTGTAAAATACACCCCAGAGGGCACCTTAGAGGTGCCCCCTGAAACTTAACCGACTATCTGTGTAGGCTGACTAGTTTTAGCAGCCTGCCACAAACCGAGACATGTTGCTGGCCCCATGGGGAGAGTGCCTTTGTCACTCTGAGGCCAGTAACAAAGCCTGCACTGGGTGGAGATGCTAACACCTCCCCCAGGCAGGAATTGTCACACCTGGCGGTGAGCCTCAAAGGCTCACCTCCTTTGTGCCAACCCAGCAGGACACTCCAGCTAGTGGAGTTGCCCGCCCCCTCCGGCCAGGCCCCACTTTTGGCGGCAAGGCCGGAGAAAATAATGAGAAAAACAAGGAGGAGTCACTGGCCAGTCAGGACAGCCCCTAAGGTGTCCTGAGCTGAAGTGACTCTAACTTTTAGAAATCCTCCATCTTGCAGATGGAGGATTCCCCCAATAGGGTTAGGATTGTGACCCCCTCCCCTTGGGAGGAGGCACAAAGAGGGTGTACCCACCCTCAGGGCTAGTAGCCATTGGCTACTAACCCCCCAGACCTAAACACGCCCTTAAATTTAGTATTTAAGGGCTACCCTGAACCCTAGAAAATTAGATTCCTGCAACTACAAGAAGAAGGACTGCCTAGCTGAAAACCCCTGCAGAGGAAGACCAGAAGACGACAACTGCCTTGGCTCCAGAAACTCACCGGCCTGTCTCCTGCCTTCCAAAGATCCTGCTCCAGCGACGCCTTCCAAAGGGACCAGCGACCTCGACATCCTCTGAGGACTGCCCCTGCTTCGAAAAGACAAGAAACTCCCGAGGACAGCGGACCTGCTCCAAGAAAAGCTGCAACTTTGTTTCCAGCAGCTTTAAAGAACCCTGCAAGCTCCCCGCAAGAAGCGTGAGACTTGCAACACTGCACCCGGCGACCCCGACTCGGCTGGTGGCGATCCAACACCTCAGGAGGGACCCCAGGACTACTCTAAGACTGTGAGTACAAAAACCTGTCCCCTCTGAGCCCCCACAGCGCCGCCTGCAGAGGGAATCCCGAGGCTTCCCCTGACCGCGACTCTTTGAAACCTAAGTCCCGACACCTGGGAGAGACCCTGCACCCGCAGCCCCCAGGACCCGAAGGACCGGACTTTCACTGGAGAAGTGACCCCCAGGAGTCCCTCTCCCTTGCCCAAGTGGAGGTTTCCCCGAGGAACCCCCCCCTTGCCTGCCTGCAGCGCTGAAGAGATCCCTAGATCTCCCATTGACTTCCATTACAAACCCGACGCTTGTTTCTACACTGCACCCGGCCGCCCCCGCGCCGCTGAGGGTGAAATTTCTGTGTGGGCTTGTGTCCCCCCCGGTGCCCTACAAAACCCCCCTGGTCTGCCCTCCGAAGACGCGGGTACTTACCTGCAAGCAGACCGGAACCGGGGCACCCCCTTCTCTCCATTCTAGCCTATGTGTTTTGGGCACCACTTTGAACTCTGCACCTGACCGGCCCTGAGCTGCTGGTGTGGTGACTTTGGGGTTGCTCTGAACCCCCAACGGTGGGCTACCTTGGACCAAGAACTAAGCCCTGTAAGTGTCTTACTTACCTGGTTAACCTAACAAATACTTACCTCCCCTAGGAACTGTGAAAATTGCACTGTGTCCACTTTTAAAACAGCTATTTGTGAATAACTTGAAAAGTATACATGCAATTTTGATGATTTGAAGTTCCTAAAGTACTTACCTGCAATACCTTTCGAATGAGATATTACATGTAGAATTTGAACCTGTGGTTCTTAAAATAAACTAAGAAAAGATATTTTTCTATATAAAAACCTATTGGCTGGATTTGTCTCTGAGTGTGTGTACCTCATTTATTGTCTATGTGTATGTACAACAAATGCTTAACACTACTCCTTGGATAAGCCTACTGCTCGACCACACTACCACAAAATAGAGCATTAGTATTATCTATTTTTACCACTAATTTACCTCTAAGGGGAACCCTTGGACTCTGTGCATGCTATTCCTTACTTTGAAATAGCACATACAGAGACAACTTCCTACACTTTGTCACTCTGTGGCTAGTAACAAAGCCTGTACTGGGTGGAGGTGCTTCACACCTCCCCCTGCAGGAACTGTAACACCTGGCGGTGAGCCTCAAAGGCTCACCCCCTTTGTTTTACAGCACCCCAGGGCACTCCAGCTAGTGGAGTTGCCCGCCCCCTCCGGCCACAGCCCCACTTTTGGCGGCAAGGCCGGAGGAGATAATGAGAAAAACAAGGAGGGGTCACTGGCCAGTCAGGACAGCCCCTAAGGTGTCCTGAGCTGAGGTGACTCTAACTTTTAGAAATCCTCCATCTTGCAGATGGAGGATTCCCCCAATAGGATTAGGGATATGCCCCCCTCCCCTCAGGGAGGAGGCACAAAGAGGGTGTACCCACCCTCAGGGCTAGTAGCCATTGGCTACTAACCCCCCAGACCTAAACACACCCTTAAATTTAGTATTTAAGAGCTCCCCAGAACCTAGGAACTCAGATTCCTGCAACCTAAGAAGAAGAGGACTGCTGAACTGAAAACCTGCAGAGAAGACGGAGACACCAACTGCTTTGTCCCCAGCTCTACCGGCCTGTCTCCCCACTTCTAAAGACACTGCTCCAGCGACGCTTTCCACAGGGACCAGCGACCTCTGAAGCCTCAGAGAACTGCCCTGCATCTAGAAGGACCAAGAACTCCCGAGGACAGCGGCTCTGTTCACCAAAGACTGCAACTTTGAAACAAAGAAGCAACTTTGCAACAACTTGCGTTTCCCGCCGGAAGCGTGAGACTTGACACTCTGCACCCCACGCCCCCGGCTCGACTTGTGGAGAACAATCACTTCAGGGAGGACTCCCCGGTGACTGCGAGACCGTGAGTAGCCAGAGTTGCCCCCCCTGAGCCCCCACAGCGACGCCTGCAGAGGGAATCCCGAGGCTCCCCCTGACCGCGACTGCCTGCTTCTAAGATCCGACGCCTGGTAAAGACTCTGCACCCGCAGCCCCCAGGGCCTGAAGGATCCGACCTCCAGTGCAGGAGCGACCTCCAGGTGGCCCTCTCCATTGCCCAGGTGATGGCTACCCCGAGGAGCCCCCCCCTTGCCTGCCTGCATCGCTGAAGAGACCCCTTGGTCTCCCATTGAAACCTATTGAGAACCCGACGCGTGTTTGCACACTGCACCCGGCCGCCCCCGTGCTGCTGAGGGTGTACTTTCTGTGTGGGCTTGTGTCCCCCCCGGTGCCCTACAAAACCCCCCCTGGTCTGCCTTCCGAAGACGCGGGTGCTTACCTGCTGGCAGACTGGAACCCGGGCACCCTCTTCTCCATTGAAGCCTATGTGTTTTGGGCACCACTTTGACCTCTGCACCTGACCGGCCCTGAGCTGCTGGTGTGGTAACTTTGGGGTTGCTCTGAACCCCCAACGGTGGGCTACCTTGGACCCAAACTTGAACCCCGTAGGTGGTTTACTTACCTGCAAAAACTAACAAACTCTTACTCCCCCAGGAACTGTTGAAAATTGCACTGTCTAGTTTTAAAATAGCTACATGTGATTTATGTGAAAACTGTATATGCTATTTTGCTAACTCAAAGTTCCTAAAGTACCTACCTGCAATACCTTTCATTTGAAGTATTACATGTAAATCTTGAACCTGTGGTTCTTAAAATAAACTAAGAAAATATATTTTTCTATACAAAAACCTATTGGCCTGGAATTGTCTCTGAGTGTGTGTTCCTCATTTATTGCCTGTGTGTGTACAACAAATGCTTAACACTACTCCTTTGATAAGCCTACTGCTCGACCACACTACCACAAAATAGAGCATTAGAATTATCTCTTTTTGCCACTATCTTTCCTCTAAGGGGAACCCTTGGACTCTGTGCATACTATTCCTTACTTTGAAATAGTGCATACAGAGCCAACTTCCTACAATTATGGGGCTTGAAGTTTCAATTTCTTATTATAGATTCAGGCTAAAAGATTTCGGAATGCAATATGTTGTTGGCCTAAAGGCCAGGGCTGTCTGACAGTGTCCGCGTGAGGCCATTTTGGACCATTTACATGGAAAGGCAGAACTAGTGTAATGGCTGTGTGCACTGTACACTGTATTCCCACACACACCAACAGAACCTACTCAGAAAGGAGACTCACAATGTTTGAAGTTAAAAAAGGGCTTTTTTTTTGCTGTGTCTCACGTAAAATTGCCCCAACAACAATAAAGTCATAGGGGAAAATACATTCCACCAATTTGTATTGAAAAATATACAGCTTTCTAATTGGAAAATGTTGGCCTGGTGTGTCCCTGATAGAGCACCTCTTTGGACCTGCTCCATCAACATAGTATTACGGGTGCTTACACTATTCCTGGCAACTTGTTACTACCTGACTGCAATAGATTGTTTTCCCAGACTGAGGTTGGTGTGGCCATGAGGGTGTTTTTGTTCATTTGAACTAAAATGTGCATCAATATTAGTTATTCAACAATTTAATTTGCACATGTATACTGACATGGAACTACTACAGTTGAAAATAAAACATCATTATAATGTGTTTTTCACAAGAATCCAGACTGTCAAATTCAACATCAGGGCGAGCAGCCACAATGCATGTTTTATGTTTTATGTTGTACGTCTGGACTGATTGAGCTAGGACAACTGACCAATAAGAATAGGTAACAGACCAGCAACATTCATGGGACATACACGTAGCCCTGGCAAAAGCCAGGGACCCTATGGGCCTTTTTAACAAGTGCTGAAACGTGTCAATGCTGATAATGGTGTAGGATCATCATATCCTGTTTGCACCCCACGTAGCTTTTTATCCATGTCACAAATACTTGCTATTAAAAGAGACTTCTGGGTGTTTTGAGGTATTTTTGTCCTTTAGCAGACCTCTGCATGCAACTTTTTCAAAGTGTCTCCTGGAAAATGGTTAAGCCCATTCTGTTTTGTAGGGATCAGTATACGACTTGATCACGAAACATGCCACTAATAGAGTGGGTGAGGGTCTTCAAACAAAAAGCCAACAATTTTTGCCCACATGGGTCAACTATCATATACATTGTCAAGACTT
Organism: Pleurodeles waltl; assembly: GCF_031143425.1. Classification (NCBI taxonomy): domain Eukaryota; kingdom Metazoa; phylum Chordata; class Amphibia; order Caudata; family Salamandridae; genus Pleurodeles; species Pleurodeles waltl. The sequence goes on along the minus strand of NC_090448.1, from coordinate 46,767,520 downwards.
ATTTCTTGTGTATTCGGGAGGAATTGTTATAGGATACAATTGAAGTGTTAATTATGAGGTTATGGAGACAAAATCCTATCCCCCTTAATTTCTCTCTCCCTTTCCTGTCTAACAATTGTCTGGTTGTATTCGGGTTTGGTAAATGTGCTCCTGCTAACACACTGTTTTACATTCATTCACAACAGTCCTCTGTTGATGATGTAACTAGTGTGTTCTGACAACACCAGTAACATTAGGTCAGAAGGGGCAATCAATAATCATGTAAAGGGTTAGTGCTAAGAAGGTAGGTTTATGTGACATTTTTAAACTATGAAATTTGATTTGTTGTAATAATGTTGCCCTTGCAGTTTTTATACATTTCTATGCAAGAAAACTGTACCTAAACATTTGAATTTGGAATGAGCCAGAACCCTTTCCTGAGCCTCTAGGGAAGCTTAGTTCTGATTTCTTACTGATTTTGCTGCACATTTGAGACTTGGCCTATTTGTGACTCTGATTATTGTTTTGTACTGTCCCTATTACTGAGAACCTTCATAACAATTGATTTCCATGTATTTTAATGAGATTGCTGCTGCATTTTTATTTTTCTTATTTCTGTTTTAGACTCTGGGTCTTTTTGACATTGTTACCCCCCAAACACACACTTTTTGCCAATGGTACTGAGGTTTTTCGACTGAGGTGCACTGGGTCCCTGCTAAACACATCCCCAGTGCCAGTGCACTTTCCCTAAAAACCTTTGATAAGGTGTACAATTGGCACACTCCTCTATCTGTGTAAGACTCCAGTAAGTGGTACACCTGGTACCTAGGGCATGAGTTTAGGAGAAGGTTCCTAAGAGCTGCAGAATGTTCTGTGCCACCCAGAGGGACCCCCTAAAAACAAGATGCACACAGCTGCCAATGTAGCCTGCGTGTCCTGGTGCAAGCCAGGCGAAAGCATGACATGACGCACCCATTGTGTTCCATGTCACCATCATTGCATCTAAGTATATGTAAGTCACCCCTACAGCAGGCCATGGAGCCCAAAGGCAGGGTGTATTATATTTGATGTGTGGTCCTATCTGCATGAGCACATATGACCCTGTGATGCCTAGCTCCGTTGCTAAACATTGCAAGTGGACTGGGAAGCCATCTTAAGGTATGTGCTGGCCACTCGTCATCACGAGCGACCCTGTCACATAATGGCTTTACTGAAACCTATGGTGTTTGGTATCAAACACCTCATCTTAATAAATCCATGCTGATGCCAGCCTTTGATTTATTTTGTCATGCACCCAGAGGGCACCTTAGAGGTACCTCTCTGAACCCCACTAGAGTGGCAAATTCAGCATCAGGGCAAGTATCCCCATTGCATGTTTTTTGTTTTATTTTGCAAGCCTGGACTGACTGAGCTAGGAAAACTGACCAATAAGAATAGTAACAGATTAGGAACATTTCTGAGGCATACACATAGTCCTGAGGAAAGCATATGATCCTTTTGGGCCTTTTTAACAATGGCTAAAACATGTCAATGCTGAAACGGGTGTAGGGCCATCATATCCCGCTAGCAGTTCCCATACCTTTTTTCCACACCACATACACTGATTAAAAGAGATACCTCGGTGTCTTAAGGTATTTTTATCATTTAGAAGAACTTGACAGGAAACTATCTCAAAGTGCTGCCTGGAAAATGGTTGAGTCCATCCTGGTTTGTAGGTACCAGGATACTACCTGATGATGACTCATGCCAAAACTAGTGTGGGTGAGGGTCTTCTAAACAAAAACCCAACTTTTTTACCACATGAGTCAACTATCATATGATTTGCTATGACTTATACCTTGAATATTTAGGCAGCATTGTTATAGGATACCTTTGAAACGTTAATTATACGGTTGGGGAGACAAAATTAGATGTTCCTTAATTTCGGTCTCCCCATTTTGTCTATCAATTGTCTAGTTGTTTTCCGGGTTGGTAAATGTGTTGCTGCTAACAGACTAATTTCCATCTATTCACAATGGTTTGCTGTTTGGTATGTAACTAGCTTGTTCTGACACCTCTGATGACACTAGGTCAGAAGCAGTGGTCAAAGTGGATAGGCTCTGAGGGGTCTAACGTTCCCATATTTTTTAAATTTAAGGACAAATGTCCCGGGACATTAATTCCGACAGTTAAAATCCTTCAACTGAAGCGTAATGCAGGGAATCTCCTGTGCTATGAGGGAGGGTCAGGCAGCTAAATAAGCCTTCTTCTCAGGATGTCTGCTTGCCTGGAAGAAAGGTAAATGTGAACAACTGACCAATCTTCAAATATAAAGAGTACTTGGAAGCCGGTATTGGCTTTAATGATTGGAATCACTTCACTTGAAGTTTCCTGACACAGATTAATTCTTTCTGAGTTGTTTTACAAGGGAGTTACCAGCTGAGTTATGACGGTTTTGCTTTTAATTGTAAAAAACAGTTATAAAAAATGTGAACTGCATACAGTCTGGGTATTACTAAAATCTATATTTTGGAAGCACTTTTTTTTTAATCCTAAACTTTTTTGCACATTTTATAGCACCCTATCGTATACACTGTGTAATGCATGTTTAAAATAAGGACTTACGCATTCATAGTGCTTTATGTCACAGACTGGAACCTCCTAGCACTAAATATACACATGTAACTATTCTCCACTGCACCAACCAGGATTCAATTCAGAGGCTCTCTGATTACCCACACAGACCTCTGCAGTGCCTTAACTAGTACAGGTTTCATAATTTACAACAGCGCATTTCCCAGTGACTAACTAACTTGCATTTATTTTTCATTTAAGCTGTGCGTTATTTTATATGCAGTTACCTGAAGACCCAAAAAAGTTACAGAATATTTTGATTTTTAGGCACATGTTTGACCATGCCCCAGGCTCACTCACTACCCCCCTATCCCGATTGTGTAGAGCATCACAGTTCCCATACTGTTTTGTTAGGCAATTAGACTACTGGTCTGAAGGGGCAATCCATATTCTTGTAAGTGGTTAGTGCTAAGAAGGTAGGGTTATGTGACATTTTTAAAATATGAAATTTGATTGGTTGAAATAATGATCTCATTACGCTGACTTTGCAATTTTTGTAATTTTCTTTGCAAGAAAACTGTATCTAAACCCTTGAATGTTGGGGTGAGCCAGAGATCTTTCCTGAGCGTCTAAGGAAGCTGTCCGATTTCTTGCTGATTTTGCTGCACATTTGAGACTTGGCCTATTTGTGATTCTGCCTATTATTTTGTACTATTCCTGTTACTGAGAGTCTTCATGACAATTGATGTCTATGTATTGTAATGAGATTACTTTGGCATTTGCATTTTCAGATTTCTGTACTCCACCTTATCCTTTAATAAACCTACATGTGTTTTCTAAAATCTAATCTCAAACTTCCTTTTGGAGTCAGTCCTTTCTTATAGACTGTATTTTGAAATCTGTATGGAATCATGTCTCTTGGGCCACATTACCTCATATACTTTGAGGTTCACACTACCCCAATCCACGGTCATGCAGATTTTCTAGGAGTACATCGTGCCCACAGCTGTCTCACTCCATCTCTTAACTGACTGGAGAGGAAGCCATACATCTCCGGGATTATTATGACCTAGCTGTCACATAGGAAAACAATCAGCTAATTTGTTGCAATAAACAGCATGATTTGTTGCCATAAACAGCATCTTGTATGCAAGCACTGGTGTGTGGAGGATCGTTTAGCCATGCCTTGGCTACTGTACACTTCACCAATAACAACAGGAGTGCCGCAAGCTTCCAAACTGGCTGTTGAACATCTGCCACGTAACCTAGAAGAGCAACCATGGGGACAATTTGAGCTGAAAACTATTGATATCTGCTAAAATTTCATTCAATTTATGCAGGTATGAGAAGGCCCCAGGAAATGCAAGGGGCAAATGCCCAGATGAGTGCCACATCAGTGGCACACTACACTTACTGAAACATCAAGTTTGCACATTATAGCTGGAAAATAGTATAGTCTATTAGGAAACTTAAATTGAAAGGTCCTACGTCTGTAGTTTGAATAGATCAATTTAAACTTCAGAGGTACAATATTCCCAATTCTTATTGGATAAAACATTCCAAAATCTGCCTACCATAAATGTCTAGCAGGGAGGTCATAGGTTGCTATTGTATCTGAGTACAATTTATAGAGCTTGATGGTCCATCTTCTTGTAGTGTTCACAGCTATTAGTTGTGTAAGACAGATGAACTCCTTTGGTGCAAGGGGAAATGCTTCCTTAGATGCCTGTCTAAGTCGGAAGGATGTGAATATATGCCCCAAAACAACTGCCCAATTTGGATAACCCCCCTTTTGAGACACGAGGCCACCACCATTGGTTCAAGCATGGATGGAAGCAAGGGGTTACAGGCCAGACGAATGGCTGGAGAGTAGTACATTAAGGATGGCTCTGCTGTACAGGATCCACTATGTCCAGTGAGTCCATCATGTAGTACGGCTATGATAAAAAGGCCTGGGTTGTTTGATTTGCAATACAGTTTGTAGAGAACCAGACTCCACCTGATCCTTTTCAATTACCAAGTTTGGGAGGTGTGCCTTGAGATTTTGCTAAAATGTCACAAAGGGCGCCTGTCCTGGCCTTACCACTGAAAATCGGGAACTCCGAAGCTTCCTCTTATAGTTTTAGTCTAATTGGTTTAATGGGGGCACAGCAGGACTACAACACTCAGAAAGTATTAGGTAGTGGAAAGAAAGGCTCCGCACTAAAATGTGGTGCCTTTGATGACAAAGAGTGAGATGGCCACCCTCACCTGAAAGTTTTTAGGGTACAGGGCCTGTGAGTGAGGGTGGAAACCTTGATATCGGAATCATATATGTGAAGCACTAAAGTACATCAGATAGATTTGCAGCTTTATTGTTCTGCCAGAAGATGTGGTTCTCTACAGAATTCACCAAAACAGAGGAGCAGCCAATAACATGACCTGGATATCATCGTAGACCAACCATAGAATACCCCTGAAGCAGGAGGTAAGCCATCCGCAGGCGTGGACTATGTACAGCCAAACAAGGAAGGTGATCTCATGAATCCCTTTAGAAGCAAAATACAGCAACTCCCAGGCAGGCAAAGGCTGCACAGTCATAGTGAGAGCATTTAAGGTATCCACAGGACTGTACTTGTTTACATGCTGGCCCAATAAAGCATTATATGGTTCTCCCAGGAGCAGGAGGGACCAGAGGTATCTGAATGCACAGGTGACAGTGTCAGATTGGCGTATAGGGCCTTGCTTGATGGGCTGGTCTGACAGGTCAGTGTGTGGGCAGGTTTTTTGACTGTTTGCGTGCCTGTTTTATGGTCTGCTGGGACTGTGCTTACTGTTGATTTCCCTGATATTGCTACAAACATTGCCTGTAGTAAGCACAAATGCATGCAGTGTGTGCTGTCTTACCAAATACATATATGGAGTGTCTTTACAAGTTCAAAACTGCCCCAATTTGCAAACGTGGGGCACTTTTTTAGCTAATTGATTCACTTATGATGACCAGGAAGAAGAAGGGAGGACCAGACAAGTGAGCAGGATAATTATTCCAAGGCATTGCACTCTTTTGAGGGCTCGACCTTCAAGACCTGTTGCTTCTGTGAATAGTGGTGATATGTCACAAATATTTGGAGGTTTGGAGGACTCAATGATTAACACCCAGAGCGTACAACAAAAACATGAAAGCCATAAACAATAAATTGGTGGGCATAGAAACATTCATTTAAATGGCTTTGAACAATTGTCAGACACAATTGAACAGGGGGAAAGGTCCATGGGTGACAAACTGGACAATATGACTCGCACTGTCACAAGTGTATTTGCTCTTTTACGCAAAAAGGTTTGTCACAAAGACCACAACCACATAATTTTTTTTGCACAAATTGAGGGACTGAGTCATTCTTCCAGTGCCCTTGATCCTGCTACTACAACTTAATCTTGGCACACATTAAACTTAGAAATGGAAAAGGGCCACCATAATGACCATGCTGCCAGTGGGCTTTTGAAAGTAACCTGTGCAGTAAAAAACTTTTAAATAAGGCATGTAGCAAATAGGATCCAAGTGGGGCCTTTCCAGTGTAATTAGTATTGCTGTAAGTGATGCAATGACCATGCGTCATAGCAGCAGAGGACCTCGGGATGTGCCTAGAAGTGATGCGTCAGCAACATCAAAAAGGGCCATTGTTGGTAGAGATAAACTAAAACATTAGGTTTGTTTGTATTTGAAAAGTTATTCAGATATTGTAACTTAACAAACATTTTGTTACACAAGCAAAGCCATTTATGTTTACAAAAATGACAAAAGGATTGTTAACTGACACTGTTAAACTATATATATGCATATCTGGAAATAAAGGAGAATGCTCTTTCTTACATCAAAACAGTTGTTTCGTCTATTTATTTTTAAATCATTCTTCTATGCTTACCGTATAAATAATGGTTCATAATGTCTGCACATCGTGTTTTCCTTCTGCTGACCTTGATGCTTCATGAGGTTGATCATCCTCAGACTCCGAGTCTGTCATTACTGTGGATAGTCCTTTTCTAGTAACTATCTTATGTAACATAGCACATGCTGCTTTAATTTTAATAGGTTGTCACAGGGCTGTACTGTAGTGCTCTGCCGCTCTTATGAAGACACCTAAATCTACTTTTAAGAGTTCAAATGTTCTCCTGGAACTGATCTTGTCCTTTTGTGAACATTCGCTATTTAGGCACGGTGTTAAAATCCAAGGGCACAAAGCACATGCACTGTCACCTAAAATGACAGAAAAAAATATATTTTTGAAGTAGATGAACATGTGATTTGTATCACTGGCTACAATGTATCATACCTACCAAATAAATATCCATCAGTAAATTCTCCTCTAACAAGACTGCCGTAAATCCCACTGTAACTAAACATAAACAACCTGTGGGTGTTCCTTTGGAACCTAGCTACGATGTCTATGATGATATAGGGTGCATCAAACACAACCTGCATGTTAAGTGAATGAGTATTTTCCCCGTTACTAAACAAATACTCATTCGCATATGGTGGGCATATAGCTGCATGAGTTCCATCTATACGTCCTATGACATGAGGCAATTGTGCTATGAGATAAAAGTGCAAATTGGTGAGATGTAAATTCTGTGGAGTGGTAGGAAACATAATGTGATTATTAATGTTTGATAAAGGTGCATCCAGGAAATCCTTAAAACATCTAGATAAAGGCACTTTGAGAAACACCAGCTGCTACAGCAATCACACCCTATTAACTAAAATGTATTAAGTAATTAAGTGAGCATAGTACTTGCACGTGTAGGTATGGAGTTGCTCCTGAAAGTATTTCTCTCTATTTGTGGTTTTAGTGGTTTTAGTTCAGCAATTATGTATAAAAAAAACCTGATTGCTAAGTCGGTATCTATCAAAAATGTCCTCCTCTGTTTGCTAGAAAATTGTTATCCTGACCCTAAAATCCTTTCCTCTGCCTCCCTTCGTGGTGGTGGAGAGATCATTTTTGCCTCCTCAAGGTCATGATGTGACTGTCTAATCTGGTATTTCTTTGTCAGTGGGTATATTTGGCACGTTTACTTGAATGATGTATGTGGTTGTCTTCTTAATGTAGGACCTGAAGGATTCTCAATCATTACTCTTGCGACTATTTAGTTGGAGCATGGTTCAAAGTTTAGGGCACAGTATCTACTTCCTTGCTGCAACTTCTGCATCCACGTGGGTTTGCATAGTTGAAGTGTTTTCAGAATTCGTGGCATGATCCTAAACACAGAACAGACTAATGTCTTGCTTTGATTAGTCTTATAAAAAATCAACACATCAACATAATATGGGGGATGATGTAGAGTGGAAAGTGAACAGTGATGTAAAAGCGACATAGTCTGACCAAATGCAACACAACAGAACACAAAGGACTCATAATGAGCAGGTAAGGTACAAACAGTAATGCTGGAGATGGAGGTAGGGTAGATAGCAGTAGGCAGAAGTTGAGGTTTAGAGGGTTCCTCAAGTACCAACAGCGAGACTTGCTATGAGGCAGGTCGAAGGGCTTGAGGCAGGGAAGACTGGGCCATGGATGATTCTGCTGCTCGGCTAAGTCTGGGCTCAGGGAACTCTAGTTGCAATGGTAGACAGAGAAGGATGCTGCGAGTAGGGCACTGCAGACCTGATCCACAGATGTCAATAAACAGGAGGGTGAGCTAGCTGTCGTCTTTCCCCAAACAAGTCCATTTCACAGAAATACAAGACTGGTTATGTGCTGGGTAAGTGCATAGAGTCTCAGCTGTCTTATTAGGTGACACTGCACCTCACGTCTCAATTATCGTTCAACCAGTAGTAGCTTGAAGGGATAATGGTTCTCAAGGAGCCAAAGAGTTAAATCAAGACATCTTTTTACAAGATTAAAAAATAAGCACTTAGATAATTTGCCATGGGGAGATGCTGTGTTCCTGCTGTGAGAGCCCATGGAGCTCTGCAGTAGGTGATTTGGACAGAAGAATGACAGCTGAAGAGTGTCCTCCAGAGGGTAGCAATTTCCTTTTATGGACCTGCTAGAATGGTACAGTGTAGTGGCTGTGAGCTGCTTGACTGCGGGTATACAATGCCCATCTTAAAGGGCTGTAACAATGAACATCAGAATTTGCATCACACAGTACTTTCGTCTCACCAAGGGGTAGTGCTCAGGTTGCGACTGACCTTGGGATGCAGATGCTCATTGTCGACTGGAGGCAATCATCTGATGTTCCCTTTGGACCATACCCAACTTCCCTTGGAACTTTGGGTGGTCCCCATGGACACGGCTGGTGGTGCAATTTTGGTATCAGCCTTTGGAAGGCTTCCTCCTACCTGTCAAGTAGCTCAGATCAATTGTTGTTTGGTTTTCAGTGAAAAGTGTTATTCAGGACTTTTTGACATAGAGGGTATCAGTGTTGGACCAGCCTTGACTGGCTTGGAAGGGCCAGTGTGTGGGTCTTTTTGTTTTTAGTCCTGTCCCAGCCCACTGATCCAAAAAAAAAGGCCAACACCCTGGCCCTCTCAAGCTGGCCCATCTGGCAGTGCCAAAGAACCAGAGTGAACCATGGCACACGTAGGAAGCTAGACCCCACGATGTTCAGGTTCTCTGCATAACTTACTGCTATTTGTAGTTTTGGAGTATATTTTGTCACAGGATATGGCCCTCACACGTTATCTCTCCTTCATCAATATTTTATTGCAAAATACAGGTTTTCAAGAAAATTAGATAGATTCTGAGATATTACCGGTTTAAGCTCCAGTCAAGACTTTGTCAGGACCTTTGTGTCATTGTGGATTCCCCCAAAGGGGGAAATATTGAGCATCTCCTGTGGTTTCAGAGGTACCCCTGAACTGTTCCATAAGAGACACCTACTCTGAACTGCCACGCTAGCCTATAACATCGCCCAGCTTAGGTACCGGTGAGCATTGGACTATTTCTACCAGTAAACTGGACATATGCCCCTCCACTATGCCCAATTGATCAGACACGAGGTTTCCCTTTTCTGAACTCCAAGGACCCCACCAAAGACGACTTGTGTGCATGATCCTAGTAGTTTAGGGAGAGTTTTCAGTGACAGAAAGGATTGCACACTCAGTGCACTCATGAGTGGATCATTATCAAGAGTCTCAACCTTTATTTCAGAGAATCAGACACATCGGTTGCAAAAGTTGTAACACTATGGGGCAGATTTACCATCCTTCCCGGCAACGCAGCAGCCAAAAAATGTGCACTGCATTGCGCAGGAAGGAGGGTGCAGGACAGCGCCCTATCTGCAGATACGGCTCTCTCCTCCCCTTTCCGTAGCGCCAGCGCTGATTTCAGCTGCCTGAGCGCCACACACGCACACCTTTGTGCCTCAACGCAAGGCTGCGTGCAAGGATCTAGCATAGGTTTTGTACTGGAAGGGTACCGTTCCTGTACCAATTACTCTGCCTAGACAACTTCTAAAACGTTTCCTACTTTGTACGTGTGCTACAGAGTGGAGCAGGCTGGCAAAGTAGGAAAAGAAAGGAGAAATGACAACATTTCTCCTTTTAACGCCTGCTTTTAAAAGGCGTTAATGTTTTACGCAAAACCGTGTCTCACATTTTTGGGGGATAGTGTTTTACGTCAAAAAGGGTGGTTGGTTGCATGGGAATGCCTATGTAACAACCCCTTGATGCACAGTAATGCAAAGTAGCGCGAGGCGCTACTTTGCGTTACTTTTCATCATTTTCCAGCGCTGGAAAGTAAATAATAGAAAAACATTTTGTACTGGTTTGCGTCACTTTCATGACGCACACCCATCGCAAAATGTTGGTAAATCTGTCCCTGTGTCTTTCTGTCTATCCAATCTGCTGATTGATCAACATTGCAGGACCTCCAAGGTATAATACGATATCTCCATGGGATAATATTGGGCACGGGCAAGAGTTTACTATATTTGTAGTGACTAGCACACAGGAGCAATACTCCCCGTGCACCGGTGCAGTTTTAACTGGGGACCTGAAGGGTCTGGACACTTCTAGTTTTCAAGGTGCATGTTTATTTTTAGTGCAGAATATTTGTTACCTGTAATTAAGTCATTTTTTTCTAAACTACAACTCTTCCTCTACATGGTATTTATTAACTGTTATGAGAAGTGTTTACTGTTTCTAGCCCCTCCCCATCATAAGCCTTCACTGCTCACCTTTGCTACCCTGAGGCAGTCCCAGAAGGAATAGTTGGCCATTCAGTGTCTGAGCAAGCATTGTATCCGCAGGACATCAGGGAAAAAAGACAGCAACCCTAACAGCTAGTGAGCATTGGCCACATCCTCAGTAAAACGCCACATATGCAGCCATTAGGAGGAGGGAGCATTTTTTCCTTGAGCCAGGTGCAAAAGGGAAGATCTCCTTTCTCTCTATCCAAGGTGATTGGTTCCTTTCTTCAGGCCTAGGCTCCCCGCATTGGCTTGGCCTATTCTGTTTCTGTTCAAGAAGGCACTGACCTCTTTAGCCTGTAGAGGTTACTGGGAGCGTGCTAGGAAATTAGAGTAGGTTGCATAAGTCTTTACCCAAAAAGAGGTAGGAAATGTCAGGTTCCAAATTAATGAATTTGCATAATGATGCTGTCACCAGAAATGATACAATATAGGTTTTTGCTTTCCCTGTATTTTGAATTAGGCATTATCAACCAAGAAAAAAATAGCCAGGTTATAAAAACAGTAAGACAACCTATTTTCACTTATTTGTTACTGTTGGGATGGGAATATTCCCTTCACAGTAGACAAATGTGTACCCAGGAGAGCATGTGAACCTTGTTTTCTGATTTTACTAGCTTGGTTATCATGCTGATGCCTAGGCCTGCCCTGGTAACACCAAGGTCCACAAGCAGTTCTGTGATCTGGAGAGCACACCAAGTGTGCCCTCGTCAATGTACCTGATTGTTGACATGAAGGGTGGTAGCGGCATAACAAGTTTTAGGAATTCATTGTCCTGACCAGACCTTTTTCTTGTGTCAGAAGGGAGTGTGTTCTACAGTAGGTGCAATATGGATATGTTTGCTGGGATCCATTTTGGATGGCCCTGGTTTAGAACAGCACAAGATGGAAGATAGATACAGGTTCGCCCAGGCAATAGAAGTGTATTGCTTTAATTCCTGTAATCAGAGGGTGGTGATCCAGACTGTAAGGTACAGCGGTAGGAAGAAATAAAGTACAAACTCATATCTTCCAGATATTTGTCTATACCAACAGCTTCTTTGTATATAGAGGGGTAGGGGACAAAGCTGAATGACCGAATTAAGATTTTTTTTCAATTGAAATCCATTCAAAATACAACATCCTGATTGGTGTGTACCGTAGAGTTTATTCCTCTCTCTTTTAGGAATACAGATAGAGATAATGAAGCGAAGAAGACAGCAAAGACATGTTTTGCCCCTTTCCCATTGTGCAGACCTGGGGCTTTCTCAAGGCAGGGTATTCAAATTTAAATTGTAATTCCCTGTAATTTACAGGCGAGACATAGATATAGTACTAGACCCGAAACAAGGTGTAGAAAATAACTGCAGTGTGGGAGCAAATATGCCGGCATACTTCACTTCATTATACCCGTCTGTGCCATCCATCTTCACAGGGGCCGCAGATTATGCACCCCCAGAAACTCACCAGTCTCCCCTTCCCCACTGCCCAATAACCCCTCATTGCTGAAGCGGGTGGTAAATATCTGCATTAAAGTCCCAGTAATGGGAGAAATCCAGGACTTTTCCTGCAGTGCACCCAGCTATGGGGTCAATAACAATTGCTGTGGATTTGATCTCATTATATCCGCAACTCCCTTCGTTACTGATGCCTAGGGTACTGGTAGCTCTGGAGGGCAGTTTTACAATTCATTTCTATGCTAATTCCACCTGGAGAGTTTAGATGCTTTCATTAAATGGAGACACTAAGTGAAAAGTACTACGGCCATAGAAGAACAGATAATTCCTGCTAGGACCAGTAACTTTGTGAAATACCCCATTAGGAATTTTGGGGATCTTATAACAGACCTAATCTGAAGGCCAGATTCACTAAGATTACTGTGCATGTGTCGATCTACTCGTGTGAATTTATTCCTAAACCTAGGGTTAAATCTCTGCCTTCTTACTATTCTCCTTTATCGAGTTGAGTTTTACACCTAAATGTAGACTTAGGAGTCGTCACCCTAACAAATGAGGGAGTGGAGAGTCCTAGTACAGAATTTGCAAGTGTAAAGTTACTATTAGCAACTTCCCACCTGTTTGTAGAGATCTCCACCGCTAAATGAAAATGTGGGGTCATTTAATAACTTTTTAATATAAGATTAATTTATTGTAAAATAAAACTGTAAAATAATTCAACACATAATATTAATCTAAGACTACTTAAATAAAAAGATACAACACACTACCTCCTAAAATGAACTGTGTATTAAAATTGTAAATCAATTTAAATATATTAAGTAATTTTTAAATATTATTTTGATCAATACTTTAGAATTAATATCACCCCATCCTCAATTACACTTGTATTTAATGTGCAAACATGGTTATAAGTTTAGTTTTTAAATATTTGTAATAAGTATGTTTACTATGTAAATTTGTGTATTATTAAATTCGAAAACTAATACAATTTAAAACACACATATATATGTGTGTGTGTGTGTGTGTGTGTATATATATATATATATGTATATATATATATGTATATTAGGATTAACTGAATTTATTTTATATTAATTCCTGTGGAGTGTTCGTCTTCTAGCCCACTTCCATTTCTTTCTGTGGGAGTGTGCTGCAGTACCAGTGGTTGACCATGTGTGGTGCATGGCTTATTCCAAGGCTGGGCTGGAGTACATTTGAGCCTGTCTTGTCACTAGTAGGGCTGTGGTGAAATTAGAAGTATATTCTGTCAATGAAAAATGTCTTACTCTTATGTGTGTGAGTGTTGTTTGTTAGCACATCCCTCACTAAGCCCCTCCTTAAATTTCCCTTATTCCCACCCATTTTGTAATTATTCCACATCTTCTCATCATTCCCTTGTCTCTCCTACATATACTATTAAATCTTATACTTAAGTGTGGAGCTCTCCACTATTGTGCCAGAGATCCCTGCACAGAAAAGTCTGGCGAGTTGGAGATTTCCGGCCGTAACTGCATTTTGCAATACATGAAGTAATACTACTCAAGTGTTACTTTACATACTCCAAAGGGAATTTTGAGTATAAGAGATGAGATGTTAAGAGTTGCCAGGCTCTTGTTTTTGGTAGCTATGCTCTCTTGCTCTTAGGAAGGGTCTTTAGGAAAGGTTAATTCAGTGACATCCAGATTGCCTGATCATACTACACATCAGTGGGACAACTGGATTTTATTCACAACTGATGGAGAATATCATGAATCAGTAGGTCTATAAGATTGTCCAATCACAATACCCTCTCCCATTCACCAAGACTCTGACTCTCTCTTCCACAAATTTTAATATCTTAATGAAAGAAACCAAGGCTATGTTTAGCAAATAGGCCCGGATCCACTCCTTCGGAAAGAGAGAATGCAATCCTCTGTTGTAAAAGGTGTTATAAACCTCTTTTTCTGAACATATTTATGAAGCAGAAATTCAAAATGTTTGATCACCAATAGATTGTGGCAGCTCTGCAGAGTCAATGTGTCTTTAGACCTCCAGAAGGAAACTTAAATTTTCCTATTTGGAAGTGTAACAGGAACTTTCTCAGGTTTGGGGTTTAAGGAGAGCTTTTCAAAGTACATTGCTACTCTTCGGCATCACATTCAGCTCCAAGGGTTTCAGTAGCACATCTTCATAGACAGTAAATTGATTTCCTCCCCTTTTTGGATGACAGGCTAATCAAAATTGAGCCTCTGAGTTTTTTAACACGGTCTCAGCTATGAACAAACAACTGCAGGAAGTGGGCTTTATCCTTAATGTTCAAAGACTATATCACATTCCTTCACAGCACACAGAATTCAAAGGAAAGATGCTAGAGTGATGGGGAACCTATGCCTCCGCTGCCTATCTCTTTAACACAGCAAAGGTAGCACTATCCTCTGTTGATGGCCCAAGAGAGAACACAACCCAGGGTCCTCCTGCAAGTCCATGTACCAATTGTCATTGTCTGAGTGCGGGTGGAAATAATTCTCATCATCTACACTGTCATTTGCAAAGGCTGGTTGACTCTGATCGGAGTCAGAACTGTAAGCTGATGAAGCACTACGGTTCATCTCCGAGACAGAGACATAGTTCTGTTTGCATCAGATTGGACTTGGTCTGGGTATTTTGGTACCGTATAGCACCGCGACCTCAGTACAGGCTGAAACAATTTCAGTTCAGAGTCAGATAGGACTGTAGGGACAGAGTCTTCTTCCGGCATTGGTGGCATTGGGCCAGCATTGATGTCAAAGGAATCACTGTGGATTATGTCACCCAATTGGAAGTCAGCTCCGGCATCAGGAGACAGAGATGCTTCAAAGGATAAACACACCAGAGGTAACTCAACTCGAGGCCTTTGTGGATCCTTGGGGCCTAAAGGCACGCCAGAGGGAGCCAAAACGGTCTTTCAAAAGGCCTCCATCTGTTGTGAGGTCGCTATGCTGTTCAGCTCTGCTTTGGCGATGTACCGCCCTAGAAGTGACGGACTGGAGTTGCATATAAACACCACCACTGAATAGACATTAGTTACTTGTTTTCTCCTTTCTGCACCCTCAGACAAAGAGAATGAACAGCTGTTGGTAAAAGTGTGCTGAATACTAACATGGGACTTTATTAGATGTTAAAAAGAGGTCATGACATAGAAAAGTGACACAGGAGGGCAGATTCCTCACCTTAAAATAGATTTATAAGTAGTACCTCCTCAAGTGAAAGGTCTGTGGGATAGACCCAGACCAAAATGTCCTGCAGGACTGAGTGGGCAAAATGCTCTTCTTGCCAGACCTGGCTGTCAAGGCAGTAGTGCATCATCAATGTCTACAGTGATGCACAGATCGCAGCGGGAGATATCAAGGACAGGCACTCAGCCAGCAAGCTGTGTCAGCAGCCTTAGTCCTGGTGGAATTGGCACTCAGAACCTAGGGGGGCTTTCAGATCAGATCAGATAATCTTTATTCAGTATACAGAAATAGTATAACCATAAAAGCATACAGTACTATATATATTAAAATCAATAAAATCATTTAAAAAGTCCACAGTCTAAAATCATTACTTTATACAATAACAAACGTACAAGAAAGTGCTTAAGTGCAGCTGGTGACTTCAAGAGCTCAAGGCAGTAGAGGCATGGGTGGGAAGGCATACAGGAGTCCTGTGTTCCGTTCCAGCAGGAACTCATCTCCTAAACTGTGTTCTTACGGAAACTCAAAAACTTTCAACATTGCTAGTTCTTGATGGTGATGAAAAGATCTAGCCAGGATTCTCACCACTTTCAGAAGATGCCCTGAGCCACCGCAGATATAGATGCCACTTGTGTTCTGTCTGACACCACCTGCTCAACTGTCTACTCTGGCCAGGTGGTATTCTATTAGGTAAATACTTCAACCAGATCCAGAGGTGCAGAGCATCCCGGCACAGGGCCCCACTTCACCCACTTCATTGGAATACCAAATGACAGTGGTGTTGTCTGTGAGAACCTGCATTAGTCTCCACTTGATGGAGGGCAGGAAGGCCTTTGGAGCATGATGTCTAGCCCAGGACTCCAAAAGACTTATGTGGGACCAGGCTTTCATTTAAGACCAGAGTCCTCTGGTCTCCACCTCCCCCAGATAACTTCCCCAGCCCAGCAGAAGCTCCTCCATCACCACCATTGGCTCCATGTGGGGAAGAGAGAGGGCCGGCGACTGGACCGATTGTGCTCACCGCTGCACACTGTCAACTGCCTCCTTCAAGATCTGGATGGCATCCCCTGAGGGGAGTGCCATGTCAAATTACTCGTTTTGTCCCCACCAGCACACACAAGCTGGCAAGCAGTGTGTCTGTGCTGAGTGAGGGGTCCCCAGGGTGGCATAAGATATGCTGCAGCCCTTAGAGACCTTCCCTGGCATCAGGGCCCTTGGTACCAGGGGTACCAGTTACAAGGGACTTGCCTGGATGCCAGGGTGTGCCAAATGTGTAAACAAAAGTACAGGTTAGGGAAAGAACACTGGTGCTGGGGCCTGGTTAGCAGGCCTCAGCACACTTTCAATTCAAAACATAGCATCAGCAAAGGCAAAGTCAGGGAGTAACCATGCCAAGGAGGCATTTCTTTACACAGATGTACAAATCCCAGAAAAGGTGGGCTTCATGCTCTTGTGACAGAAATAAATCCACAAGGGAGCTTTCTTGTGCTGCTTAATTTAGCAAATCATTCACCGTTTCCTGCAGACCCTTGGTTTAGTTTGCTGTTTGAAATCCTATTAATGAGTCCTGAATTGTCCCACTAGAGGCTATTCTTGCGGGAATCAGGTTTCAGCCTCATCCCACGTCCATAATTGTAATCTACTGGTGAAGCCTGGTCCTGCCAGACTGTAATCCCTAGTGTTAAGGAATTTCCAGGTTCCCTTGAAGGTTTCTTCTTAGGAGGCTATGTATGTTCTCACTCATTCTTCAAGGCCATTCAATACATATAACACAGTATTGCTCAGCTGCTCCAAAAGACAGAGCTAGTTTCCACTTCTCCCCATTTTGTCCATCTCCATAGATGTGTCTCATGTTTATGTCCTCTTGCGACAGTGTCTGAGTCCCTCGGTTTCTGCGCACCCCTATTCTCCATATCTGGTGCTTGTGTCTCTGTTCCCATCTCCGTGTGCGAACAAATGTCATAGCACCCATCTGTGCCCCTGAGCTCTTCTAACTTCATGGCTCTGTTGCTCTGACTCCATTTACAAGTGTCTCAGTCTCCATGTACAAGTCCATGTCCATGTCTGCATGTCTGAGTCTGCTTGTCTCTCTGTCCTAGCCCCTCTAACCATCCTACCTGAGTGTTTCTCTCTCTTTCCACATGGCTCCACTGCCTCCATCTACAGGTCTATCCTGTTTTCCATTTCCGAGTGCCCCTGTCTCCCCGTCTCCGTGTTGGAGACCTCTATTTCCTAGTCGGAGTGTAGGTCTCCATGTCCGTATGACCTTCTGAGTCTCAGTCACCTGTCTCCATGTCCGAGCATACCTGTCTAGATGTCTGAGTTCCCATCGCCTTGCCAGAGTGTATACCTCTATATCTGTGTCCATCTTTGAGTACCAATGTCTTGGTGTCTGTCCTATCCAGTCTCATAGTTCTTCTGTCTCCAGTCTTCATTACGAGTTTGGCGGAGGGGATTACTCCATCAAAAACATGATGGATATCCCGTCCGCCGTATTACAAGTTTCATAGGACATAATAGAACTTGTAATACGATGGGTGGGATATCCGTCATGTTTGTGACAGAGTAATTCCCTCCGCCAAACTCGTAATGAGGCCCTCAGTCTTCCAATTTTTTTGCCACAAGGCAGAAAGTTTATAGTCCTTTATGAAGTACGGTTTAAGACAAACAAATCTCTTGCTAAGTAGAATGATGCTGATTACTGTAGCTTCATATTTTGTCTGGATATATTTAGCTGTCTGCGCCATTTGTTTTCCTTTAACTTTATTTCTCTGGGACAATTACATGGATGTAACATTTGGGTATATTACTTAAACAATTTTGTGTTTGCTCTTTGTAGGAAGCTGGCCTGGTGTGTGGTGGGTATCTAAGGTACTTACACCTTATGCCAGGTCCATGTATCCCCTATTAGTGCAGTGTAGACAGTGTCTAGAAGGCAGGCTCTCTAGAGGTAGCTGTGGATGAGCAGCCAAGGCTTAACTAGGAGGCATGCAAAGCTCATGCAATACCACTGTATTCACACAGCATTTACATACATGAAAGAAAACACTCAGAGTTGCAAAAATAAAGGTACTTTATTTTAGTGACAATACCAAAAAGTACTAGAGAGGCAACCCTCCAGCAGGAGGTAAGTAACTCAATATTATTTATATAATACACACACACACACTCTCTCTAGTTATCAGCAATAGGCATAGAAAGTGATAGAAAACATTGCAAATGTAGTTCGACAATAGTGACCCTGGGGGAGCCCAAACCATGTACTAAAAAAAGAAATGGAATGCGAACACAGGCCCCCAACCTAGGTAAGTGGAATGTGTAGAGGGAAGCTGGGGGTATTAGGAAACCCCAAAGGTAAGTACCACAGTGCCCTCTAGTGACCAGGAAGAAAGAAGTAAGTTAGTGGAAGTTCCCCCAAACCACCAAAAAGGAAAAAAATGTAGAAAATGCAACACCCAGACAAGACTGCCAGAACCCAGCGGTGGATTCCTGAAGAGGAAGACCTGAGGAAGAAGGGGACCAAGTCCAGATGTCATAGAAGAGTTCAGGAGGAGTAGGAGCTACTACCCACCCAGTGTGGATGAAGGAGTTGGTCGACGGTGATGTGAAGAAAGTCAACACTGCAGCCCTTGAGTCGGTGAAGAGTTCCTGAGGGATGCAGGCGACATCTCACGCCGGAAGAAGAATTGCAGTCGGCTGTTGGTGCAGGAATTCCACCAACAAGCCTTTGCAAAGGCAGATGTTGAAGTTGGCGAAAAGTGGACCTGCCGAGGACAAGCCAGGCCCAGGAGGGAGAGTCACGGGGACCCTCAGCAACATAGAGTCTGCAGGAGAAGAGGCAGCACCCACAGGAGTCCCACAGGATGGGGACACAGGAGTCGTCGAAGACCACACACAGCACGACTGAAGGGTCCCACGCCACAGGAGAACCACACAGAGGGCTGTGCATCGCAGAAAGGAGTTCTGGGGGGGGCTGGAGCTACACCCAGCCTGAAGATCCGTTGGAGGAGATGCAAATAAGCATTGGAAGCTGCATGAGACGTGGTGCACGGGGGTACTGCCCTGCGTGGGAAGGCAAGGGCTTACCTCCACCAAAATTGGACAGCTGGCAGAGAAGACCAGGTGACAACTCCAGACCACCAGCCATGATACAGGATCCACGCAGCTCAGTATGAGAGGCAATACACACAGCCGGTCGTCATTGCAGTAGGTGCCTGCGAATGCAGGGGAGTGACTCCTTCAAGGTTGCAGAGGAGTCCTGCTGGAATCTTGCAAGCCGAATCTGAGGACCCACCCAAAAGAGAGACCCTAAAAAGCCCTGAAAGGGGGATTAGTCACCTAGCCAGGTGAGCACGTATCAGTAGGGGGCTCTTGCGTCACTTGCATGGCCACTCAGATGCTCCTAGAGGTCCTTGCCAACCTTGAATTCAAGATGGCAGAACCCAGGGACCCACTGGAGGAGCTCTGGCCACCACCCCTGGGGTGGTGATGGACAGGGGAAGTTGGTCACTTCCCTTTCCATTGTCCAGTTTTGCGCCAGAGCAGGGACTGGAGGTCCCTGAACCAGTGTAGACTGGTTTATGCAGGGAGGGCACCAAATGTGCTCTTCAAAGCACACCTTTGGTTTGGGGAGGCTACTCCTCCCAAACCATGTAACACCTATTTCCAAATGGAGAGGGCGTTACCCCCCTCTCCCAAAGGAAATCCTTTGTTCTTTCTTCCTGGGCTTGAGCTGTTCAAGCAGCAGGAGGGCAGAAACCTGTCTGAGGGGTGGTGGCAGCTTGGGCTGCCTGGAAAGCCCTGGGAAGACTGGTAGGAGCAATGCTGGGGGTCCTCTAAGGAGCATGGAAATGATACTTCCAATACTGGCAACAGTATTGGGGTATGATTCCGACATGTTTGATACCAAACATGCCTAGGTTCAGAGTTGCCATTATGTAGTTGGACATAGGTAGTGACCTATGTCCAGTACACACATAAAATGGTGTCCCTGCACTAACGAAGTTCATGAAAATGGCACTGGAGTTTGTGGAGGCACCTCTGCTAGTGCAAGGGTTCCGTCACATACAAGTACTTGCACCCTGCCCTTTGGGCTAGGAGGGCCTGCCATAGGGTTGACATAGTAACCTGGTGCAGTGACCTATGGTGAAAAAGGGTGCATGCACCCTTTCACGCAGGTTGCAATGGCAGGCCTGCAGAATACTTTGCATGGGCTCCCCATGGGTGGCATAATACATGCTGCAGTCCATGAGGATCCCCTGGTACCCCAATACCCTGGTTACCTATGTATCACATACTAAAGACTTACATGGGGGCACCAGTATGCCAAATGTGGGGTGAAAATGGTACAAGTTACCATGTTAGAAGGGCGAGAGCATAATCACTGGGGTCCTGGTTAGCAGGATCCCAGTGAACACAGTCAAACACACTGAAAACAGGCAGAAAATGGGGGTAACCATGCCAAGAAAGAAGGTACTTTCCTACACTCTTACTTTTCTGAAGGAATTCTCTACATGACCATGGAATTTTACTATCCATACATGTAAAAATACTCTTCAAATGAACAGCCATGAACCTCTAAATAAATGCTGCTGTAGTAACAATGGAACAATGTATGACTCTGAAACAAAGTTGGTAATTTTCTCCAGCATGCCAAGGTTTTGGGTACATTTCTGACTTTTCACACAAATGAGTCCAAAAGTATTTCTGGGATGTTGCGACAGTCACGGTTTGGCAGAGTAGTTGTTAGAATTCCACTTATCTCACAGGTGCAAGCATTTTCACATATGTAACCGTACCAGGTGTACCCCTACACATGCATACACACCATACAAAAATGCATTTACACATTCTTCAATGAAGGAATAACAATCTAAACTCACCAGATCCCTCCCCATTCCCAACCTGGATTACAATTACCCGCCTCCCCATTCCCACCCTGGATTCAGATTTCCTCCAGACTCCTTGGCGGGGAAAGCTCTCTGATCATGTCCAGGTTGGGAATGTGCCTTGCCAAAGTTTGAAAATAACCACAAATATCCTCAAACACAGTTTGCATGTCCATCTACTTTCAACCTAATTCCCACATTGAAATGTCCATTCCCACACTTTTTTTAGCAAACTTTCGTAAACATAAAAGCACACTGTAAGTTCAATGCCCTCATTACAAGTGGCATCTTCATACCAGTTTGTATGGGAACAGGATTCTCCTAAGAGAACGTCTCTTGTTTTCAGTTAACAACACTGCTCTTGTAAGTAGTGCTGCGATGGTGTAACCTCCATCTGTTCCTTTCGAAGGTATACCCGGACAGGGCTACTTCAATTAAGATGCAAAAGAGGACTAAATAATGGACCAGTAAAGAAAATGAGGTGCCATAATGCGGTTGCAGTATTATTTTGCCATGTTGTCATTTTAACATACATTAATTCGGTCTTAGCAAAAGGTACACCTCCCTAATTTAACAACTGAAACAGCAACCATCAGGTGAGGGGCAAACATTTACCCTTTACAAAGAGAATGCCACTACATGGCATTACATGCTGTGCTTTTATTGTAACTTTTAATTCTTTTGTGAACTGTTTGTCCCTCCGCGAGGGCTTTGTTTCTTTATAAGACTATTCCTATAAATTCCTGGCAGTTAATCAGCAGCACGACCAAATAATTTGGGCAAGTCAATTTCTTAAATTCCTGGGCATACCACATCAGCAGCTGGAACATGGCTTTCACAATGCCTGTAACTCCTTTGTTCATCTGAAGTTAATCTAGTCCCATATGCCCTATTTTTATTGAACCAATTGTCCAATGCAAGTATAGCATGCTTGGCTGAACACCTGAGAGGTCAGCCTTCTTCCAGTTGAGTTGTGTCGGTCATCTTGCTCCAACTTGAGACGACTTAAACCGTCATCCACCTCCCCACTAGAGGGGCAGCTCTTTGAGCATGACGAAATACATTAAGGGTATTAAACTAAACACCACAACCCCTCCAAAGAGGGAATGATCAGTTCCCATTAATTGTGTTGCACCCTGCTGGCATGAATTGCCAATGATACCCCGTCCATGTTTTGTTGCCTTGTGAGCTCTAGCATGTATGGCTCCCATGTTCCTTCAACTAGTCAATCCAAATTCCCTTTCTCACGGTCTCTGAGATACCCACTCATCTGTCCCACAGGGAGTTTCAAGGCTCTTCTAGCGTAAATATGAAGTTGTTTTATATATGTTGCTCTGAATAAATATTTCAATGCGCAAGGGGCTTGTGGCACCTAATTTGATCAAAGGGAGCAATACTCAACAAGGAATTTGAAGATATCATTGCCTCTTCTTTAAGGTACTCTGAGAGCTGTCTTCGTTTTCTTGGAAAATGGTCTGCGTGATCTCTATATTATATGCTACTACAGGCATTACCTTCTTTGCAAGTCAGAGGGACTCCCCCAAAGAGGCATAGCTGTCAGAGAGTGGTCTACATAAGAAGAAGTGTTTATGAAACTCCTCCATTTCAATTTCATAAAATGTTGTGCAACTTGGTTATGTTTTGTTAAACAGGATGTGCCCAGCCACTTGGCTTTTTGAGAGTGTTTCCTTCTGGGATAAGTTTAAATCTCTTTCCCATCCGTGCAACAATTTAAGGAAGCTTGTATTCAGACCAACCTGATGGGCTCAATGAGTGCAAAGTCGTGGGTAACAAGCATTTTTTAGTGTCCTGGAAAACAGGAACACAGTTTTCAGCAGATCTTTGCAAGTTACAGAAGCCTCCCCTCATGCACCCTTTGCCTTTTGCTCCATTAATACTCTTGAATTAACAGATAATTATGACCCAGCAATGACACAGGATGAGACATCTTCACGGGTCCGTAGAGAACCTACTGAGGGATTCCGTCTAGTTTAATGCAGCTGAGCGAGTTCTTCCGATTTAAAACATGCTTTCTGAAGCTCCTTATAAAAAGAGGTGTAAAACCACTGATGCCCACGTACTGCTGGTTTGGCTAGTTCCTACATATTTTTTCGAAGTTTTTTTTCCTTCAAGTAAAATAATTTCTGCATCTACTAAATGATCATGGCAGTTTTTTATGTACTAATTTTGCGACAGCTATTTGAGAAAAATGTTAAAGCAAAATATGAATAAAAGGCACTCATTTAAGACAAGTTATAGTTACTGAACAGCAAATTATGAGCCACAACTGGAATATAAAATAAACATTCACAGATAAGACAATGAAACAAGAAATCAATCTTCTCTATGCAAAAATCCTTCCGAATTCAGTTTATTCTTGCATGGTCAGTCCTAGTAGCTTAAGAGTCCTTGTGAAAAAAGGTGGCAGGGGGGCAGTCACAGTGCGGGTGCTTCCAGGACCCCCATCTGGGATCAGGAGCTGGTGCAAATGTAGATGGAGTGGCATCCGGTCCATCTGTTGTTTGGAGATGTGCATCTTCTGTAGTAGGTTCTCCTCCAGGACCTAGCAGTCAAAGAAAAAGAAACAACAAAGCTATTTTCACTAAAGCTCCTTCAACGAGGAAGTTCTGATATACTGAATGTAATGAACAAAACATCCATTAACCAATGTCGGCTAAGTCTTTTTTAAATATAGGAGTACCAAAAAATTAAAATTGTTTTGCAAGGTCTTATTTAAAACCACATAGTGTGGTATAACACATTTGCATTGTGCCCGTAGTTGGTTTAGGCTATTCCTTGCTTTGTGTCAGTGTCATCAGAAATATGCATCTGTCACCTAAATCCTCCAGAAAGTCAACACCATGTGATCTAGTTGGTCCATTATATAAAGCATTGAGAAAAAAAAGAACCATCCCGTGGTTGAGAAGAAAAGGAATAAGAAATACAACAAATGCAAAGCTGTTCCTTTTTTGCAACTGAGATCCTGCTGTGACTCACATTGTGGGAGGTTTTTCTGGAAATAATCTGGATACTACATTCAACAGCTCACAATGTTAAGTGAAGTTGCTTTAGAAAATGACATACATACCACAGAGAGACATACAGAATACTGCTGAAATTTTTTAGATTTCAATTTAGACAATCCCTTATTTGGAGTAGAGGAAGAAAAACTTAGAGGAAAAATAACTACTGGTGCTAAAATACTTCTGCCCTGTGAAACATATAGGGGGTCATTCAGACCCCGGCGGGAGCCGCCAGAATAACGGTCAGAATGCCCTGCGGAGCACTGCCAGCCTGTTGGCGGTGCTCCCGCCGACCCTAGCCCCGGCGGTCCTTAACCACCGGGGTCAGAATCACCCCCATAGTCATCTAAGTACACTGACTTCTAATCCG